>NW_027466452.1:3562500-3600000 GCF_050575085.1 Anarhichas minor
GAATGTCCGTCACCACTTAAACCACCAAACCTCTCTTTGATTTTCTGCCATGTGTAGACTTCTCTTACTATTCTGACATGTAACGTAACTCAATCGAAACTTGTGCTGGTTCATGCGACAGCCACGCAATGCAAAAAGGAAACCCATCTTTATGATTCTTTTTCCAAGGTAACTGCAGATTCTATATAAAAATAACTGCCCACAAAATTAACCCTTTTGAGCAAGAAAACGGATAGGGGTCTGTAGTTTTAACAATTATTCTGTCACACGGTGCTCAAACAAAAAAATCACATTCTGAATCCTGTTTAGTGCACTTTTAATGGAGGCAAGAACAAGACGAGATGTAATGCAGCAGAGAAATGCCTTAAAAGAGATGATCCAAAACAATCAAGAGCAAAATCATTCATTCATTCATAATTGTGTGTAATAAAAAAAAAAGTGCACATAACACTTCGTGTGACACTCATGACCTTTCGAGAGTTCAGGGAGGTCAGGGCCATTAACCTACGCATGGAGAGCTTCGGAAACAAAGAGGTGGATCTCTATGGTTCAGCCTTCCAGAAAGCCAGGATCAGGGCCGGGTCCGACGTCCCAAAGACGCCCTGGTTGTGGTCGGGGGAGACCAGCTGAACCCAGATGTGGGACAGCGCATACCAAGCAGGGAACTGTGGCTTGCAAACTCCTTACGCAGTGGTATAGGCTTGGTGAAGAAGATTGAGTGGAGGAGGCTGGGTGAGATGCCAAACAAGCCAAAGTTCAGGCATGGAGTAGCAGCAATGGTGGGAAAGTTGTGTTTGGAGGATGTTACTACTACTGCAAGGATGACATGATGAAATCTGCCTTCAGGTAAAAGGACACAACTGGTGCACAAATATCTTCGCACTTTGAATAACCTAGTGTCCCACAGATGCACAGATGGGGTCTGAACATTTCCATCTACCTTTTTTCTTTCATCGCACACATGCTATAGTTACGACCCCGTGCAGGACAGCTGGAAGAGGCTCGCTGACATGCAGGAGTTTAGAAGCAACTTCTCAGTGGTGGTACACGGAGAGAGTCTTTATGCCATTGGTGGCGATGAGAACACCAACCTAGACAGCGTCGAGATGTACAACCCAGACACCGACTCCTGGAGGTTAGTTGAGCGTAACATGCGCTTGAAGTAGAACATGTTTCATCGGATCATCGTGTGCGTCCTAAATCCTACTGTATCAGGGCGTATCGATGCCGAGCTTTAGCATACCCAACATTACACATATCAGTTAATCTGTCACATTAAGAAGCAGAGTCGTATGTTATTTAAAATCGGTCAATGTTTATTATATAATATTGAACAAAATATCAAGGATGAAAGCTGTGAGTTCACTTGTATGTTGAGTCTCTTTTCCTCCATACAAATGCAATACCAAGTGTTGTGCCACCAGATGTCCCCATTGTGACGACAATCACTTGAAAAGACTGAAATATAGTGTTTCAGTGACTTGGATTTTTGACAGTGATTGAGTTAATGTTCATATGTTGATCTCGGGTTTTAAAAATATCTTTAACTAGCAGCGAGGTGTTTGATGCACAGCAAGCCAAAAACAGTTCAACACCACATTTGTTTCATCTTTTATTTTGACATTTCAACAATCCTCCAAAATGTTAAAATTTCACATGAGAAATTGCTGAAAGGAAGAACAGATTGAGACGAGACATGCGTCCCTAAATAAAAACCTTGGCATCTCAGTCTGTTCTAAAATCTACAATGTTGGGAAGATGAGGAACCCACTGAAGACACTGTTATGTATTTTTCCACCCTTCCTCAGGATGACGTTGACGGTCTCTCTGACATTCAGCTCAAGGATTACCGTGTTGCTGGTGGTGTCACTGTTATCTGAGCCGGTGAATTCCCAGGTGCTCACTTGGGAATGCCTGTTCTTCACCAGGATGGCTCCTGAAGTGTGACCGTTGTAGCCGAAAGTCATGAATGAAAAGTGGTAAACGCCTTTCAGTCGAGCAGTGAAGATGCCTGTTGAGGAGAATGCAATGACATCAATAAGTTAGAAAAACATTTGTCCTTACTTCTTAATACATTTCAGTTAGATGAGAAGATCGATACTACTCTTACGTCTGCATGTTAAAAATGAAGATAAAGCCATGCAGCTGGTTAGCTTAGCATAAAGATTACAAACTGGGGCAAACAATTAGCCACCTTCATTCTAAAAGTAACAAAATCACCTCCCAACACATCCTAAAGCTTGATGGACGTATAGGCAACTTGTGAAAAAGCTTCAGAGGCCGTGGTAGGAAGATTTTGCCATGTTCTGACCAGATTACTAAATCAATGTTTCCCATATGATATCCAATAATATGGAGGATGCATTCCATTTTAAAGACACATACTTTCATATCTGTTAATCGTTGGTCAGTTTTCTGAAGGTTATGCATCTAGAACATACCAGTTTTACAGTTGTAAGCGAAGCCAACGTTTGTGAAGACGCTGTTATAGATGAGAATATTGTTGGTGCTGTTCGTGCCGGGTCCAGTGAACGCATCATTGGATTCGATTATAGTTGCAGAAAAGGCCACCTTGGCATTGACTGAAGAAAGGAATGCAAACATTGTTAAATTCAGTTGTGTGTGTTTAGCATCTTGAACTATTACTTACTATGCTTTCCCTTACCTTCTGCTGTAAGGCACTTCACCTCTAATGAGAGTTCACTTTCTTCAGTTCTGAGTTCTGAAAAAACAAAAAAAAAAAAAAGTTAATGTTACTTTAAACTATTTTACATTCCACATTTATAAAAAAGCAGCAGCTCAGTATTTATCCATTTTCGGGGTACAAGTTGCAAAGCTTTTGTTAAGGGATTGGACGATCTCGTCACTCTTGAGCCGTCAATGTCAGCCTTCTGCTGGTCCACTGCAGGTTTCAGCTGTTCATCAACATTCCTGAATCCATCAACTTCAGCCTTTTGATCATTCAGTTTTGTGCTGAACGCTTGAGTCATTATCAAAAGGACATTTTTGCAGTCAATTCCTGAAAACATTTTTAAAGAGAATACAGACTCGTAAAACTTACCTGCGCTGTCATTTTGTATTTCCGTCAGGTTAGCTTCAAGTTGCGTCTCCGTGGGATTCAGTAGGTCTTCGACTTTGACTTTGAGCTCCTGGGCCGTCGAGTTAAGGTGGGAGAGTTCCTTCTTGTACAGATTCAGCAGTTTCTGTGTGGCATTGAACGCAGCCCCAGTTTCTGACTCCAGATTTTCAAGTTTCTCTTTTCTCTCCCTTAACTGCCTCTCAGTTGTATCAAGTCTCTCCTCAATCTCACTGATGTTTCCCCTGACTCTCTCCCCACGTTTGACCAGTTCTCCAACTTCTCTCTTCAGGCTGGCAATGTCAACTTCCTGTTCCTCCAGCTTTGTCTTTGCATCTCTCAACGCCATCTCAGTGTGTGACACCATCTCTTCTAGGTCCTTTTGTGCGTTCGAAACGTTCGCCACTAACCTCTCAAGCGCACTAATGTTGCCGTTTGCAGAATCAAGCTGCAGTCTGGTCCTACCTTCCATAGCATCAATCCTCTCTCGCAGCAGCATTTGGTTCTCTTCGAGTTTTGTCTGAACATCATCGAGGTGTAAAATGTTTTTGTAATTTGAGCAAAGAGTCGGCGTTTCTTGTCCTTGCTCCGGGTCACACCTCCGTCTGTGTGGGAGTTCTGAAGATGCCGCTCCAACAAAAGCCAGAAGAAAAACCACCATGGTGACCATCTTCAGAGATAAGTTAAGGTTCTTTACTTGACCAGTCTGCAAAGTTAGGATTCCTGTGCCAGTCTCGTGTGGCAGCTCCCTTTTATCTTTTTTGAGGTGGGCGTTGGCAAAGGGTCATCAGCAGAGTGGAAACACCTGAGCTCATCAGCAACACTGGCAACACATGCGCCCTTTGTGCCAGTGCACTCTTTTAAAAACCCTCTTTAGCCTCAGTTGGTCCCTGTCTCCTGCCTGAGACACCCATATGGTTTTTGATTGACTGATTTCAGACACCACTGTTAGTTTAAGCTTGCCTTTATTAACCCTCCTGTTACTTTTGGGGTCAATTTGACTAGTGATGGCGAGATGAAGCTTCATGAAGCATTGAAGCTTTCCATCCAATTGGTTCACTCATGGGTCGAAGCTTCATGGGGCTTAATTTGCTCTACTGTGCCATCAAGTGGACAATAAATGTAAAACAGGCAGAGTGATTATAATGACACCATGGCTTTGGTGTGTGAAGCATTGAATTGAATAAATGAATGAATGATGTTTGTGATGCCAATACATAACTTATGAACTCATTAATATGGTGTCTGTCTTTATGATACAATGGTGGGGTCAAAAGGGAAAGTGGAAACAAATTGGGGAGAGGGTTGTGATGTGAAAAGTTAAAGCTATGATTTTATTGTCATATACATATACGAAATTTGACTTCTGCATTTAACATGTAGCAGTCAAGGATCGACCCGCCGTCCTTGCGGTTACCGGACAACCCTCTCTACCCATTGAGCTACGGCCGAATGTGCTTGTGTAGCTTGGTTTGTGACTGTCCTTATCTTACTAGGGACAATATGTAACACGTAAAACATTTTATTCATTTTTATTTAAAAATAACAACTTTTCCACAGTGCTGGGCTTCAGGCGGTTTCTTTTTTTTTTAGATTATTTCGCCTGCTTTAGAAAACACCCTTTCACAGGCACAGATGAAGCTGCGGTACAGAGAAAAGCAACAGCAAGTTTATACAAGTTCGGATACACATTTTTTATGTCCTTCCCAATACTCCAGGGGGTTCTCCAATCTTCCAATGTTTGGTTCACCCAGGTACCTTTGGATCCATTGCGTTTCGCTGCCCCTTATATTTCGAATCGCACGCCAGACCCGTGAACCATTTCCTGAATCAGTCACGTGGTGCGGCCGGCTCGCGAGGCTTCGAACGTCACCACATACTTCATCAACACAACCGAATCACACTATTAATAGCATCATATTTCATGAAATAGAGGCCCAATCCGGGCCACCCGGCAGACTGGTGTGTCTGGCCGATGGCCCGCAGAGGATCTGAAGATGTCCGCCGATGCACAGTCCTATTGTCCCAAGGAAAAGTCAGGGAAAGTCTCATGTTTCACATTCTTTACCATCGATCAGCTCAGTGATTGGCTGAAGTCCGATCCTCCTTGGCCCATGACCCGATGGTCCACTGAGACGCCTCTCCTTGCAGCCAGCATTCGTCCATCCCCCGCTCTTGGCACATTCCTCACTAACCACCTTATATGGTCGTGACCTGGAAACCCCCTCTCACAGACACTCAATACATTCAATGACCACACTCCTTGGTTTAAACTTCTACAAGTAAACATATTGTGACATATAATATTCACCACTAGGAGTGCTTCTAAACATACGAGGAATGCTTTTAAACTTACATTTCTAACATACACAGCGGTGGCAGAACGTGGGCAAACTGCCGGGGGCTTTTACTGACATACGGGCCTGTCTGCTCCGACTGCCCCAACACTTTAGACGTTAGTAACTGGCTGGTCAAGATTATATTTAGAAACTAGACATTTTTAGTGGGATCTATTACCAAAATTCTGTACATCAGCAAATGTGTTTTAGCTTGAAGTTTTATTCAGACATGTGGTATAAATTGTAGAAATCTAAGTCCAGAATGACTGTTGTAAATGCCAAGTTTGTCTCTACTTCTTGAAAAATATAGTATACTAAAGAGGATGATCTACAATCCCAAATATTGGCTGCTATAAATTATCAAATAATTTGTAGTACATCACAATATGAATCTCTGCATGTTCCCTATTGCTGCATGACAGCTAAATGTATGTCAGTTACATATAATTTACACTAGACATTCTGATTATACTTATTTAAATCTGACAGTAGTGCAGATGACTCTTCTGTAAAACAAACAAATGTAAATATATGTCAAATAAAAACACATACTTATGTAAGAAACGTCTGCTGCAATTTGTTCCTGACATTCTGTAAAATGAATTCAGATTTTACCTGCATGGTGATTTGAGTGAAGTTTGTATTACTTGTGTGTTAATAGTTGACATTATCCAAAATCAATCTAATCAGCAGACGTGTGATCGGTATCTAAACCCCCCCCCCCCCTGTTTCTATAGATATATGTAAACTCCTTGTATTCACATCCAATATGAACTGTGGGTTGCCTCCACCTGATGGTGTAGTTTGGTTCAGACTTCGTGCTGACGGAATCCAACACATTAATTTGTTCTGAACTCTGACAGGCAGATGTTAAAAACACAGACCATGTTCTTTACTGTACCCCAGATAATATCATTTTTACACTTCTTGATTGTTTACGGGTGTTTTCTGAAAGCATGCTCTCATATTCTCAGAATTCTAAATACATAATGGTTCTCAGGCCGTCCACGTGTGCTGCCGGTTTGTTGTGACCGTGTAGACTTGTTATCGGATCTGATGCTCCGCAAATGTCCTGCAAAATGAAACTGCATTCATAACAATGTTATGTTGCTTCAAAATGGTGTTTTGTCTTCATATGACACAAACCATCAAGTTTTTGTTGCTTTATTAACATTCTGGTTTATGTACAAACATTTAGGCAGAGCAATGTTTCTAGTTCGACAGTACTGGAGCTGCGATGGAATATTGAGGCCTCTGCTTCTAGTGATTTGAGAGAGAGTGAAGTAAAAGTGCATCCAGTAGCTCAGCAGCTATTTGCAACCCAGAGAAGTGAAGGGAACGTGTGGCACCCTCTCTGGCTGTGCACCGCGTCGTCTGGACACACGGCCCAGGCTCAGCAGCACACACTTGATGACAGGCCAAAGTCAATCAGTTTCACTTCAGTGGCTGCTGCTGGTGTTCCACGACTCAATTACCGCATTTAATGTCTGAGGTCTGCAAGCAAAACTTCTATCGCCCTCAAGTGTGATAGAGCTGTGGGTCACCTGAAGAACAAATGGACACAGCAGCTGTTGTTTTGTAAGTGAAGGTGACCAAACCTCAATCAGTTGATAATCCAATCCCAAATTGCATACTATACACTACATTCGCACATTCACACCGTTCAACATACTTTGAAGAAATTGTGTGGCCTTCTGGCTCTTCGGCTGTTTAAGGAAAGCAGCAATTTCCCTTCGAGCAGCCGGCCTTTGCTGAGCCATCTTACGTTGTTGTGCAGCAGAAGGTCATCAGCATTTGCATCAATTTCTCTTAGAAATTCCCTGAGCATGTGATGCTGAAGTGAAGAGGATGCTCTGAGAAAGTTATTCATTCTCATAATTATGTTCATCACCTCAGCATATCCGTCTGACAAGGTGGAGCACAGGACAGATTGATTAAGAGCTCAGGATTGTCCTCTTTCATTCTCTCTCCCTGCCATGGCAGGGGCTCTAGATGTCCTCTCCTCTTGTACTGGTCTGAAGTGGTGTAACACCCAACAGGTCTTCACAGAATGCTTTCTTCTCCTTGTTAAAGAACCTCACATAAACTAAGAGCTGAGCATCGTCAGACACATCAGTGGACTCATCAGCTAAGCCAACACTGGCTGCTTTGTGAATTGTTTCATCCAGCTCTGCTAGTACAGATTATAAGTATGTTTATACTTTCCTTGTATTAATGACGTGTCATTTAGGAAGGTCACTTTCCCTTTAACAGTTATGGCCTTTGTTTGGAGAAGCTGTACTCCATCATGAATGTCATGGCAGTCATCAACCACCTGAGGGGGCCGCAGAGCAAAACTTGTCAGGCAGAGAATCACAAAATGGGAGTTGAAAAAGAAAAGAGTAAAACCTGGAGATGATCATGAAGCTTTAACTCGATGAATTGTGTTATTGGAAGATATATGTCAGCCAAAACACTAAAATGTACACTGTAAAAACAATCCTCTGCACGTAATGAGATGCCATTTTCGCTGTTGGAAAATGAACTAGTTTGCAAGTTTTTGAGCAGTTACAGCTACATAAGCTGAGGTACAAAAGGTAGTAAAAACGTTCTGTTGCTGCCATTACACAGGTTAATACAGGCTCAGTCCTGTCCTGTGTACACTGTATACTTAAAGAACCATAAGTAAAAGTACTCATTCTTCAGAATCATTCCCATAATGTTATTGATCACTATTTTAGAGTATTTTACATGCAGTGTGTTGTTGTTATTTCATTATTCAAACACACAGTTATCATACAGAGAAGGTACTGCATGGACAAAACCCCTGCTGATGAATTGGTACTGTCCAGTGGTGTCTTTGTCGAACATATAGTTGTTCTTTTCCGTCCTTTTTTAAAAATAGAATTCAAGAACAATGTGTATGGTGGTAATTTTTGAAACTGTAACTGAGTCATGAATAAAGTAATTATTCTGGATAAACCATCAAATATCAGCTCAGACTGTCAGCGAGGTCCATTTCCATGTTCATCTACCACAGACTGTTTTTAAATTCATGCACAGAAGCTTTTTTTGTAAGATCTTACATCATCTAAGGAATTTGGGCGAAACATGATTGAGCAACAAAGCTACTGAGTGTTCAGATCTCAATGCCAAGCCTTTAAAGTACAGTATGTGGATTGTTACGGTAAGTATTAAGTGAGATCATTCCATCAGTGCCTGACTGTAACTCAGCTGTCCTGCCCAACAGACGCCTGGAAACCTGGAGCACACACACTGGAAATCTAGTGCAGAGGAGGAAGGGGAGGAGGAGGAGGAGCGACAAACGGTGACCAACCAAAAGAGAGGCTTATGTAAAAGTGGTGGAAAAAGGGGTTTAAATGAGGTAAATTAAAAATGTGTGAAAATGAAAAGAAAAGAGAGACCGGGGATGTGGTCTGAGTTTTCCATGCTCTCATAAGCACTGGAATTAGGAATTAATCAAAGGGGACTTCCAACATTGTGTGTGTGTGTGTGTGTGTGTGTAAGAGAGAAACATGAGATCATAACATATGTGCAGATAATGTATTATTTACATCAATCAGTTGAGATCCTGAGAGATTGTGACCACATCCGCCACAATCTCTCTTTAGGAAGTGAAGGTAAATAAATAAAAACGGTAAGGCTGCTCATGAATGGTCCACTTCCAAAGTGCTACAGGAGTGCTGGATGAAATGTCACATCATCTTAGACATGATCTCAAGCTGCTACAGTCTTTGAATGTCTACCTCAGATAAGTAACAAATTACAAAAGTCCTATGCACAAATAACTAGAGATCAGCTGTGACGTTATAAAGTGAAGGGGGGCCAATGGCCCTTTCTCCTCTCCCTACCCCCTTACTTCCAGCAGACAGAAATATGAACACCTGGCAAAATACTTAAAACCACTTCTGTGGTAGCTCTCACTCAGCCCAGTCGGCAGTTAAGATTTTTGGCATTGTGCGTTTCTGCAAACTAATGTATGTGGACGTTTTGCATTCGGTCATAGCAAGTGATGTATTCAAGGATCACTTATCGTCATTATGCAACACAGGGATGCACAACGAAATGCAGTTGTAGCCCATTTGTAACACAACAAACAGATGATGAACAAAACTAAAAACAGAAGAACATTCCTGAAGAGCATTTTTTTTAATTGGCATCATAAGAAATGTAAACAGCAGCAACTCTGGACAGATAATATGATCGACATTTCACATAAAAAATGTATCATGAGAGAAAAAACATTGTCCATCAACTTTGACTGAGTTTGAGCACCAAGCATCATGATGTAAACACAGAATCCTCTTCCTCTGGTCCACCAGAGTCCTGCTCTCGTTTCTGCTGTCCGCCCGTCAAGTAAAGCATGATCCTGGACCACGATGGATCCAGGTCTCTGTGAAGATGTGGGTTCAACAGTCACCGACCTCCCGCTGCTTTCATCCATCTTATTTTTCTGCGACAGAGCATCAGACAGCCAGGAGCATGCTGAGTAGTGGTGTAGCCTCAGGTCCTAGCTGGGTTAGCTTAGCTTCCATAGACTCTCCTCCCTCTCCTCTCTGGGGCAGTTTGGTGGCGTTTGATCCAGCTCATCTGGCTGGTTGGTCGGCCGTGGGCGGTGATCCTCTCAAAGTCTGCTGCTCTTAATCCCCCCGCTTCCTTTTCACATGTTGATGAATGTATTCTGGCATATGCCATTAGCGGCTGTTATCAAAAGGTACGTGGTATAATAACAAGTGAGAAAGTTCTCTAAGGGTAGGTGTGAGGTGTGCTGGATAGGACAAACAAACAGGACTTTCACCCAGAAGACCTCTGTTTGTGTCCCACGTGAAACTAACCCTACGTTAAGTTGTTATGTTGTTGTGTTATCATTTGAACACAAACCATGATGTTTCTTCTAACCTGAACCAAGAAGTTTTGTTGTCTAACAGTAACCAATTGTTTCACGACGTTAACCTTGTGTCATTGTGTGTTTCTGCAAGTGTGATACAAAGCGGATATGAAATGTATTCATGAAATATGTTTTAGGTTCAGAAACGTCCACATTCAACATATACATGGTTGTCAGGAACGTACAATAGAAACACTTTTTGTTCTGGCGGCTGTTCTGAAGCATCAGCAGAATTCTGCCATTAAACAGTAGCAACCTTTATTAATAAACTTGAATGCCATCATGCTGTGTGGAGATAATGCACTTTCATAGACCGTGCACGTATTGCTGTATTGCTACAGTGGAGCTGATCAAAAAACCTAAGGCTGACAACCCACAAATACGACGTGAACAGTCTGTACTTTGCTCAACTGTCCATAAAAGCATCATCCTCCTTTCTCATCAGATGGTTTCATTTAACTTAATGGCCTGTAAGTGCATCAAATTGTGCAAGAGTAAAAGAATAATCCTTGTTTAAGTGCGTTAAATACAAGACACACACAGTACAAGACAGGTTTTTTTCCTTACTTCAACTAAATTCATGTGTTTGCAGTTACTGATCTGGTGAGCAGAGACATGTTGGTTGAGTCTTAGGACAGCCAGTGCTTTCACTTTAATGCTCCAGAAGGCCTGTAGAGATGTCTCTGCTAATAAAACTGATATTGAGTGATAGCAGTAATAAAAGTAAGTACAGTGATGCAGAGGCCAGATGTGTGACTTATTTTTCCTGTTGCCGTTATGACGAAGACTTCTATGTATTGTGATGCAGAGATATCTACTGATATCTTCTTGACCACTCTGCTCTAAATCAAACCAAATCTCCTTCTGCGTTTTCACTCCGGCACATTGCTGCCTCTCAGGTCTAAGACTGACCGGTTCCACCGCTGACTGGACAGATAGCCATTCATGGTTTTAGATAGTGAGGTTGCCCTTGCCATGGACAACATGTGATGAGTTGCACTAAATGAACAATTTTTGTTGGGCAAATAATAACTGATTAGTGATTAAACAAATCTTGAGTGCCAGGGTGAAATTAACTGATTCTGCAGTCTCATCTGTTCTCAGTACTTGGCATTGTGCAGTGGCATTATGTGGGCTGTTCTCATGAACTGTTAATACTTAAAACTACGAAAAGTGAGGCACTACAATTTATATATTATCCAGGACGTGCAGGACTGCCTCTAAGGAAGTCAGGTGATGTACTACAAAGAGCAACATGGACAAGTCTAACACGACTTTTACCCAGGAGACTGCTGTTCGTGTCCCGAAATCAAGAGTCAACTTTGATTTATTTTGCCTTGGTTTTGATGTAACTTATACAAATGAACAAAACAGATATTTAAACCCAAACCACCATCTTTCAAATGTACCAAGTAGTTTTGTTGCCTCCACAGGTTTGGCACTCCAGGGAAACGCATAAACCCTGAACATCTAAAAATGAACTATAGACTTGAGAATTGCTCACAGTGTTGAGAGAATAATAGTTTTGGGACCAAAGCTACTGAGAAAAGCACTTTTGTCCCTTTGCATTGTGTGCTTTAAAATAGACTTGACTTATCATTGTCAGGTAATAAACTTCTGCATACTGAGCCAGTTGCTGCTCACATTTTCCCGTGAGAACGGTGAGTTTGGGATGGAAAAGACCCGGCTGGGATTAATACAGCAGATGTGTCCCGATGCAGTCGGGACTAGTTACTAGCATCATAGAGAACCAGAGCTTTCATGCGGATGTCTAACATTCTAGGTTTGCTTTTTGCCCCCCGAACCAGAGATGACTTTCATTAACCTGCTTCCTGTAATCCGATCAGATGAAGAGTTGCAGGAACGACAGCAGGAGAGCGAAGGAGGGACACGACGGAGGATGTGAGTCACATTCAAACCCCCGACCCTGTGACTCTGCGGTTTCGGTCCGGGCTCTTGGGAGAGCTGCTTTTAAAGATCTGCCGCTCTGATTGGACTTACAGGAAAGGTGATTTTCGCCAGTGGCAGTAAACTGTGGGAGTCTGTCAAAAGTGCAATATCTGCAGATTCATGCTTTTTCAACTTTCCAGAATGAGCTATTTCTGTCTTTCTATTCTCAAACTGTGTCTGCAGACAGACAAGGAAACAAATTAATTTTCCATTGTTTTTTTTATCCAATTCTTTAGTGTTATGTGTCTAGATACTACCTGAGATTCTTGCCATTTTTTTGTTACTTCCATCATTTTGTATAGACCCCAAATACATTTTCTGTCGTGTTTTTTTCTTTCTGTCTGTCTGAGTAGCTCAAAGTAACAAAGCAGATGTTGCAATCTAATGTCTGGGAGACACATTAGCTTTCTCTCCGGTCTCCTCCTCTCATCTCTACCTCTCCTCTGACCTATTTTCCACCACTTTCCTCCTCCCTCCACCTCAGCTTGCTCTCTTTTCATCACTCTCCTCTGCTTTCTAATATTTCCTCTCTACAAGCATAGAAGGTCTGGCTGAAGGCTAAATCATTGTCTCTGTATTTCATATCATGTGCAACCAAAATATTTTAAACTGTCATAACCTCTTGACCTCTTCATTTTCCCCCTGAATGTCTCACTATCAGTCTGTGAATGTGGAAAAAAACTTGATCACCAACAATATAGACTGTTTTATTTTGTATCAGCACTTCATTGAAGCTACAGTACCTCACGCTTATTAAATATTAAAAACCCCAACCCAGTCTCCAGAAAATATGCTGGCATTGTACGTACAATGCCACATTGTAAATGTTGTTAACGATTGGTTAGGTTCTGGTTAAAGTTAGAAAAAAGATCATTGTTTGTGTTAAAATAATAACAACATAGAGTAACAACGTAGCGTAACAACGTAGCGCAACAACGTAGCGCAACAACGTAGCGCAACAACGTAGCGCAACAATGTAGCGCAACAAAGTAGCGTAACAACGTAGCATAACAACGTAGCCCAACATACCCTCCACTCTAATTGCATTGTGGGTAACGTAGGCACCAGGTTTTGACAAGGAAGAAGAATATGTGGAACATCCAACATGCTGTTCAGAAGGATGTCAACGCTGCAGGAAGTCTCTGCTGCTGCTAGGGTTAGGGTTATGGTTATGATGAGAGTTTTGGATTGGGTTGGTATTTCACGCTCTTAATGTGAAAAACCGTGGCCTCATGTTTGAAGACCAAACAAAATCACTCACCTGCACCAGCCCACAACTCCAAAAGTCTACAGCGAAGTTGGCTGCTCTTCACTGGTTGCATGACAACTTTAGAAAAGTCCGAGGTTGGATCAGGACTTTTGACCAAATCCCACTAGTTTCAATGAAAGTAGTGGGATTTACCAGTGGGATTTACCAGTGTAAAACTGTCCTGTATTAACACTACCTAAAATTAGGATTTTATGTTTTTAGATGTATAAATATCATATTCATGTATTCTATTGTCAATCTGCAAAAGTGCAGCAGAACAGGATAATCTGGGAGTGGCTCAACAATATTCTAAAGGCATTAATGGTAATATAGTCAGTTTGGCTTGTCCGAATCTGAGTGATATTAATATTTTTGTTTTTGTTTTTATTAAGCCTGGTTCAGTTTCACAGTGCACAAATTAAACCGGACCAAACTAAGAAATAGATTTGCTGACATGGCACCCATCAACTGTGCGCAATAATCTATTCTGCTCCAGTTTATCTCGAATGATTTTATTTTTCTATTTAGCATATTCTGTGTCTTCTCTTCGGCCCAGATGTCATCTGTAGTCCAACTCAGTCTCTCACTCATGTTAACCTGTCGTGACTATCTCAAGACATTACCGCACGGCAGCCCGTAATCCCCAATGTTGTGGTTCACTTCGATTGGGTCAAATTACAGTATGTTCTTACTGCAATTACTGCAATCACAACTGCCCAAAGGACCCGCACCCTTTGTTCCTCTACACCAGATAATGTAGGCTTGTGAAAGTGCACTTTAAGATGTACATCTTCGGTAGGAGCTGATAGACAGAGTAGGGAAGCCATAAAGTATTGAGAGATTGACCTACACATTGTTGGTTTGGGTCTTTTCATGAGCTTTGTTGACAATAAGAAGGGCAAAGAACCACACCAGCTGTGTCATTTCACACATCAGCTTGGCAAGGAAGTACTGTACATGCTTCACTTCCAGTCAGATGATGCTGAACTTCATGAAGGTGTTGTGGCAGGTTGTATCATCTAAAGGTTCAGTTGACCTCTCTGATGTCCATAAAAGCCCCACAAGCTTCCTCTGGTCTCACTTTGAGTTCTGAGTTTTATGACCTTGTTTGTTCTTCTTTCCCCCTCCTTTCTTGTGACCTCCGACACTTAACCTTAACATGCATCCCTGTCACTCTCTTTCTTTTGCTCTGTCTCCTACCTAGCTATCTTTTCCTTCCTCTACTCTCCTTACCTTCGTCTTTCCTCCTCCTTTTCACTCTTAACCAAAACCATCCACCATTTTTACTTTCTTTCTTCAGTCCTCCCTTTCCACAGACTCCTTTAGTCAATTTTCTGTCACCTCCTCTCATTTCGTACCTCTGAGTGAGTGTTCATTTTCATGATAACCTTCTAAACTCTCTCTCCCCTTCTTTTTCTCTCTTTATGCATATTTTTAGCTCAGTGGTGGTCAGGAATGTGTATGCAGATGCTGCTGATATCTTTAAACCAGTCAACATGCAGTGTGTGTGTGTGTTGTAAAATAGACAGTATGCTCTGTGAACTTGATAGCACTGTGTTTTTGAGTGTTTGTTTGTGTACCTTTAATTATATCATTTTGAGGAACACGTAGACATTTTCAAAAGTGAGGACATTTTGGCGGGTCCTCGCTTCTTCAAAGGCCTGTTGGAGGATTCTGACTTGGTTTTAAGGTTCAGGTTAGAATTAGGTTTAGATAAGGGTTAGGGTAAGGTTTGGGGTTCGGTAATTGGTTGTGATGGTTAAGTTATAAGGTAAGGGGCTAGGAAATGCAGTATTTCAATGAGGGTCCTCACTAAGATAGAGGTACAGGGATATGTGTGTGTATGTGTGTGGTCTTCATGCTTTCAGACATTCAGACCAAGTGGTTCAAGACAGTTGTACAGAACACACACACACACACACACACACACACACACACACACACACACACACACACACACACACACACACACACACACACACACACACACACACACACACACATTCAGTCTTTCTGAGTATGCAGTTGAAGTGAATGCCCGCCTTTCTACTGCATCCTGCTTGGTGGTCACTTACCCCACACACACACACACACACACACACACACACACACGCTCACACACACACATGCACCACACACAGACGCGACCACATATACATGATGGTTACATAACTTTTTATGTCATCTCCAGAGGAACCAATCAGCTTTACTGGAACACAAATCATGCTTTTGTCGTCAATATATTGTTTATGTCCATATATTTTGTTTTGTTTGAAACTTTCTCTTTTCTAACTTATGTACTCTTTCTGTGAACTGTATCTTATTGTGTGCAGGGAAGACTGTACCATTTAGATAGGGAGCCAGGAGTTGTTTTGCGATTCATATTTCCCCTTGAAAATTGGTGTGCGTGTCAGGCTGAGTTCTCTGGAGAGTCCAGTAGCAACCATGTGTCCAGAGCTGCAGAGGGCCCATAAACTTGTCCATGAAGTGGAGCTATTTACTTCCCTGTGCTTGCCTGTTTGAAAATGTGTTATTGTTAGACGTGTGTTCATTATTTGAGTGCATTTTTAGTCTGGGTTGAGTGACTATGCAATGATCTGAGAACAAACCAGTCTAGAGTGAAAACGTCTCTCTGTAATGAAGTCTTATCAAACACCCGTTAACAGTTTTATAGGAGTCTAGGTGGGACTCTCCAACATGTATTGGTCTGTGTCCTGAGGTTCACCAGCATCTGGCTGGAGCTTATTTTCCACCCTGGAATCCTTCCAGTGGCTCCTCTGCTTCCAGGAAAACTAAATCAACCCCAGAAATAATGCCCACATTAGGCTGGACAAGCACGAGACAGACGCAGGAGAACGAAAGGAAAAGAAAAGGAGAGTGAGGCCGGAGTTTATTCATTTGTTTTCAAATAGTTTATTATAAATTAACAAAACGAAAAGGTAAACTTGTGGTAAAGCCGTTGAAATCAACCTTGTCTTGGGATTTTCTTCAACAAGCAATGTTTGAAAATGGTTTTAAATAAATGGACGTCAATGGTAGATGAAGCAATTACTGTACCAGAGTTAGAGCTTCCATTCCTGTACCATACACAAAGATAGGCTGCTGAGTTCATGGTTCTTTCATGGCCGTCTGAAACAACCCACTCCCAACTCGTTAAATACGCTTGGTCAGTGCCCTTCTGCATCTTGATACCAAGGCATCGAGGCACTCTTTTGCATCTATATGAGACCCACAGGGCTTTCAATTAACGTCAGCTTAAACCCATTCGCCTCATTATTAGAAGGGCAGAGCCACTGATGTAGTATAGAGTGGATGGATCGAACAACCACAGGACTTTCACCCAGGAGACCGCTGTCAGTGTCCCGTGTGAAACAAAGTGTACTTATTTTGACCTGCGTACTTTGCTAATGTCAGGAACATTACAACACACTTATTTGAACCCAAACCACAATCTTTTCCAACACCTAACCAAGCAGTTTTGTTATGAACTGAAAACTAAGTAAGTCTACGTTGGAAGTTAATTTTGAAATATGACGTTAACAAACAGAAACCGTATGTTTCCTGTGAACACGGAAGTTTATTTTGAAATTACACTGTGCATATAACAATGTAACATGTCCCTGACATGTCAAAAAACTGACGCTAGAGGGGAACTTAGAGCCTTATTGTTTGAAGTGTAGAGCTGGAAGTGAGATTGTGTTGCCTTAAAGGGGAACTCTACACTTACCTGTTGCACTTCCATAAAGTTAGGTGATTTACAAGACACAAACTGAAAAATAAAAGGTAAAAATGTATGCAGCGATGCAAGATATCTTGACTTCTAGCCCTAAACTAGATCCTACATATCCCACAATGCAACCAATAGCATCTTTTCATCCTGCCGGGTCAATGTCCAAGTCTTTGTAACTTCACATTGAGTTCACATTTGAGCATGGACGTTATAAACAAGCTAGTTCTAAAGTTATGATTATTTTAAATTTTCAACTCAAGGTAAACAAAATGTCAACACATGCCCTTACATTGTAGTCATCATAAACCTCATTCTCCCAGACAAGTTTAATAATTCTTCCCCATAAACACTGCAAAGTTCCCCTTCAATAAGAGTTAAAAACCACATATTTCGTACGTACTGGATCAATTCCACTTTAGAGGCAGAAAGCTTCGATGAGCATTGCCGGTCTTGTAATATGTTAAATTAAGTGTGTACACATACACGTACATACCGCTCCTCCACAGTGATCACCATTCATGAAAAATAAACTCGATGTGAGACAGTGTGGATTTGTCCACACACTCGAATGCTCGGAGTGCGTGCTCTTAAAGAATGGGATTATTGAATGTTTTCAGAACCATACTGTTTCATACGGGAGTGGACAGCTGTGACCTTGTGCATGCTCATTCCAGTGATTTCTTCATGACAGTCTGAATATGCAGAGGGTCAGGTATGCATCGTTTTTAAACCACAGCAAACTTTCCATTTGCGGAAAAAGAGAAATATGTGAATACATTTATTTACAAACATTCATATGACCCGTGGGGTTTCGTCTTTTACAAAATATATTTCTGCTTGTTTAGTGCTGCTCTTGCTGCTCGATACTGACTTTGGTCTGTATGAAAAAGCAGCAGGTCGATATACAAACACATTCAGTTAGACTGATCCACAGTCATTTAAAAAAACATTTTCGCTCTTATTACCCTATTCCTTCTGTCCTCAGCTTTGTTTGCTGGATATACTCAATAGCTGTTCACTCTTCCAACTATGTGTCCATTCGTTGTGCTAATAAGCAAAGACGACATCGTACGTCATCTGATGTCCATCGTCCCATGCGTACAGTTTCTTGTCGAGTGGGCAGTAAGCCAGCTGGGAGGTGTGCGCGTGCATGTTCGTGAACGCCAGGCCCGGCATGCTGTGCGTGAGCGTGTGTGTGTCGAAGGCGTAGGTCACGTTGGCGTAGCGGTGCTCCATGCTGTTCACTGCGTAGAGGACGCCGCAAACCAGGAAGCTGTTTCCGTAGCGACCGCGCCGAAGACCTGTGCGGAAGCTCTGTATCGGCTGCAGGTCTCGGTGGCGGAGGTGGATGAGCAGAGTTACTTCCTGGTGGAAACCCTCTGTGTCCAGAGCGGGGTAGAGCAGCCACAGGCCAGACTCATCAACAGCAAACTCCAACTGAAAAATATAGGAAGAGTTTTAGAAACTAAAATACAATCATATTTTAAGGCTATAATTATAATATTTTTAGATCAACAATGGATCATGTGACTATTTGCATGTAAATTGTGTCGCTCGAAGTGATAAACCAACAAATAAAGTATCACCCAACTCTGCAGTTCCCACAGCTCTACACCTTTTTGCTGAAGGGCTGAGGATCTACCCAGAACCCTTTTCCTCCAAAGAACCCTTTTTGGAAGAGAGAGTTCTTCAATGATTGTTGAAGGCATGGGTGTTAAAAGATCCTCCCAGCCTACACCCTACAAAGTGATTGTGAGCCATGATTGTTGTGGGTTGCGGTGCACCACAATGCTGGACGTGGTTCCGTCGGCCTGAGGCTAACCTGTTAACTAAAACCATGGTTAGGGTGGAGACAGATCTACGGGATATAAAAAGAACTGTGAAGGGTTCTTGGTAGAACCCAGGTTGGTTCTAGATGAAACCCTTGAACTATAAAAGAGTTTTCGGTAGAAACCATAAGCGTGTTCCGGTGAGCACCCTTAGAGGGTGGCCAGTTTCTGGATCAGGACATTGTTTGCCTAGCTTTGCATAAAGACTTGAAGCAGGGGGTAATAAGCTCACTCTCTAACCCATTGTGACCCAAGCCTTCATTACAGTTTGTCATTTTAGGAGTAGTTATGTGGTGTATGTATTTTTTTTGTTTTTTGATAGTCTTGATGTTACAGTGAGGTTGCCACGTTTGGTTCCATTGGGGCTGTACAGAAACTTAAACTAAAACCTTCGCTCACCAGCTGTATCGTAAACCCGCATTACGAACACGCTATGAACAGGGAGCAAAACTACAGCAGTTGTTTTTACTCCTCGCCATTTCACCTTTTGAACTCTAGTGATTTGTAGTGTTTTTGTTCCCCACACTGACCTTTATGACCCTTTAAAGTGTCCCGATTGTATGTTCTACTAATAAATCACCATGCAGTGTTTCTTGTACAGTTAAATCTCAGTTACCACCAGTTACCACCCTCACGCAAAGTACACCATGGGTCTTACTTCAGTTTGTGTCCTGTGAGCTTGCTCCTCCAGTATAGCATCATGCAGTGTGGTCCAGGCAGCTACATATCTGTGTCTCAGGTCATATCTGATGACGTCCCTGCTGAAGGCACGGTTGTAGTAGAAAGCTCCATTAAACACGACGTGGCCGGTTCCAGTGAAACTGTAGGGCAGCTTGTATGAATTACTCGCCTGACCTGAGCAGGAAGCACACACAGAAAACATACATGCAACTGGTCAGGCTCACAATTCACATCATGACCTTTGGAACAAGTGTAACCATGACTGCATATCAAGATGTGATCCACCCATCCAGTAATGAAAGTGTTTTTGTAGTGATACTCAACTGGCTCTTTTTTACAGCCACTACAGAGATGGACCTTCATTTAGCAGCTGTCACAACAATAGACTGTATACTTTCATGAACTGAAAACACAGTGTGAAAGATTTATAATACGCCGACAACGCCGTAGTAGTGACCTGTCAATCACAGTAGCCCCGCCCTAAAGCATACCCTGCTTTATGGTCTATTTGACTCTAAATGGACCATAAATGAACATCATGCTGTTTTGAAGAAGACTTGAAACTAGAGATTGAGACCATAAACTCATGTTTACAATGTTTACTGAGGTAATAAATCAAGAGAGAAGTAGAGTCATTTTCTCATAGACTTCTATACAACCAGAGGAGTCGCCCCCTGATGGACATTAGAGAGAATGCAGGTTAAAGGCCGTTCCTTGGATTCACTTTCCAGTCCTGGAAGTTGCTGCTTGCCTTCCGAACACACACATACACACACACACACACACACACACACACACACACACACACACACACACACACACACACACACACACACACACACACACACACACACACACACACATAAATCCTATACCTGACTTGAAGGTGTCCATGTCTCGGAACTCGAAGAGGTTGTTGCCATAGTGACCATTAGTAAGGTAGATGACGTTGCCGTGGCCGCGCCCATCTCTCATCCAGGCTCCGTCACTAAAGCCGTAAGAGTTCAGTTGAACCGGTTCAGAGATGCTGGCTACTGTGTCCTTACACACTGCTGAAGAACACACACGTAAAGGTGACACTATGAATCAAGACTCGACTATAACGTGATTAGTATTTGTCAAAATATGTCCACTCACTACCGGATAAACTACAGTACTGCATGTATCTCTACCAGGTTTTTTTGTGGCCTTTGGTTGGTCAGAGGGGCTCTCCGTCCAGCTGAGTCGACTCCTGGATCCCGGCTGAGAGTCTGCCATGGGGGACTTATCGATGGGTGGACCTGCATTGGTATCTGAGAGTGAGGTGGTATGCTGATTGAAGCGAGGGGTAGACAGAATAGTGGTTGAAGTTTGTTGGGATGTAGTTGTCGGTTTGGTTGTCGTTTGTTTTGGAGCTGTTTGCGGTATGTTAGTGGTTAATTCAGTCGTTAGTTTGATAGTGGTGGGAACTGGTTTGGTTGTAGGTTGTTGGGTGGTAGTCGTCAGTTTGCTCGTCGTTGGTTTTGAAGTTGTTGGTGGTAAGATGGTGGTTGATTTATTCTTTGGTTTGATGGTGGTGGGAACTGGTTTGGTTGTAGTTGTGGTTCGTTGGGTGGTAGTCGGGGGAGCAGTTGGTTGCTGGGTGGGTGCAGGCCTGCTCAGTCTCCTTGATCGGTCCTCAAAGTCTAGCTGTGTGCTAACGGTGGTTGAAGGTCCTGGACTCTTGATGGGGAAAGTCTTGGTAGGTGGGAGAGACTCACGAATCAGTAAGTCCACTGAAGCAATTGCAGTTAGAGTTGCTGTAAAATAAGTAAAAAGGAAAATAGCAGTGAGGACATTTTGGTTAAATTATTATTTTTTTCTATCTGCCTGCTAGAGCTGAACACAATCCAGGTTTTTTATTGAAATTGTGCGGCGGTCACATCCTCTTTCTGTTACAGATATTGCTGTGGTAAACAGAGTTTTGCAATGAACTCTACTTTTCAGAAGATCATATTGTTGAATGAGATTGCCAAGACCTGATATGATTGTCCTTAGGAGGTTATGGATGTCCTCCAAGTGGAGTGCCATCAAGTCGCAATATCTTTTCGACATAATGAGATATAAAAGCATTACAGTAGTAAGGGTATGCTAGACTTACAATTTTTTCCTTTCCCTTTGTCGTCCTTCTCTTTGTAGCTCCCTCCCTCCGCCTTGTAAAAGGTCACGCCCCTGATGACCACGCCGTTCTTGTCTGTGATAGGCTGCTTTGGCTCCGTCTTGTCTTTGATTGGCTTTTGAGATCCCGTCTTATTCCTGGTCGGCTGTTGTTGTTCCAGTCCATCTTGCTGTTGGTTCTTCTTCAGCTGACCATCAGAATTCTTCTGCAACAGAACAAGCAAATTCCTGCTTAATTTAAAAATAATTTGGGATTTTCAGGTGAGATCGTGAGTTTGCTTCTGATACGTTAGACTCTGATTTTCAGACGGTTAATACCTGCTTGTTGCCGTAGGCAGCTGCTCCACTTTTCTGTCCTGCGCGCTCCAAATCATTCACTCTCTTTTTTTTCTGCTGGACCTTCCTCTCTTTCTCCTTTTCTTTTGCTCTTTCCTTCACATGTTCTTTCTCTCTTGTTCTCTCACTAGAATTACGAGTGACAGCCTGGAGTGCACACACACACACACACACACACACACACACACACACACACACACACACACACAAGATAACAGCACATGAACAGCCCATCCTAAACTGGATTCACAACATACTCGATGGCAAACTACTTAAAGAATATGGCAACAAAAGGAAATAAAAAAAACGGCGCATATGAGTGCAGACATATACATAACTAATCCAGAACTTTACAAGACGTTTTCTGCTGTGTCACAGGAATCCAATAGCTAATTCAGCGTACTTCTGATGGCACTAGTTGCCAAAATGTAAACACATACAGTATAGGCTCAAAAAAGGGGTTGCAGTTGCCTCGATTGTCATGGAAAATATGCTCTTGATAAGACACTAGACAGACATGAAGAATACGAATCACTTTCTATTCTAACTTACACATATTGTGTTGTAAAACCCCACAGCAGGAGTCTCCTGAGTTTACCAGACGACTCCAAAGTACATCGGTTTTCCAATGTAACGAAATCAGACAACTTGTCATGTTGTCTATGAGGAGTATCTTTGGTCAAAATACTGTGCTCCTATTTGCTAAACGCAAGAATTTCCTAAAAACAACAATGCATAGAGTTAAATAAAATCCCTCTCAATCATTGCGTATGAGCCACTAGAGGTGTGTGGTGGTGATACAAAGTGGCAGAAAAGGGGTTGTTACGTTGCTGTGATAACTAAAACCAAATTATATAATTGTACTGTGATTGAAACAGGTTGAAAACGTTTAAAAACATTCCCCTGCTGACTGCAATCATACTAATTATGGCGATTAGAATTATTTCCCTTGTCCTGTCACCGAAAATGACAAGTGTGTATTCTGTGATTGGAGCTTCAGTCTTTGGCTAAAGGAAAGCCTGAAAAACTCCATTCAAATCCTTCTGTCATTCTTCCTAAAAAGAAAGCGGACTTTTTTGAAAGAGAGTTTAGAGTTCCATTCCCTCCATGCAAGACATTCACCTAAAGTTATAGCGGATGATTGTGCTTGTTGTGTGTGGGCTCACCTTCTCCATCTTGTCCACCCTGGTCAGCAGCTTGGTGGTGACAGAGTGGAGCTTCAACAAGTCCATTCCGTACAGAGAGCCCTCCAACAAGTCAATGATAGTCGCCAGCTTAATGGTCAAACCCACAGAGGTGAAGGACACAGAAAGACAACACATTGATTGGGCCGATGGGAATCGTTCTTTACCCAAAGTTCAAACTCTGAGAGAACATCTCTTGTCCTCAATAGCCAACAGAAAAACAATTATAAGACGACATTGTTTCTACCTTGATGTCATCTTTGCTGGCCTCTTGCAGCTTTTTAAACCTGTACTCTCCCTCACAGGGGTTGACGGCGGAAGGCGGAGCCATGCACACACACTTCTTGCAGTCAGTTCCCTTGGTGACCGTCTCCACGGTGAAATAATCCTGGGAAGGCGACGGCAGGTCGCTGTCGTGGAGGCGGCTGCAGTCGGAGCGTTTGATTGGTCGGACAATACAGCGGCACACGCAGTCGGACCCTGACGACACGGTCTTCACTTTGTCGTAATCGCCCAGCAGCTGGAAGAGACGGACGGAGTTAGTTTTATTATTTAGGCTGCTCAGATTTAACAGAAACTTTGAAGAATTAATACACAAAAGTGAACTTTTTACTCAACTTTGATATGAATGTATATTTGATCATTTGTATTAGTCTCTATGTTAAATATTAAGCACAAATATTTGAATAAAGTAAACACATTTAAAAAAGAGTTGCAGCATGGGTGATGATTTGCAGCTGCAGCAGTGGTGAGCTGCCTGAGAGGAAGATATACAGGCGTTTACCAACAGAACCTTTTTGGTTTGGAGGATATTACATAACCAACCACCAGAAGGATACAACCCGTTGCCGTGGCGCGCACACACAGAGACACAGACACAGACACAGACAGACACACACACACACACACACACACACACACACACACACACACACACACACACAGGTCTGGGGCAGATTTACACGCCATTTGAGCTGAACTGGCCAATTGTGGGGTTTGGTTGGAAACTTGTCCTGAGCTCAGTAACCACTGAGATGTGATCTGACACACTGTCGGCGCATGAGATCAAATGAAGCCTCATGGAGGGAGCGGAATTCAAACTGGGCTTGGGTTGAAGTTCTGCCAGTTTAATACTGCCCACTTTTATCAGGATTTGATTTTGTTTGCCAGCTTGGCCCATAAAAAACTGGGTAATGTGAATAACACGTTTAAACTGGTTCGTAAGTCAATTGACTGATGCCGAATTAAAGGCTGCCTCTTTAATGTAAAATACATGTGAAATCTTTCACTGCTAGTTTTGTGCGTATGATTTACGCAATTTGTCATCAAACCACAGTTTGGCGATAAAGGATATTTGGTCACACATACATTACACCGACCTGGCTAATGATATTCTCTTGGTTATCCAGCTCTTCTTCCAGAGGCTCGGCGGTGGGCTGCTGAACTCTCCCCTCCGCACCCACAACAGGAGCGTCTCTGTCCTGTTCTTTAGCCGTGGAGGGCGCATCCTTGTCCGGTTTGCCCATATCCGCCGCTTCGGTCATCAGCATCGTCTCCCGCGAGGGGTCGGCGCTCCTGTCCGCCTCCAGAGCATCAAGTCCGCTTACAGCACAGCATAAAAGCAGCAGTGACAATCTGCGCCACATCTCTCCACAGAAGCTCTGTGTCTCAAGTAATTATCAGGTAGTTGTATTTTTAAAAAGATGATCCACCGGCCTCTAAATGACCGTTTACAGGAAAAGAGTTGTCTACCTTCAAAACGTTTGCTCCAAGTTTAACCTGAAAACAAAAACTTAATTTAACACAATAGACTCAGTTCAGTTTATGTCGATGAAGTGTGTCAGCAGAAGGATGAATGAAAAAAGGACGGAGTTACGAATTGTTCAAGTATAAAATTCCGGAGACAAGAGAAGGAGCTCCAATTGGTTCCATGCGACGTGTCGCCGGTGAGACGGGTGGTACTGGTAGTGACGTACGGGACATGGACCTCCACACTGGACCCGGTCCAAACCAGGTCTGTGTTCATGCTCAAGAGAGAGAGAGAGAGAGAGAGAGAGAGAGAGAGAGAGAGAGCGCAGGCTCACCATGCATGTTTAGGTCAGAGTCAATAATCCCTTAAAGGTACAGTAGCCTAATTTGAATACTCCATAGCGAACATTAAAGGCCCAGTGTGTGAGATTTAGTGGCCTCTAGTGGTGAGTTGCAGATTGCAACCAACTAAAGACCAACCACGGTGGCCTCCCTTAATTAGTTAGTTTTTTAAATAATTTACACAGAATAAGCATATTATTTTGTTATCGCTAGACCCCCCCCCCCCCCCCCAAAAAAAACAATTAAGACCGTGATGCAGATAGGATTGTCCTTTTATGGGGTATATATAGCAAATGACAAAAGCAAAAATGATAAGTGGGTTTGTCTTTTGAAATAGGCATATTTCCAAGACAACTATCAGAAGTACTCACTCTTAACCAACCCAACACATTGTTGGAGGAAGTGCACACTCTCTCTCGGCTACAAGCATGTTGTTTCCCCTGTTTTCTTCTTAACAAAAGCAAGGTGAAGGTAAAAACAAAAACCTATAAAGCCGATACAGATTTCTACCTTTGCTTCAAAAACTGCAGGTTTGCAGCGCTCTCTGGTGGACAGCAGGCGCAAATGAATAACTGACTGAAATCTCAAAGAGAAGGGACCCTTTGATAACGCTAGATGCTGACTTGATTTAACTCTAAACTGAAACAATTTCCTTGACATTAGTCCAATTAATTAATACATTTCAAACCTAAACAGATCTATGTAATATTTTGATATTTTCTAATTTACTTGTAGGTATACATTTGATGCAATTACGTCATCTCATACTTTTATTTTGAAAAACCCAATGTCCGGAAGTGGCGCATGGCATTTGGCATGCGCATAAATGCACCAGTGTTTAGCCGACGGCATTAAATTGTAAACATTAGCAATCCGGGCAACTTCTTTCTGTCGCTGTGATGGAAGTATAAGGTAAACCCCGTCTTCAATGTGTGTCATTTTTCCTCACATAGTTGTCAACACATTCCATTTCGGAAGAGTTGATGTTAACTTATTTTACGACAGCATTAGTTTATGTCTGTACTGATGCCGACAGACTCCAGCGGCCGCGGATGCCCCAAACATGTCGGCTAAGTAGGGGATGTCTTCTTATGTTGTTTCCTTTTGTTTTCATTGGTTGTATCGATTCACTTAGACACTCTACGTTTGTACTGGGTACTGAATCGCCTGTTGATTCCCCACCATAGTGCCAGCGATAGCACCTAGCTTTAGCATTACATCCTCAGCTCGTTAGCTAGCTACTGAAGCTCGCCGTTTTTTACTACGTTAACTCGGCGCGTGCATGCATTCTCTCTAGTAATATCATTAGTTTCTGTCACAACTATCGATAAACATCACTGGAGCCCAATTCTGATAACGTTAGCTAGCTAGGTGGACTGTCTTGCATCCGGATCTGTCTATCTGCTGAAACGGCTAACAACAAACCGCTAGCTTATCCCAATAAGTCGTTAATAATGCGGATAAAGCAGCTGAGAACCAGCCACTCTCGGGGAGCTGCCGTGTATTAACGTGACATGAAGTGATGGGGCTGACATGGGGGGCATTTGATCACAGAGCTGACTGTAATAGCAAGTGAACATCTGAGCCGCTGTCTTGCTGATCACGTGCAACACTAATCGTTGTTTTCTTGCTGTCTCCCCCACTAACTAATCCCGATCTGTGATGAAGCTAATAACGTTAGTGTAATGTTTTCTGACAACTGTGCTCCACCTAACTTCGTTCAGGGACAGATGAGTCCCAAAGTCGTCAGTATCGCGTCTACAATTATTTCAACAACAAATGAAGATGCCAAAGTTTATTGTAGGAAACGAGGACTCTAATTAAACCATCCACAGACTCACAATGCAGCTGTATAATGTATCCCATTCATTCTCTTAGCCTTAACCTCTTAACCGCACTGAATACAACAACAATAGATACGTTGTATTGGAATACTGTACTCAAAGCTGTTTTTAACAATAAGAGAAACCCCAACACTCACATTTCACACCTGAGTATACCTCGCAAACACATGTTCCCACTGCAGGAGTTACATCTGTAAAATGTATTGCAGCTTAATTCAATTGCATGCAATGAATGGATCCTGTAGTTTTATATTGATTTTGTTTATACTGTGTAGATTCAACTCTATGGTCGTGTTTTGAGGCTGTAGAAGTGTTGTTGTTGTATTACATTGTAAGAGGTTTTACAATACATCCAATTCACGCATTTGTTCGGATAACAAACGCAGCTATAGCTATAGTCTCCACATGAGCTGCGGAGACTATAACTGTGTCTGCACACAACTGTACAGCATAAACTTTAGGATGGCAGGGTTTCCTGCACAGCGGCGGTATTTGATTGTAATATATTGTACAGGTGTGTCTAATAAACTCAGTGTAAGCAAAACGGATCAATCTGATCTTGGTCTTGTTTAGAGAAATGGTTACGAGTCAAATTCACGAGGTGTGGCACAAACTATGATAATACAAAATAAAGCAGTCAGCGTGCCCTCACAAAAGGATGCCGTAGCTTTTTATCATCAGCAGTCCAATCACATCTTTTCAAATGGAAACATAAAACTAGGTACCAAACTAAATGTTCAAATGTGAAAGGGCTTTCTGGCAAATACTGCTACATTGACTTTGAATGTGTTGAACTCCTTCTGTGAGTGGTGGACACACTGGCCCCAGGAAAGGTGTCATTTTGTTGTGCTGTCTTTGTAGGTCAACCCCAAGGTTTGGGACCAAACATTGCCCTTCAGTGCATGGACGCAAAGCCAATGCGCAGGTAAGTGTGCTGTGAAGGAAACTGTATACACTCCTTTGCAGATTGAGAAATGTGTTGGTACTCTCTCTAGACTGTTCTACAAGAACTGTGTTTTAGTCAAAGCTTAGATTAAATGTGACCACCAAGACTCTTTGAGTCTGGACTCAGTTTGACTGCTTTTGTATCTATATATTGCTACGTTTGTCTTTTCTGTCTCTCTTTTGTTCTATTATACTCTTATCTCTGAATGATGGGTTGTATTTAACAGTCACATGTGGATGATATGTATCGCTATGAGCTTTTGTGTCTTTGATACATGATTAAGATGAACTTCTCGTGGTTACTTGTAGCCCTCCCGTGTGTGTGTGTGTGTGTTTCCAGTCATTGATGCGGATAGTGAATGTCGTTCTATTTATTCAAGGAAAACTCACGTAAAAACTCACATAAGCAGACTAATCCCTGCCATACAATGGTAGATGGACTTGTACTTGTGTAACGCATTTCTAGGCCTACGGCCATTTAAAGCGCTTTTACACTACATGTCATTCACCCGTTCACACACAGATGGCAGGGGCTACCATCAGACTAACTAACATTCACACACCGTACATACAGCCTTCAGGAGCAATTTTGGCGACCTGCTCTATCACTGAGCCTACAGGTCCGCCTTGATTAAAGACTACTAGTTATTGGGGTTCCTACCCAGAATCCCCCCCACCTCCCAACCCCCAGAGTACTGGATGGATGTGACCCAGACGGCAACCTCAGATTGTGAAAAGAGAAGCCAAAGCTTCATGTGTTAAAGCTGCATTCTCTCTACTGACCATCAGGGAGCGACTCCTCTGGTTGTATAGAAGTCTATGAGAAAATAACTTGTCTTTTCAATACAGCATGATGTTCATTTGGTGAGCCCTTTGCATTGCTAAACCTTTAATATAGGCATTTGGCTGCTGTCTGACATGTTAGTGGCCCAGAGGAGGGATGATGTTGATTTCTAAACCGTGGATATATTTTTTAATAAACATTCATTACAACAACAATACAGCTTTTCTTTAATACACTGTACCCACTGTGCCCCGTTAGTCAGTTCAGCACCATCTGCAGAGCAGCCGCCCCACACTAAACTCCTCTATCAGCCTGCACTAGTCTCATGTTTTACCTCTAGGATACACATTTGTTCATCATTTACACACAGCCAGACACAGAGGGGGTGCATCAGTTATAAAGCAGTCTGAACGCGCAGTCGGACTGGTCAGTAATAGAGGAGTTTGTTCCAGTGTCTAGTTCAGAAGCTCCTGCAGTGCTCCGTTTACAATGATGCAGTGAAAAAAATAGGTGCCGAAATAGATTGGACTGACAGCGACTGAGGACTCCAATCATCGGCTTTTAGGGGGCAGCCCTAATCTAGATGCACTGCAGGGTCTGTGTACCTGAAGAAGAAAACCTCCTCAAATTTGAAAACAGTATCTTTTTAATGGAACTTAAATTTTGAGGTATGATCAAATGGCACACACTCACAGAAGACGGGTTGAAATGAATGGTGACAATCGAAGCAGCCGAGGCAGAGATCACCGACATTTATTTAATCCGTAGTTTAAATTCAGCTTCAAAAAGGCGAAATGCTACCTTCCATCCATTTCATCATGCAAACCCTGTCTTTCATGAGATCCTCTCTACCTCGTCTTTGCCCTCTTCTGTCAAAATACACACCGTCAGTATTTCAGTTAGACATTTAAATCCTCAAGCTCCTCTTGTTGAAAAAACAAAGGATTATTGTACCATATTTCCTTAGGCCTATTTTGAGTTCTACTTTCAAAAATGAGAATTTCTCTCAGGTCTCACATCATAGTAATACTATAATAATAATAAAAGTAATGCTAATAATGGTGAGGATGATAATAAAAATCATAATAAACTTAATTTACTTTTTAAAAATTATATAAAAAAACGGGCTCCAAAAGAGCAGAGATATTATTAGTCAACACATTAAGAAAAGTAAAGTAATTGATAGTTTATTTATTTATCTTTAACAAATATTGAATACAATTTAAAAAAAAAAAAAAAAAAAAAAAATAAATAAATAAATAAAACGTAGCAATAGAGCCGAACAAGATGAGTTGTTAAGATGTTGAATAAGAACCAACGGTGTATTTACATCGAATCTTTGCCCCTCCGGTCCTTGTTTAGGGCCACCAGCGCACGCCAAGACGCCACTGGAATGGACATCACCAGCCGCTGTACTCTGGGGGACCCCAACAAGCTCCCCGAGGGGGTCCCCCAGCCCGCACGCATGCCCTACGTGTCAGACAAACACCCGCGGCAGACCCTGGAGGTGATCAACCTGCTGAGAAAACACCGGGAGCTCTGTGACGTGGTGCTGGTGGTGGGCGCCAAGAAGATTTACGCTCACCGCGTCATCCTGTCGGCCTGCAGCCCTTACTTCAGGTACAAGGAGGCCACTCGCAGCTGCTGAAGGAAAACATCTGGACACGAATCCACGTCTGAGTGCTGGCTGTGACAATGATATGTCTTGATGTTCTCTTCAGGGCGATGTTCACTGGGGAGCTGGCGGAGAGCAGGCAGACGGAAGTGGTCATCCGCGACATCGATGAGAGAGCCATGGAGCTGCTCATTGACTTTGCGTACACGTCACAGGTAACGACAGTTTCTATTTGGCACTCGGGGGTCAGTGGTGTGTTTATAGTAACACAAAATGCGATATTGCTTCCTCTTATGATCTGATTTTAATATCCGTTTTATTTTGCTTTGAAAACATCTCCTTAAAATATTCTCGCCAAAAATGACATTTTACAAGATTATTTTTGAGCACATCAAAAGGTTATAATTTCCCTTCGTCCAATACTCATTTTTACTGAGTAGACCATGAAGGCATCATAATGTAAATCAATGCAATCTCCAAATACTCTAAATGTAGCGTCCCCTCAGGTTTTTTAGTGCCATGCTTTTTGAGCATTCGAAATCAACTAAAACATGTAACATGGTGTTACATCATCGTGCATGTGCAGCTGCCGATCAGCCTCGATAAGAGGAATCGATAGTCACTGAGGTGTGCGATTCCAAGGAATCTGTCTCCACCCCTAACGTGTAGCCATATTAGCCAAAATATGGATTGCAGATGGCCACCAGAGCTAGTAATCTGAGAAGGAGCTGCAGGGTTCTGTAGCCAAGATGGGGGACACTCTGCAGACAGGTCTCACTCGAGCATCTGATTAAAAGAGCATGTGAAGAGTCTCTGATGTCCTGAACCTCCCAGGTGACGGTAGAGGAGGGAAACGTCCAGACGCTGCTCCCCGCCGCCTGCCTCCTCCAGCTGGCTGAGATCCAGGAGGCCTGCTGCGAGTTCCTCAAGAGGCAGCTGGATCCCTCCAACTGTCTGGGCATCAGGGCCTTCGCAGACACGCACTCCTGCCGCGAGCTGCTCCGCATCGCAGACAAGTTCACCCAGCACAATTTTCAGGAGGTAAGCCCATGGATGAGAATCCCCGTCTCCTAGAATTCTCAAAGTCGTATGTTCTAGTAGATGTTAGTAGTTGGTTTGTTTAGTGTTTCTCTCTCAGTTTTCCCGTCCTCATTACAAGCCTGAGGATGTGAGCACACAGTCACTAATGCAGCTGTTGGTGCGACTCTGTTTCACTGCATCATTTTGACATGAAGTTGTAAACGTGTGAAGAATTCCAGTCTATTGACTCATGAATAAGAAAACATCATGCGACGTGAGAGCTTTTGTGCTGACACGGCAGAGAAGAAGAGGGGAGGCGTCGCTACATCGCATTCGGAACGTGTAGCTTCACAGCACATTGCTTTTCAAAATAAATGTATGCAGTCAAAGTGTAAGGTGGATTTAGCTTCCCGTCTTTGTGGCAGAGCCGCTGACTCACTCTGTCCCCGTTTGTCTTAGGTGATGGAAAGCGAGGAGTTCATGCTGCTGCCCGCCAACCAGCTGATCGACATCATTTCCAGCGACGAGCTCAACGTGCGGAGCGAGGAGCAGGTTTTCAACGCCGTGATGGCCTGGGTGAAGTACAGCATCCAGGAGCGCAGACCACAGCTACCGCAGGTTTGTGGCTGAGGAAGTATCTCACCACGGCAGTTAGCGGCTTTGTTGCCTGGATGGTTCCGGGTGTACATTCCAGTTCTAAACCCTCAGCGTTACTTCAGGCTTCTGTTGTAGCCGAGGAACCCTCTGAGACTGACGTGGATTTTCCTGTGTTCTGTAGGTCCTGCAGCATGTCCGTCTGCCGCTGCTCAGCCCCAAGTTCCTGGTGGGCACCGTTGGGTCAGACCCTCTCATCAAGAGCGACGAGGAGTGCAGGTGAGGGCTGTTTGTTTGTGGAACATTTCGATGTTTTGAGTGGGGAAGATGCTGCTGATCTGGATCCAGGAATTTGGTGGATTCTCTTTTTACATTACTGAACAGTATGAAAAATACTGAGAGGAGAAACTCCATTTCTTACGATGAGAATGATACAGTGACGATATTTAACCTCGATTTATGATTATATACATCTATTTTTATTCCAGAGACCTGGTCGATGAGGCTAAGAATTACCTGCTGCTGCCGCAGGAGAGGCCACTGATGCAGGGCCCCAGAACCCGGCCGAGGAAACCCATCCGCTGTGGGGAGGTCCTCTTTGCAGGTCAGTACCTAATAGGCCCGGATCACACTGAGACACCTCGCTAGAATACGAGTCGCCCTTTAAAACCCATTGTTTTCCGATGGTACGCTGCGTTTCCCTGGCATCAAATAAGTAGACTGAAGGAATGACTCCTCTTCATCGTGTGATAATTTTACGTTGCGCACTCTCTCCTCCCATGTCTCCTCGTCACGTAGTCGGCGGTTGGTGCAGCGGCGACGCCATTTCCAGTGTGGAGCGCTACGACCCCCAGACCAACGAGTGGCGGATGGTGGCGTCGATGAGTAAGCGTCGATGCGGAGTCGGCGTGAGCGTTCTGGACGACTTGCTGTACGCTGTGGGGGGTCACGACGGCTCGTCATACCTCAACTCCGTGGAGCGGTGAGCGGCACGATCTCTCAGATTTAGGTCTAGAATTGTAATTATGAATATGTTATTACATATTGTCTTTATTCCATCTCTCCTGTCCAGATATGACCCAAAGACCAATCAGTGGAGCAGTGACGTAGCCCCCACCAGCACGTGTCGTACCAGCGTAGGAGTGGCTGTCCTCGGTGGTTATCTGTATGCTGTAGGGGGACAGGACGGGGTTTCCTGTCTCAACATCGTAGAAAGGTATCCGTCAAAAGTCTTGCATCTATGATAAATCGTCCATGTTTTTACCCGTATATTAGGTGCTAGTTCAGCATCTTATGTGTCACCCAGGCGGCAACCTCCGGTTCTACCGAATGAAGCCGATGCTTCATGTCTTAAACCTGCATTCTCTCTAGTGTCCATCAGGGGGCGACTCCTCTGGTTGTATAGAAGTCTATGAGAAAATGACTCTACTTCTCTCCTGATTTATTACATCAGTAAACATTGTAAACATAAGCCAGACTAGTCCTCTTTACTTTGGGCTTCACTGTTCATGTCTTAATGTTTTTTATGCCACAGGCTGATTTGATATTATGTCCCTACCGGCTTCTCTTTTCATAGATTTTCCTCTCCACGGCCCAGCCCTCTCTTAGCTAGTGGTTGCATTAGACTTAATTTAGTCAGAAAAGGTTGTAAATGTGCCATCACAATGTATTTTATCCTTTTCATTTAAATGTTTTAATGATAATAAGATGGGTTGATTTAAAGGTGAAGTCTCTGATTCCAGTCTCCCTCGCTAGCTGTCCGTTCTGTGGGTCAGACAGAGGCACTAAGGCCAATGCCGCTTTTAAAGTTTTCAACAAACGCATGATTTGCCACTAAAAACACTGCGGCCATTGTGTCAATATGTGTGTCTGAACTCAAACTTCCTTCTGGTCCGCATGGACATAAAGCGGGTGCCCCCTTGTGTGTAATCAAACGCTGCAGAAGACTTTGTCATTCTCTTTGGCGTCGCTGCCTCGGAGCCCATTTTAGATTTGACACTGAACGTTGGATCCTGCAGCTTCATCGGGGATAAGATTCTGCAGCATGCGCTCCTTCTGCTCCAGTGGTGCAGCTACATCGACTCACTCCGAGGCCTCCAGTCCCTCAAAATGACAGACAGCCTGCAGATTGTCCCGTCATTGTTTAAAAAAATTCTGTCAAAGACAGAAAGTATTCGGTCAGAGTGACCTCTGCTCTTGGCCACGCCCACATTGACTTGCTAATATTCACACAGAGAAGTTCTGAACATGGCATCCTTCTTACACTGTAGGTATGATCCCAAGGAGAACAAATGGACTCGCGTGGCCTCCATGAGCACCAGGCGGCTGGGTGTAGCTGTCGCTGTGCTGGGGGGCTTCCTGTACGCTGTCGGAGGGTCTGATGGGACGTCGCCATTAAATACAGGTGTGGTACTGAGTCACGTGATGAGTACAATCTTAAAGTAACCCAGAGCTTTGACGAGATAGTATTTTTCTATCTCTTTGTCTTCAGTGGAACGCTACAACCCTCAAGAGAACCGCTGGCACACGGTGTCCCCCATGGGAACCAGGAGGAAGCACCTGGGCTGCGCCGTCTACCAGGACATGATTTACTCCGTTGGAGGGAGAGACGACACCACGGAGCTGAGCAGCGCCGAGCGATACAACCCCAGGACCAACCAGTGGTCTCCCGTGGTGGCCATGACGTCCAGACGGAGCGGGGTGAAACATTGTTTTAGTTACTGCTTCACAGTCATACGTCAATAACTGCATTTAATCTGTGTCAGTTAAGTTACTATAGTTGATGTTAAAGATACTGACGGTGGTTTAATGTGTGTACGAGGCTGACGTGTAACTGTGTGTAGGTGGGCTTGGCTGTGGTGAATGGTCAGCTGATGGCAGTGGGAGGCTTCGATGGGACGACGTATCTCAAAACGATAGAAGTCTACGACCCTGATGCCAACACATGGAGGTGAGAGGGGCTACAAAACAAAACCTTGAATAATATCGATATTCGTTACCTCGGGGAAACATTGAAAGAATACAATTTTTATTTGTATTCAAATAAAATGTATCGAGGCTGTAAAACGCCTTTTCTTCAGTAGTTTCTCTAGTAGCAGAAAACAGCAGAATGACTTTAATAAAGTAATATAACTTAACATCTTCTTTAATGAGCTACCGCCATTGTGCTGTCCTCTCCTGGTGGTGAGGTTTGACCCTGTGAGGTTGCCGTAGTCGGTCAGTGTGGAGTACTGAAGCAGCAGGTTAAGCTAGCAATGTGAAGTAAAGCAGCGACTAGTTCATGTCCTCGGAGCAATGGAAACGTATGACTAAAATAGTTTGTGATGGTAATATTATCACAATGCTAATTCCCATTAGCACGTCAATGGTAAGTCTAATTACGTGTTAGCATTGAGCTAACTAACACTAGTTATTTGCCACATGGTTGTAGGCAAGGCATCGACCTTATTGTACAACAACACAGACGCTCTGTTGTCCAAACGAAACTGCAAACTTTGACAAAGGCAGCACTCTCCCTCTGTTCTTAACTTTCACAATAAAAGCCCTGGACAAATACATTCACCAGATGGAACTCAAATTCAATCAGAGCATTTTAATAGAATATCTTGCAGCAGCTTAGCTCAGACAGACAGACTGACTGACAGACTCTCCTCTGGCTCTATAGGATCCTGCTAGTTGGTCCTTTTTCCTGTGTGAGTCGATTCAAACCTTTTATTGAAAAAGTCTTGCAACTGTCACAAATTCACATCGCTGCCAGTGTGAGTAGGTTTTATGAGAAATATTTGCAGGCAAGTATTTAGCCTTTTCGTTGGCATGTGTAAAGGCCTTCCCTGCTGGGGTTAAGTTAGAAGTAAACGCTTAGTCACAGCACACAACAAAACTCTTAACTTGATCAGATCGTGTGATTTTACACACACTCGAGAAGAGGTGATTAGACCTGCACAAGGACATCCTTTAAGAAACAATAGAGTACACGGCCAAAAAGGCCAAAGAAGGTAACCAGCAGTTAATATATTGACTTTCTTTAATCCGTCTTGTCCTGCTCTGCTATGCTGCTGTGTTCACATCCATGAACGCACACTTCGTGTATATTATGTAGTTTCTCTTTCCTCATCATGTCCCTCTCCTCTCACCAGGTTGTATGGAGGAATGAACTACCGCCGGCTAGGTGGGGGGGTGGGCGTCATCAAAATGACTCACTGTGAATCTCACATATGGTAACACAACCCCCCCCCCCCACACACACACACCACACACACACACACTCACACACGCTCTCTCACACTTCTCCTCACGTTGCAATGGATGCCTCTCTCCACCGGCACCTGTGCCTCCGAAAGAGACGCTGTAGTTGAAGCGAGGATGAGAGAGACGTGGGGGAAGGGAGGGAGACGAGACGGTGAGAGGAACAAACTTTGAACTCTAGCTCATCCCCAAACCCCCCCCCCCCCCACACTCCAAGGTCATCCACTTTGGGATACCCTTGTTGTCTTCATCGGTTGGACCACGGTCAGCATGAAGTGCTCCGCGAGCCGAGGTCTACAAATGTACCATTAAGCTTCCAGTTTGGAGAGGACGGGCCTTTTCTCCTCTCACCCTCCGAGAGCATCTCGGTCTGGACCGTTGGACTCACCGTCTGTTATGGAGCTCAACCTGCTGCTGGAGATTAGGTTACATTTCAGAGGTTGAAGACGGTCAAGCATCGGCTCACTGCAAATCAACCACCCGGGGAAGAAATATCATTCTTTAGTTTTAACTTTAAAGTGTTCCTGACCAGCCTTCAACGAGTTAACAAAGAGAAGCCAGCGGACCAGCAAACGTTCCGTTCGTTGTGTGAGGTCGATTACTTCCTGGAGACACAACATTGTGTTACTGACTGTCGGAGGTAAATCCACCCTCGCATCCTGTTTTCTGCGTTGGGCTGTGAAGCATGCATCCTACTCTCTCTCACTGCTGCTGTGGTCACTGTTGTTACATTAAGGTGTTTACAGGCTCAGATGCTGACGATCTCAACCCGTCAGTGGAAAGAACTCGGACACCACAATCACCAAGTGGTATAGCAGGTTTTTTTTCGTTTTACTGTTGATGCTAGAAAAGCCATTGTCGCTCTTCTCCTGATTGGCTTCGGTGACGAGTTTGATTGACAGGTGGTTCATCCAATGGCCTGCCGATTAATTTTTTTTGTGAGAGCTTCCTCTGTTCTAAACAG
>NW_027466452.1:3607500-4000000 GCF_050575085.1 Anarhichas minor
CTATCTATCTATCTATCTATCTATCTATCTATCTATCTATCTATCTATCTATCTATCTATCTATCTATCTATCTATCTATCTATCTATCTATCTATCTATCTATCTATCTATCTATCTATCTATCTATCTATCTATCTATCTATCTATCTATCTATCTATCTATCTATCTATCTATCTATCTATCTATCTATCTATCTATCTATCTATCTATCTATCTATCTATCTATCTATCTATCTATCTATCTATCTATCTATCTATCTATCTATCTATCTATCTATCTATCTATCTATCTATCTATCTATCTATCTATCTATCTATCTATCTATCTATCTATCTATCTATCTATCTATCTATCTATCTATCTATCTATCTATCTATCTATCTATCTATCTATCTATCTATCTATCTATCTATCTATCTATCTATCTATCTATCTATCTATCTATCTATCTATCTATCTATCTATCTATCTATCTATCTATCTATCTATCTATCTATCTATCTATCTATCTATCTATCTATCTATCTATCTATCTATCTATCTATCTATCTATCTATCTATCTATCTATCTATCTATCTATCTATCTATCTATCTATCTATCTATCTATCTATCTATCTATCTATCTATCTATCTATCTATCTATCTATCTATCTATCTATCTATCTATCTATCTATCTATCTATCTATCTATCTATCTATCTATCTATCTATCTATCTATCTATCTATCTATCTATCTATCTATCTATCTATCTATCTATCTATCTATCTATCTATCTATCTATCTATCTATCTATCTATCTATCTATCTATCTATCTATCTATCTATCTATCTATCTATCTATCTATCTATCTATCTATCTATCTATCTATCTATCTATCTATCTATCTATCTATCTATCTATCTATCTATCTATCTATCTATCTATCTATCTATCTATCTATCTATCTATCTATCTATCTATCTATCTATCTATCTATCTATCTATCTATCTATCTATCTATCTATCTATCTATCTATCTATCTATCTATCTATCTATCTATCTATCTATCTATCTATCTATCTATCTATCTATCTATCTATCTATCTATCTATCTATCTATCTATCTATCTATCTATCTATCTATCTATCTATCTATCTATCTATCTATCTATCTATCTATCTATATATATATATATATATCTCTTGAGGCGTCCTCGACCGGTAATGCTGCTTCATGTCCTAAACTTGAGTGGAGTTTCTTTCCTAATCTTGTAAGCTACTAACGATGCATTGTGATTGTGATGAGCAGAAGTCAGTCGCCGATGTACAAATGTGTAGTTTTGAGTCTCCTCCGTGTGATCCGACATGTGGCTCAAACACAGTTGTGATCTCTGGTGTTGGTTTTCATGCATAGTCACTGCAGCAGCTCCGGACTCACTGTGTTCACTACGACAAGGATTCAACTTTTCCCGGGAAAAACTAAACAAAACAACGCATGTGACTCATTTTATTCTGTGTTTTTGTAGTTTGTGCAGAAAAATAAAATTTAGAGTGACAAGAGGGATTTTCTCAGACGCACTTCTTTCTCTGTGGTCCAACACTCAAAAACGGCCCATGAAGAGCAATACTCATGTAGGTTTCTATCTGTAGCAGGAAGGTAAAGGGTAGCAGTAAGACTTGAAGCTGCTCAGCCTGTAGTGACGATTTCAGAGACAAAGAGCTGCTTTACAACGACTACCAAACAGATAGGAGTAGAAGGCACTCTGAATGGTAAAGTGAGTCTGACTCGCTGCTTTGAGAACTCCGCTTTGGCCTGTCGTCCACATTAAGCCGGTTTTCCTTTTGTCTGTCTCTTGATGCTCGTCATGTAGCAATGTCCTGAGTCTCACTATGGCGGGAATAAACAGCTTAAGCCAATTTAGAGGCTTCCTAGGGCCCCCGAACATTGACTAATCGTGGGACATGGCAACCTTGCATATCTACAATGAATTGGTGTTGCTCACGTGATACTGACAGTATTCTATTGGGTGAAAGCCCTGTTTTATCCAAAACTGGCAACCAATGATGTCCATACTTCACAGCCTGTGGCCGCTAGCCTTTAGCTTTAGCCTTGAATGATTTTTGAGTGTTGCCATGAATATCATTTTAAATGTAAGCCTTGTGAAGATTGACAAAGAATGAAAATGTGTGAATATGCCATTTTCTTTGAAACATAATGGACTAAAACCAACCGTGTGTGACGTTCAGCGCTGAGTGACTCAAAGGCACAGCATATAAAGCGTAGAGGGCAGGCGGCAACCTCCGGTTCTGACGAGTGAAGCAGATGGGGGAAGTGTCTTGACCTGACTGACCTACTGACCATCAGGGGGCGACTCCTCTGGTTGTATAGAAGTCTATGAGAAAATGACTCTACTTCTCTCTTGATTTATTACCTCAGTAAACATTGTAAACATGAGTTTATGGTCTCAATCTCTAGTTTCAAGTCTTCTTCAATACAGCGTGATGTTCATTTAGTAAATTATGGTCCATTTAGAGTCAAACAGACCATAAAGCAGGGTATGCTTTAGGGGCGGGGCTACACAGTGATTGACAGGTCGCTGCCGCTACCAGAGCAGTGTACGGCGTTGCTGCGTCACTCCTCCACATTCCAAATATAGTAACTTATGTTTGTTGGCTGCAGAAAAACCAACATGGCGACCGCCGCAATCCAGTCTTCACAAACCAATGGGTGACGTCACCATGACTACGTCCACTTCCTACAGTCTGTGGTTCAGGTCCAGGTGAAAAAAGGTCCAATCAGTTTGTATTTTTTCCAAAAGAGATGGAAGGGTATTAAAATATATAAGTCTGTAGTAGTATTTATGATATGAAGTTTCTTCATCATGATTGTAGATGCCGTTTGATTAGATTTTACAAACCTCACACGGTAAAGGACTCATTTTACTACAGGGGAAAATTCCCAGTCAATCAAAAGTCACAGTGGAGAAAGCTGCAGACAGACAGCAGATGGTTGAGAGGTGAACAGTTCACACACTACACTGCATGAACTGTCTGTAAAAACCCTTTTACTGTTTCAATAAACCGTCTGCTCCACTGGCTCTGTTGCCTTTTGAGGCAGTAACGGAGGCACTGTTGTTCATTCTCCTTCTTTACAGCGGCTGCCTCCATAGTTCTTCTTTGGCATTGTTCTCTGATGTAGACACATCCTTAGTGAGCTCCTCTCTATTTATTCACAGCTCTTTTTCTCCTCACTATGCTCGTTCATTCTTCATCTCCTAGCTTTTGTACTTCAGGTCATTTTCCCATAATGCAGCTTTCTTTTTTTTTTCCAGCAATGATTTTTCATAAATTCCCCATGAGCCTTTTGTTGTCCTCTTCCACCTCACGGAGCTGCTCACTGCGTTTTTCTTCTGGCTGTTGGCTGTTTTGGATAAAGAGGACAGCAAACAGCTGTTTTGACCGTTTGCTCTCATAAAGATCGGAACGTGAAGCTTGGTTCAAATGACATTAATATTGCTGTAACACAGCTATGCGCTGGTTATTCGACACCACGATAGATACGATATAGAAAACAAGCCTATATTAATGTGGGAAACAAAGACATCTTTACTCATGTAAGAACACTACACAGCACTAGGTATCTTTTTTTATTTACTTTTAGGAAATGTTTCACAATCCATCCCTGACTAGGCACGCTGCCAACAACCAAAAGCAAGCATTAGGTGGGAGGTCTGGATGTGTTTTTAGCGTGTGTAGGGACACAGGTAGGTAGACGGGTATAGGGACATCTTGATAGGATGCTTTTCTCCCCTAAAAATGAGTTTCCTCCTGGTGATTCTTCACTTCAGTTTCACGTCAGATAACAAGATACTTTGCAGGGTCAGAGATTGTTTTCCTATTGCTGGCCCCCAAACAGCAATCTAACATTTTCTGGAAGAGATTGCAAAGGACAAAAAAAGGCCTCCCAAAAGAAATCATTCCATATTTATTCCAATGAAAGCATTTCATTTTGCAGTGTAATACCGCTAGGACAGCTGAGCGGAAGAACATTTGGTTCATTTCAGAACCAAATAAAATGAAATTTCCTAGCAGCCTGCTGGATAAACTTTTCGACAATTAAGCATTAAAATGCAGCCCGTACGAATAACAAGGAGGCCCATTCGCTGTCATCAAACCGAGCACGTCCATTCAGCTTAGACACAGTCACAAACAGTCGCTGCAGCTGGTCAAATGCTTCAGAGCACGAGGATGCTGGACGTCTTACTGCAGAGGAGGATGGATCAAGTAGATAATTTTTCATTAGATTGTGTATACATTAACCACATTATGATATGTTCAATACTGTGGTATTTATTTCATCCGCATCACCAAACCCTCCATGAAAGACCTAATAATGAGATATAACGACTCAGTGAAGCATTGAGCTAAAGCAAAGGGTCAGCGAGGTTCTCTAACCTGTCGGGTTCAGCTGATATGTGGTTGAACAAGCATTTGTCAAATGGTCTGAAGTTTGGTGATAGTGACTGATTTGTATACTGAACTTTCTAGATGCCCTCTTTATGCATTCAGGCCTCTGTTGTTGCAATAAGGGACGTCTCAGCTTAGCTGTCTGCCTTCATGACCTGGCCCCCAATAACGAACACAAAATGGCTGGTTGGATGAAAGTAATTACTGTAGTTGTCAAATTGCATTTGTCTTAATGTAAAACATTAAGTTATCCCATCAAATTTTGGATAAAATAGTAAAGTGACTTTTGTTTGAGTAATCGCTTGGTCTGATACCGACATACTGACGTACTGGGCTTAACCCATCCGAGTCATCGTTAGACGGTTAGAGCAACTGACGTAGTGTAGAGAGAGAAAATCTGATGGGTCAGGTTGGATTGGTCAAACAAACACAGGACATTCACCCAGGAGACCGCTGTTTCCTTTCACCTTAGATTCATTACGTAACTTACTTACTAACTTAACTGACGCAGTTTCTGCAACAAACTTATTTGAACCCAAACCACAATCGTTTTCCTTTCCTAACCACATGCTTTTGTGGGCTAAACTCAACCAAGTTGTTTTGTTGTTCAAGCAAACCTAAACTAAGTAAACCGACGCTGGAAGTTTATTTTGAAAAGAGACTGTATACCTGTAACGTGCGGAAACCTATGGAAGCCCATTCCGCCACTGAGGAAAAAACAAAGATCCCGTTATCTCAAAATTTCGACTTACTATCTCGAAATTTCGACTTACTAGCACGACAGCTTGTGACCGCTGAAAGTGGCTTTCAGTGTCACTTTCACAGTAGTGTAAGAAGCGGCTAGAAGGCTGTATAGACATGGGGCAACAAAAACATCAGCCCATAGCTTAAATCTAATTTCCACCGGCCTGTATTTCAGATGGCATTTACAATAACATAGTCACATAATAGCCACAAGCTGTTGTGCTAGTAAGTCGAAATTTCGAAATAACAAGCTCTTTATTTTTTCCTCACAGTGACGGAAATGGGCTTCCATAGGAACTGACACGGCATCCCTGATATGTTCAAAACGGCCATTGGAGGGGAACAGAGAGCGTCATAGTTTGACGCTCAAGGGCTGCTGACCAAGCCTCGATGTCTGACTAGAGTTGTTAGTGAGGATGTGTTGCATCATCACCGGCAGTCACTTACTAAACAACACTACGTAAAAGGAGGTTGATCTGTTTATTTTTCTAGAAACTTTAGTTTTTTTTTATTGCAGGCCATGCTTGGGAGGAGTGGAAGCAGTGAATAGTGAGCTCTGCTCTGCTGTTCCCTTAAAGCACCTAAGGGTGGACAGACACCAGACACACTACCTACACACATCTCTCTCTCTCTCTCTCTCTCTCTCTCTCTCTCTCTCTCTCTCTCTCTCTCTCTCTCTCTCTCTACTGCCTCTTAAATGACTGCAGGCTATTCCTCACTGAACAATGTCTTGCTCGTTGCATCTGTCCCAGAAGAAGCACCCTTTACTCTCAAATATACACTAAACCATGAAAACTTTGCTCTGGGCGAGAAAAAACAATTGAAATGCATTTTTATTGGTTTGTGGCTCAGCTGGAGCTGACCTCTGATCCAGTACGTATACATGTGCACATCACTGGGGTTTTTACAGCATAACAATCTTTTTATATATGTTCGTAGATACTTTTTTAACACCCACCTTTATTTATTTTTACCAGCGCTCCTGCTTTCTATTGTTAGTCAGCGAAGAGGTATTTCTTTTGAATGTGACTCACTTCAATGTATGTCGGCATCATCATAGTCTTGTGTGCGGTTACTTTTGAGAACATACGCATAAGTGTGTCAGGCCAAATGTGATTTGGTGACATTGTAAAGGTACAGACACGCTTTTCCCCCCATAGAAATAAAGTAAGGAATAACAGAAGTCCGTTCTACTCCTACTCTGTTTCTATGGTTTTCACTGTGCCTTTTATTGTTTTTTTTATCGGGCACCAAGTTGCAGCAGAACCAGATTCTGCAGTTTGGTCTCAGCTTCTCCTCGTCAACAACATCTTGAAGTGATGATTGTTGGGATGAGATGGTGATTTTGGAGTGGGCTCTCTTCAGGGCTTAGAGACAGTCGGCTGCTCATTGCTCTGGGTCAATAATGGCAAGAAAAAAGGAACTCCCTTTTATATGTTGGATTGGAAATCGTACACGGAACAGCTGAAAAGGCAGGGAATATGCAATGAGGCTTTATGCCAGACTACATTCATTTTGAGCTCTGAATTCATTTGAGAAACAGATTTAAAAAGTTAATTTTGAGCTGCAAAACCAGGAAAAGAAACACAGAAAATAACATCCTCAAGTCGATGAACACACTGACAGGAACATGGTGACTCATCCCTTCAGATGTACACTCAAAGGTTTGTTGGACTGAAAGCTACAATATGCAACACTTCACCTTGAGGCACTCTGCCAACGCTGTCATCTTGATGAACTGTCTACCTTGAAATGGTATCTAGTCTGAGGTAACTGGCAGAAATAAAGCAAGCACAGATGATAAAGAGGCCAACAGCAAAGGTGGGCATTCTGTTGTAAAAGCAAAATTAGTCATAATAAAAAAAGATAAGCCTTTCTCCTGTGAACTGGGCTGCTGAATGCCTCATATGAAGGGAGTCACACAACGTCACATATAACAACGTCAGTTATAAAGCTAAGATAGTCAACGTGAAACATGATAGCATGGTCTTGTTGAGTGTTAATGTTGGAACACACCACTAATGACACAACATTCTGCACATCCAAAAATCATCACCTTTGCAGATGATTTCAGTCCATCCACAATGAATATTTGGATCGACGTCCTTGTTCTTGATGACCACAACGTTTTGACTGAATGCGAGCACTTTGCCGAATAACAGACGACACGGCTCTATGGGAATCAGGAGTGTGATTTTTTGTTCCCAAGGAAACTTACTTTGGAGCGGAGCTACTCAAGAACCTGAAGGGAAGTAAACAAAACACGCCTTAGTTTTGGGTCAGGTTTAATCTTCAATTGGCATGGAATTGTTTTGCCTGTGCTGTGCATACAGAAGCTTCTCAGAACAAAGTTTAATCAAGTCTTTAAAGAAAAAAAGGAATTGACTGCATTCTCCTCCGCTTATTTTCCATTATCACAGAAGATGTGGGAGCCCATTCCCTATTAGTGCTGCAATCATAGAACCTGGCCCTGGTAAACAAATGAAAAGGACCCTAAATTACTGAGACAACACACACACACACACACACACACACACACACACACACACACACACACACACACACACACACACACAAATCAGAGATCTTTAATCAGCTGTCTCTCAGGCGGAGGACAAATGACTGCAGTAGTCAGAGGTATTTGTCGACTCCAGCTCCGATCGGCAGTGATGGAAACGCCCGGATGGACAAAGCTTTGTCCCCTGTTCCGGCACGGTGCTATAACTTCTGGGACTCTTTGTCATGTCATTTGCAAATTCTGTCTGTCTCCGTCCAAGCAGCGCTCCAACATCGGCCCAAAAAATGAAGGAACTACCATATCATTGTCAATGGCCTCCCTGCTGCTTTCTACTGTTTACTAAACCTGTTTTACGTGACACACCAGAAGAAAGTCAGTAAGGCATACTCATCTACTGGGAAGAGTTCAATCGTCCATTTTTGAGCTGGTTTTCCAGCCAAAATTGCACATACACGCTAATTTGGGCGGGAAAATGGTAAGAGATTCTGTGTGTGGATGAATTATAAAGGGTATTACACAAAATGATGAAACTTTTAACACTGGCAATTTCACCAACAGTAATCATTGGAAATGTTATCCTGTTAAACATTTGTGTAAAAATTGTCCTAATTAGCAATAAATTCTTAAATTATGACCACAGTGACCTTTGACCACCAAATTCTCACCGATTCATCCTTGAGTCCAGGCGGACGTTTGAGCCAAATTTGAAGGAATTCCCTCGCGGTGCTTGTGAGATAAAAGTGGACTGAACGGACGGACAGCCTGAAAACATCACCTGAGCGTGAAGACAAATATGAATCTGTTTATGATGAGCTTTGATTCTTTCTATCAGGATAAGTCGTGTAAATAAGCGGGTCAGCTGCTGTCTGCATACCACTTTAATGTCTGGAAAAGGAAATTACCCGCTGAACATTCCACATCTTTACACAGAAATCCATCCGCTGCAGGACTTAGAAGCGCACGTTGTCCCTCGTCATACAGTGGGAAGCTGTGTGCTTTATGGTTATGAACCTGCTGATGTGTTTCTCACTCCCTCTTCTTGCTGAGAGCACGTCTCGTGTCACATAGCTCAGCAACTCTCGGACGTATTCCCTTTACTAGTTTCCATAGTTACAGTCCTGAGGTTCTGATCTTCAAGCTGAAAATAAGTTTTTCTCAAGTATTGTTTTAAAAATGTGTTGATGCATCATCCATTTATCATTTATGTGGGATTTTTCAAGCAGTGACCTGCTTACATACAGACAACTGAAGGAACAAAAATAATGTCCTCATTTATAAGACCTTTTCAAGACCTTTTTTCTGCACATTTCTAGTTTGCGCATTGAAAAAAATTGGTGTATTGATAAAAAAGATGCAATAAAAACAGACTTTGTGAATAAATCAATCGTGTCGTACTTGAAGAATGTGACTTTAATGCTCCACTGGAGATGAAAACATCAGATCTCTGTGCAGCAATGAGGAGACAATAACCTTACTCAGATTAAAATGTGAAACAAACATAAATCCCATATTTGGTTTTCATACGTTTGAGGTTTGAATGGCCCTCGTCTTCTGCAGTAGTTTACCGTAATGAACCCAGCTGGAGTTATTAGCGCCACCGACTGTTTATTTCACTGCACCCAGCTCCTGATACTCACACAACACTAGTCAATGAAAATGTATTCTTTACATTTTCTTTTGCTGATTTTTCTGGAAATTCGGTTGGAATTACATCTTTGGTCTCAACCGAGTCTGGTTGGTTATTTTGTTTCTGTCCTGACCGTCCTCACCTGGATGTTATTTAAGCAGACTAGACGTCTTCCCTCCTGTCCTCCTCCTATTAGCTCCTTTAGTATACGGTGTGCCACAAGGGCCAATTCTAGGTCCAATACTGGTCTCTGTATGCTGCCCCTTGGCTACATAACTCACCACTTTCATATTTCTTACATATCAGATGTGTGGACATTTTCTTAAACATAACTTAGACAAAACAAACAATCATGTTTTATTGGTCTAGATATCGGCAACTTAAAGTGGCTCACTTGACCAAAATTGGAAATCTGTTAAAAACCTTTTACAGTTTTAAAATTACTTTTGATTTTGGGAAATCCAATGTAAACTTGTAATGCTTATTTTCCACTGAGGATCTCTGCCAACAAAGCATCCTCATCTCACACATTTAGTTTATACATAAAGATATCATACTTTCATAATTAGCTTAGTGCAAGACTGTTTTGTTTCTAATATGGCCTTGGAGATGTTAGAAAAAGATCGAGAGTATCAAATGCTTCAATTTGTATTTCTTGAAGGAACATGGACCTTCCTCTCCTCCCCTTGAATCATAGATATCTGCTCAGCAGACAGGATCACAGTTGAGTTTTGGATTCCTGTGTTCAATAGTTTTGCATCCATTTCAGTGAAGGAGAAATGAGCAGACCTGACGTGTGAACACTTACCGTGTGGAAGAGTGACGCCTCAATGTGTAATCAGCTCTCTGTCTCTTTAAGCTTCTCTAAGGCTGACAGACGGGACAATAAATGACAGAAAACATGTGAAACACACATGTTTATGGAACAGAATATGCTGTGAAAGTGCACCTGTGTTCACCACAACCATGACCAGAGCAGAGAGAGCAGCTTGACTTCCTTACTGCCAACACTCACATATTTTGCTCCTCTACCTACAGTATGTTAGCCATTAACAAGACTCCGCCTGCAGTTTTCGCACATGTCAATTTAAACATTCGTCCAACGATCGCTGCAATAAGAAATGTTTGCAGTGATGCGGCACTTGCAAATTCAATACGTGCCAAAATAACAGGCAGTATAGGCTCGAAATAACCAGGCAATAAAGCACCATACAGAGGTTAAAGGCACAGCATTTACCAAGCAGGAGGCACTTTTTGTTTAACATTAACATGTATGTTATTGTAACCATGACCCCCGAATCTTAACAAAGTTATACATATTTTGTTGTGCAATTTTGAGCACTTGAGTCTTCCGGTCAATGGACAACCATCAACGACTCAAAATGACCAGAATAATCTGTGATCGACAAGCTGAGATGTTGAAACCATAGAGGGAGCACATTGAAGAGGGGAGGAACGGGATCAAGTAAGTAAGTACACACACACACACACACACACAGTGCTTTATATGCTCTTAAAACACTGGAATTGAACACAAGTCAAATATCAGAAAGTCTTCTTTTTGATAAAGATGCAACAACATGATCTGTCATCAGGTATGCGGTCCGCCCACCACTTGTGACATCAAACATCTTGTGAATAGTTGCTTCTTGTTAATAGAACCTGCTTTTCCATCACAGCCCTAAAGCCTTTGAAGGTATGTGGGGATTATATGACATTTACAGTCACGCTGAATCAGCTGCTCCAGCTTGTGTTTACCAAAGATTACAGACACATTGTCAGCTGAACAAGCAGAAACGCACGTCTATTTTTAAGATCATTGTCATTGAAAATTCTTCTGATGTGTGTGTGTGGCAGTATCCTCGTTTGTCTGCTTGTCGTCTTTGTGAAACGTGCAACAAGCGTGTTTAATTCCCCCGGTCCTCTCAATCCATCGTTTCCTTTGTTGCATGTGTCAAATTCGATAGAAAAATACAAGATGATGAGTAAATGTTTTAGTCGCACTTCTTGTCCTTCCTGGTCTAACACACTCTGTGAAGCTGCTGACTTTGGCCCTGCCACGAGGGATCTTCTTCGCAAACGTGGATTTGGGGAACCATGTTTTTGTGGCATCTGGTCCGCACAGTGCATGCGTTGTAGATCTGAGATGGTGTGTAATGAAATGATAAACAGATCCTTCTTCACACCACTGGTTCTTGAGATGAGTGCATGGTAATATGCAGACACTGCTCATTTGGTTGTCAGGATCGCATTAAACCACAACTTGATTCAGTTTGTAATGCTGCTGGTGCATGTTGGGATCATGTCATCATCATTTGTGTATTTAGTTACCTCCGCCAGGAGATTATGTATTCGGTCGTGTGCATGCGAGTCTATGTCTGCCTGTCCACGGCTCATCTCGCACACTGCTCTACCCATCAGCCGAATATTTTCTGTGCTCATTTATGAATGTATGCTCAAGGACCTGATTCATGATTCACATTTTTTGAGAAAACATATTCTATTGACAACATTAAATTGACTATTTTATACCGACATTGACTCCTAATTGACCGGTAATTGCCACAAGTGAACTGCTTCAGTTTTGACTTTTCTTTCTGCTACGGATTACAAATTGTTGTTCTCTTGACTTACTCGCCTACAATTACATGTTTGTATAACTATTGCTTCGGAAAATGACAAACTGAACCGAGAACTGACTGCAATGGAGCTCCTATCCTTGTGTCGGTAGGAGAAGAGCGAGGTAGCTGTTATCACCCGTTTGAGTGGTAGAGTCCTGCGTTGTGTTTGGCTAACAGAGCTAACAGCTCACATGGCTAATAAAGCTAACAGAGCTAACAGCTAATAGAGCTAACAGCTCACAGGGCTAATAAAGCTAACAGAGCTAACAGCTAATAGAGCTAACAGCTCACAGGGCTAATAAAGATAACAGAGCTAACAGCTAACGGAGTAAACAGCGGGACTGGCCGTTTCTGTCCAGAGGAAGCGTAGAACAGTTAACATGAAGCACTGCTGCAGGTAGCCGAAGAAGACAGCTGCATGGGTTAACATGACAGCATATCTGTTGCTAGTGAAAACCACGTCTGTCACGTTTAAAACACACCTGGTGGAGATCTGCACTCCACTGAGTTTGCTTTTCTAGTTTTGTTGTGTATTAGCTTTATTTTAGGAATAAAGTTCTGTCCATCCATATTTAACGTATAGTTGTTGTCTCCTGTCAAAGTCGGTGTAGCATGGGGGATGTCACTACTCAGGGCTGCTAGCGTCTCCTCACTCTACTCAAAATGACTTATACGACACAAGTACATTTATCTTCTTTCACAGTTTACTGTGATGCATCGTCTTCCTGAATATTACAATAATAAACGGTAATGATGGCAGCTTAATGTGTTCATAGCAAAGTAAGTTTTGAAGCCATCGTCTAGCTTTGAAAAATGTTTTTATAGTCAGTGACTATGACTCTGAACTGAACTGAGGAAGACTTGTATACCTGTGAACGAAGTCAGGCTAGCTGTCTCCCGCTTCTTCCAGTCTTCTTGCTAAGCTAACTGCCTGCTGGTTGTAACTTTATATTTACTGTACAGAGACACGAGTGGGGTATCAAATCAAACTTGATTATGTATTTATTTATTTTTTGAAATAATTTCCTCCTTGTTTCTCCTTTTCACAGGAAATACAGTTTGCTTGTTTGTGGTCTGGGACCAGCAACACCTGCAGCTATACTAGTGATTATTGTCGTTGTTAATTAATCGGTTTGATTATACCGATTCGGTTTGTTGTTTTCTTTAAATTGCTTGCACGGCACAGAAAAGCTCTGATTACAACTTCCTTCTCTGCTCAGGTATCTAGGTACATTATATCTTCACACAGACAATAGCTGTTTGCTGCTACATTACTGCTCTGAATATGGAGCAGCTTCACAGGAAGGTGATAAAAAATAAATGAAATTGAAAATGCAATGAAAGAGATCTACGTTTTTTAGGTGTCCAGTGAAAGATTCTCTTCTACAAATGGTGGAGGTGAAAATAGTGGATTTAACATTAGCTCTAGCGTTCTCACCAATCGTTTGAAACCTTCGTAATGAGAAGATAGAACGGATAACCGATTTCTGTGTGACCCTGTACCCTGTACGGCGGGTCTTTATAGGAAACCTTAAAAGTGTTTCAGTGCAGCAGAGACGTTCATGGGAGCTTAGATACTTTCAGTGTGATCACAAATCCTCCAGGTTGTCTAAAATGTAAAAGAAGTTTGGCCTGGCATTCAGATAAGCTCAGTCCCCTCTATTGAGAAGGGGCTGTGATACTGATAGGGCTGCCACAGGCAGAAGTCCTGTCCACTGTTGCCAACTATTTTTCCGGGGAAGTTGCTGGAGGCAGGTCGATTAGTTGCTAAATGACGTTGTGACGTCATTACGTGATGACGTCATTACGTAATAACGTAAAATAACCCTGTAGTTTTTCACTTCACTCCAAAACTCAACTGTATTTTCAGTTGAGTCCCACCTAAACAGATGGATGATTCTCCATTGGGAAACAATTTTGTCAATTGTTTGGGGATGGTACCCCAGTAGCTCAGCTACTTTAATAATTTCAGTGGTGCCTTTATTGTGGTTTAGCGTGTCCTTAACACTGAACAAGGCCATGTTTCGCAAGGCTTCTAGGTTGTCTGGGAGCCTTCCTTGCAGCTCCTTGCTTAAAGCAACAATGTAGTTGATGCACCGTCTACGAATGACCTTTTCGTCGTCTGGCGCAAGACTGAGTCGGGACACTGTGCTCTCGAAAAGGTACCCAAGGTATGGTGATGGACTGAGATGTCTATCAATGGCATCCTTCAGGACATCAATTTTTCCAATAGGGTGGACTACTCTGCTGCAAATTGATGTTAAGAGGTGTACCAGATTGTCCAAAAGCTTGACAGGATCTGTTTGCTCTCCCTCAAATGACTTCAATGCAACTTGTACGTCGGACAGGATTGATTTCAAGAATGTCAGGTAGACATAGTTGGTCTTGTCCACGTACATGGCATGGAGCACATCCGCCATGTAGCAATGCTCACTGGCCTTGGTCAACTCAAAGTGGAGTTTCAATTCATCCCACTGGCTCAATATACGAGTTACCGCAGGCTCAATCGATAGCCAACGTGTGGCACACACTTTGGTGATCTGCAAGGGTTTCTGGCCACAATTAATTGTGGCATACACTGCTTTGTATGCCTCGCGCCTTTTTGGGGAAATCGAAAACCAGTTGTAGGTTTCCCTGATTAGGTACGGTTTCTTTGGATGCTGCACTGACAGCCAATTGTAAAGAATGGCACACACAGCGGATGAGTACCAAATTGGGCAATGCACATTCTTCCTTTAAAATCTTGTGTACCCCGTTGTGCACCCCAGTCATCACGGACGCATTATCAGTGCCAATACCTTGAAGATTCTCTTTTTTAAGGTTACACTTCTTAAGTAACTCAACTACTGCCTTTGCTATTGATTTGGCATCGCTCCCCTCCAATTCAACCAGCCCGAGAAATGTGGACACAACGGTTCTTTTTATAGCACTGAAATACCAAATCACCACACCCAAGTATTTCGAGACACTGACATCAGTGGACTCATCCAAAAGGAGACTGAACTTCTTATCCCCCACATCTGATGTTACTCTTTTGAGAAAATAAGGAGCCAGTACTCCCCTAATCATTTCTGTGCACTTAGTGCGGTGCATTTGGAAGTTTGTTGCTGCCACAGAATCTGAAAAGGCAGCTTTGCAAGCCATACCTAAATGGTCACATGCTAGCAGCGAACAATGCTCTGCAATGGCCATTGCCATAGTAGCTTCTGCGCTTTTGCATTAATCCACTTTCTTAACCAACTGTGGTAATGTAGATTGCGTTGCAGGGTTGTGCGGTTTTGATTTATTTATATGCTTTGCTGTAGCACAATGTTTTCTGATGTCATAGATTTTTGCAAGCATATCTGATTTGCAGTACGCACAGTATGCCCGACAATCATCCCCAATTACTGGCTTTAGCCACCCTTTAAATTCAGGTACAGACTCCCACTCTTTTCTCTCCTTCTGGCTGTACAATTTTGACTGAGACATACTGCTGCTGCTGCAGTCAGCCAACAATGATTTGCTGCGTGTCACTGTCGGGCTGTCGGCTGACTCGGCTCGGCTCACTCGGCTGCTGCCCCCTCCTGTGCACGAGCTGAGCACATGCTGTTGACGTCACCCACAATGCACTTTTGCAGCCAGGCACATGTGTTGTGGGTGTGGCTGTGTGTGACGGAGAAAATCTTCTTTGTGTCATTTAGAGGGAAAATGCCTGCGTGCATTTTAGCATTTGAGTCACTTTAAAAAAGTTGCTAAAAGTGCCAAATATATTTTCATAAGTTGCTAAATGTGTTGCTAGGTGCTGTTTGAAAAAAAAGTTGCTAGGGTAGCCTGAAAAGTTGCTGAATCTAGCAACTAAGTTGCTAAATTGGCAACAGCGGTCCTGTCCTCCTGAATCCCGTCTGCTCCGTGAGTGTGTGTCGGCGCTGGGACTCTCAACCTCGGTGTGAAATAAGCTGCAGAATGTGAGATGGTGACGAAAAGCCAAATGCGTGCACACAGCCTATAATAAGTCTGACGTGAGACAAACGATCCGTTCTCGCTTATTACCGCTGACTCCCATTAACACATGCCCTCTGCCAAGAACCGTTCAATGCAAAAAGCAGGTTACAAGACAGGTTAGAATGATAGACAGTTGCATATCGCACGTCTGTCACGTGAAAAGACAGATGTTTTTTATATAAACACGAGTCACACTGATCGTGCTAATATGTTCGGCATAAAGATGTGAGAGTTTGCACAAGCTGCTCTGCAGTCTGTGCTCCGCTGCTGCCAATCTATAATCCTCTTTCACAAATATGATGGAACGCTGCAGCTCTGCATTCTTTTATCACTCCATTAAATCTTGGGCATTTTAAACTCATTCTGTGTTCAACTCGGAAAAAGTCCTTATTTCCTAGAAAACTACAAGGCCTTGAATTAGATTTTAAATAAAAATGCCAAAAAATGTTGGAAAACTAGAAATCTCATTTTTTTAGGCCAATATATTTATAGGCTATATTTAAATATAGTTTACATACTTTTTTTTTCCTTCTTTTTTTTTTTTTTTACATAAACACACTTACATTTATTTGCTAAGGATCCTTGAGTTAACTTGTCTCCCATGTGTTGCGGATGTATTGGTTCCTGATTATTGTTTGTTTGTAATCCCTCAGGCCACACGGCAGTCGATAATCCAGTTTTGCTATTCACTGCTTTCACATGCACAACACACTACAGTACTACACTGATGCATCACATAGCCAATGACATGTTTTACTTTGAAAACTTGCTTTTAAATCTTCTATATGTCTCTGTCAAGTTTTCCCAATAAGCAACCAATCTAAGATAGCAACATGGAGCTACGTTGTAGAGAAGAGTGAGGTCAGTAACATGTAACAATTTATGAATTCAACTTTTAATTTGTAAGACGAATATGAAATTTTGTAATATATTAAAATAAAAACAATATATTTAAATATGAAATCATTCAGTTAAATACATTGAGCTAAAAGTGAACTTGTGTTGATTGGAGAAAATACAATTTTACAGAATTACCCCTTTAAGGTTGTTCAGGATTATGTCATATTAAAATCCCAAACTTTTGCTCAAATTAAATTAGTTAGGTATTGATGGAATATAACGCTGCAATATATAAATAGATACATGGATAAATATATGAAATATAAATTAATAAATGCATAAAATATAAATGAATAAATATACAAATAAATAAATAAATAACTGAATTATATGCATTTTAACATAGTGGCTCCCCAACAGTTCGGCTTGTGACTCCATAAAAAAAGAAACAACTCTTAAGTTACTTCATTGATCATTTTTAGGATTATTCCTCAGAAACAGTGCCTTTATTATTCTATTATTTATTACTGCAACTATCTGATATGCGATTGCAGGAATGAGAGCTGTGCTTGTTTCTTTTCTCTGCACTACTAACCGAGCAAAGCTGTTGTCCTCAGTGTCACCAGATGGGGGCAGCAGAGCTCCACAGCATCTCACCCTCCCGTCTCTGTTTCCTGCTGTGGCCTGTATCGGGGACCGGGTGACATTAAGGGAGGCAGTTAAAGGTTAAATACTTTTCTCAAGGGTGCCCCACACAATCCCTCACCATGCGGTAAAAATCCTCACACTACAAGCTGCAGCTTCACAAATCGCCATTTTTTTACAACGGCAGGACTGCTGCAATTCAGCTGTAGGGCTCATATTTGCGCCAACGTCAGTCGGTTATGAATATGGGTTAGTGCAGTGTCTCCCAAACTTTATTATTCTTAAAAAAATGACAAACCATTGCGACTCGATTCCCGTTAGACTTCATCTATAAATCGCGAGAAGACAAATTAGACGTAAATAATAGTTCCTGACCACTTTTACTGCCATTCCCACATCACCCTAAAATGGAGCACCAGCCATTTTTAAGAGATATACGTTTGATAAATCACAACGTTGTTTTATGCACCTGTTATTGAAAACATGTTCAATTATTATAATTATTATTAATGAGAGCAAATGAATGCATTTAGGCAGCGTTACCTCATTCTGATAATTTCCTGTCATCAGTGAAACAATCAGAATGTACACGAGCCTTTCATATTAGATGCAATGTTATAAGTAACAATTACCAGAACAATGCGAACATTCAGGCTCCCTCATGTGGCTCAAAGGAGTACTGCAGGTATAAATGTTCAATAAAAGACTGGATGAAATTATGCAAATGTTTCGGCGGATTTACTTCAGAAACAGTGTGCTGATATCTGCACTACACCCCCAAGCAATATGACTACCAAAATACATACAATATTATTAATAATAATAATATGTGTATTAATAAAGTGGATTTTATTGTAATTATGAATATAATAATTATGTTTGTATTTACCATAAAACTAGAGCTTAGAGGCTTGTTGTCATAGTTACAATATTTCACACAGCTTTTCAAAGAAAGTCAGTTTTACTTCAGGTAATATACGTACAGTATGATGGTATGTTGGCACAGTTCAGTTGAGGAGTGAAGTACATTTTATTCATAATATGGAACAAAGTATGCAAAAATTACCTGTTTTATCGCTTTTATACTTTTGTGTCAAAAATGCAGTTTTAACTCCATAACTCAAGATTTCATAAATTAATCTCTTAAAATGTTTAAACTCGACACTCTAAGCCCTTCATAATATAAACTGTTACCACTTGACATGATGTTATAAAGATTTTTGAAGTTATCTTCATTTCCATATCTGAGAAAGACATATAGTGGTGATGTCACATGGATGTATAATTAGCTATATCACCATAAATGCAAAAGGATAACAACATTTCAGATATTTATTCAAATCACACATAACACAATAGTGAACTATGACTTTTGGCTTTTGCAATGAGTTCTTCTCGGTCCTGGTGATCAGAGATCAAAATAAACGTTGTAGCCAACACAGATAAAAATAACTATTTACATTACAGAAGCCAAATAAATGTGTAAAAACGGAATAAGAACTATGTATGTATGTCATGAAAATAACTGATAATATATAATAGAAAGTCTCGAGTGGTAAGTTCACTGAAACCAAATACAATTTATGCAACTACATTTCAAACTCTGAGAGAATCTTAAACTATCCTGTCTGTAAAATGCGGTGTAACCAAAGGAAGAACAGGCTCAGTTTGTGGATCCATTTGGAGCCACTTCCGGTCAACTGAATCATTTTAGGGATTCGACCAGGTAAGCATATCAGGAATTATTCTCATTGGTTTCTTGTATGTTCAATGGTTTCTGATGTGCAAGGAAGAATGATTTTTGCTTTAGGGCGTTCATACGGACGTGTGACACAGTCTCTCATCCTCTTCAACAGGATTCCACATCCTGTGGAGTGCTGGTGTGCAAAGTAAGATTATGAACTCTAGTAGGCATTTAAAAACTGTCAAAAGGACACACATACCACTAACCTGTAATGTAAGGAAGCTGAGCTGCTGTTAAAAGGAGGCAGCATTGACTTCTCTGTAGACGAGTTTGTCATCGACTCTATGTGTGAAGAGAAACGTCCACAAACTGTCCACAAACTAATGGGTGGAGTCACAGTGACTATGTCCACTTCTTATAAACAGGCTGAGCTTTCTACCCATTTGATAGTGTCGTCAGAATCCTTATTTAATGCACTACATCTTTCACCATCAATGTTCGTCTTTTTCCTCCTTTTCTGATACTGGACCTGTTGCCAGTCCTTTCCACTGTAATCTCAAACAAAGTAATGTCTCTGCCTTCATTTCTACATTCACAACACAGTTGTGGTAAAAACCTCTCAAATTGGCTTTTCCTCAGTTCACCCCGACGACTCCCGGGGGGGAGGGGGAGTTCGACGGGAGCTTGAGCGGGCGTTTACACGTGGTCCTAACACGTGCAGTTTCTTCTGTTTCTTAAAAACGTGTGGGACATGTCTCCTGTGTCGAGTCTTCCTAAACATACAGAGACGAGAAGGAAGAGCAGCGAGACTAGTGGGAATTAGCATACTGCTACCGTCGGTCCATTGACTGTTTGGGGCGCTTAAACACACAGCGTGCAACTGTCATCTTCACATGAATAACGCAAGCGGAAAATTATCTTCTGTCTCTCTGACAAGGGATTGAACTCTTCATCTCTTCATCACCCAACCTGTCTTTAAATTCAAGCCGACTGCACCGGGACTTTTTTCGTCATGTCCCCGGGTGGCTGGGACGAGAGTGTTAGCTCTCACACTCGGGTGTTGGGGTGGAGTAGCTCGTTATTCTCGTCTCGTTACTGAGGCTGCGTCAGGGCTGCCGGGCTAAGTGAGCTGCCACACTTAGTGTTGCCAGCTGTTGGGTCTACAAGCATGCACCGATGCTCGCTTCCTCGTTCCGTCTCTCCCTGTCTGCCTCACCCTCAGATGTTCTCATTAAGGAACAGCAAAAAAAAAAAGCCCCCTGACAGCAGGAGCAGCCAACCTTTCTTCTGTTATAGAACCACGGGTGTCAATGGGGCAGGGCGAGATATGTGCACTTCGTTGCTGAAATTTGAACCTGAACTTCTGGTTGCTGTAACGGGGACAGCAAAGGGCCGAGCCGAAGTGACGAGGGATCTCGTTTCAAAAGCCATATGCACTAAATTAATATCAGGTGAGTACGTGGCAGCGACGCCCCCTTTAATGTGACAAGCTGGCCCAATATCACATCCTGTCAGTCATCACTCATCGGTCCACTTACAGCCAGAGATGCAGATCACATTTGCCGTTTGGAAAATGAAAACTCGATTTAGAGACATGAAAATAAAACTGCACCTTACTTAAGGGGACAGTGTACCCCAAAATCACAAATACATATTTTTCTCACCTTTTCTTTCCTGTATTAATTCTGTTGATTTTCCTTTGGCGCTTTGAGCACCACAAGCTGAGTGCCATATAGTCCCATTATGTCGGAGAGAAGGCGGACGTCAATATTACTGATATTTACAAAACTACGCATATCACAATCATCTAGATCTATAAATACCACCACATCAAAGAGGAAAACATACCTGTTTTTGATTTTGGGGTGAACTGTTCCTTTAAGAGATTTAAGTGCTGTTCTACAAGGTTTTTAAAGTCGTGAAGTCTTAGCCCGGCTATAGCTAGCCATGTGTCCGATTTGTTCAGCGACACATAGATCTGGTACTCGTTCCTTTGATGGTTATTTCTCCCAGTTAGAGAAATGATCAACCACTCAAGATGAACATAGCTTGGCTTCCTAGCTAGCCAGCTATCACACGACACGCATGAAAAAGTCTTCAATCTGAACCCCTGAACATTTCAAACAAATTGTGGCACCTTCCTTAATTCTGTCTCAGTATCGAAATTATTTCGACAGGAGTTGATTCACAACGTCTCGTTTAAGGGAGGTAGATTCTGCTTTGTTGCTGCTTCAAGTTGCTATTTTGGCCTTTTGACTCAATGATGCCTTGAGGCAGACTGAGAAAACCTGGATGAAAGAGACACAAACATCTCGCACGTAGAAAATCTGTCTTGAATTCAGTTAATTTACCGTTGGGAAATAAAATAGTCCCATTGATTACGCAGTCAAATGATAGGGGGCACGGGGCAGTGTGAAAAAAATAAAATAAGACAAAGACGGAGAAAATGAAAAGAGAAGAGCGAGATGGAGACAGGAGAGAATAGATCACAGTAATGTAGGGACATGCACGGATTAAAAAAAAAGGTGAAAAGAGTTGCTGAGTTAGAGAGAAATTAGAGCGAGAGAAATGGCAACCAGAGACAGAATGAGAGAAAAGAGGAGTAGAAAGGGAGACAACCCACACATGCTGGTGAATCGTGATAGAGAATAAGGCCACGCTCGGTCTTTCTATCTCTGGTCTGAGGGGGAGGAAGAATGATTTGTCTCTGCATGTGTGTATATATATATATATATAATATATATATATATATATATATACCTACATATGTGTGTGTGTGTGCAATTGAAATCTGAATCCTGCCACTGACTGCGGGCACAGTTCCCTCCATTTATATATTTCAAGAGCCGCCCCCTCCCTGCTCCCGTGTCCCGGGGTCGCTGGTTATTATATAAAATGTAGAGTCCCTCGTAGGCGCTAGCAGGGGATGAATTCTTTGCTCCAGGAAATGACATTGCAAACACGGAAAAAGGTGATGGAGGAGACAATGGCACGTTTATCCAGGCCTGAGAGTGGGGGAGTTCAAATGCGGTATGAAATGAAAAGCATCAATACCGGGTGGAGAAGGCTGTGAACACTATCTTTGTGAGAGGCTTTGATCCAACTCTTCAGTTGTTGTGTGGTGTTTTTGTGTTTGATCTCATTATATGCTGGAACACCTTCTTAATCAAGGATTAGAGGACTTATGTCTCAACAGGATTTGAAAAAAACATGTCCATGAATTTATCTTCAGCAGAGTGGACTACTGTAACGGTGTGTTTACAGGTCTCTGTAAAAAGTCTGTCAGAAAGCTGCAGCTGATTCAGAACGCTGCAGCTCGAGTCCTCACTAAGACCAGGAGAGTGGATCACATTACTCCAGTTCTGAGGTCTTTGCACTGGCTTCCTGTCAAACAAAGAATTTACTTTAAAATCCTGCTGTTGGTTTATAAAGCACTGAATGGTTTAGGGCCAAAATACATCTCTGATCTGCTGCTACCTTATGAACCATCCCGACCCCTTAGGTCGTCTGGGACCGGTCTACTTCCTGTTCCCAGAGTCAGAACTAAACATGGAGAAGCAGCGTTCAGTTTCTCTGTTCTACGTATCTGGAACAAAGTCCCAGAAAGCTGCAGGTCTGCTGAGACCCTCAGCTCCTTTAAATCAAGACTTTTCTGTTTGCTGCCTTTAATTGAACCAGATTCAAGGATATTAATCAATTTCCTGCATTTTACTACTACTGCATTTTATTTCTTACACTGCTTTCTATTGTTTTAATGATTGTTTTTAATGTTTCAATCAATGTTCTTAATTGTTTTTAAATCTCCTTTTATTTTGCCTTATGTTTTGATGCTTTTAATGGTTTTATGTGAAGCACTTTGAATTACCTTGTTGTTGAAATGTGCTATACAAATAAACTTGCCTTGCCTTCTTGTCTTGGGGGTACATCATTGTGAATGTCATTCAGTGTGGCTTTGTGGCACAAGGCAGTAAAACTGCCTGTGCCAAAGCACACTGTATATTATCCATCAGGCTTAATAATAATAATAATCCTCATCATCAGCTTTATCCAAAAGTTTGGCGCGCCTCTCCTCACACAGCGTTGCCAACAGCGGCGTGAAAAATACATCAAAACGTGCGGCCTGATCGGGAATAGTGTGCTATCTATTTTTCGGAGAGATTTGCCAAGCGGTTTTACCGAAAATTCCCGAAAATCCCCAAAAACTGAGCAAAATGTCCCCATTCACTTGAATGGGGTTCCGGCGTGAAGAGAGCAAAAAAACACTTAACTTTGGGCCCATATTGACTAGCCATACTTTAACGTAGAAACATGATTCAAAGTTTAAAACGTAGACAAAACGCTGCACTTTATTGAGCCAAATGGACATTTTGATAGCTAGCACAGTTTTCATTAAGTCACAGATTAAGTTTCAGGAAAATTTTGGGTCTGTTTCAGATTTTATAATGGGTGTGTATTGCGCAGCTCGTTAAGAGCTAGAGTGAGAGCTTACCTGTCAGAGTGGAGCAGAGCAGGAAAATCTTCTGTGATTTTTCCAAACAAATTGCTCCAGCTCCCACAATTTTTACTCTTTATACACCATTTTGGCCAAAAAGCTTGGAAATGTTGTGCTGGTCGCAGTAAAGTATCTATGGAATCCAACAGACTTACACATTTGGCTCAGGGAGCTGCAGAGCGACATCAACTCCAACCAACTGCTCCATTAGACTCCATGTTAAATCTGACCACTCATTTCTCAAAGAAAGCAGACGGTACCAGTTTTGCATATTGCGCTTGAGCTCACATTTTTAACACCACAAACATAAAAACACATCTCCTCGTTTGCCAGAGTCTTATCTCTCTGACGGTATCCATATTTTATTGATTAGTCTCATGGTTTTGGTATGGGCATATGTTTGACAGGTAGTTTGACAGGTAGTGGAAAATCACTGGTTACTCTCTCTCTTAATTAGCCTCTAACACACAGGTGCTCCAATCACCAACATGCACCCAAGCACACAGGTGTTTATATGAGCTCATTAGTGATGTTGATAAACACACAGAGGCACTGAGACACACACGCACATACACTCCTCTCCCTCTCTCTCTCTCTGTGTGTCTCTCTCTCATACAGTCATTCAGGTCTTGGAGACTTTTAATAATAATAATAATAATACATTTTATTTATATAGCGCTTTAAAAGGCACTCAAAGACACTTTACATGTTAAAAACAGAAACAATAGAAGCATTTATAATAAGAACAAAATATAACAGTAAGAAAAAAAATAAAATAAAATAAACATGAAAAGAAAGAAAGAAAACATACATGACTGACTTTAGAGGTTAAAAGCAGATTTGAATAGATGAGTTTTAAGTGCAGTTTTGAAAGTGGCGAGTGACGAAGAATGTCTGAGGTGTTGGGGCAGGGAGTTCCAGAGGGAGGGGGCAGCAACGGAGAAGGCCCTGTCCCCCCAGGTCCGATGCTTGGACAGAGTAGGGGGGGTAAGGAGGTTGGCGTCGGCAGATCTGAGGTTGCGGTTGGGAATGTGATGGTACAGGAGGTCCGAAAGGTATGAAGGGGCAAGGTTGTGGAGGGCTTTGTAGGTGATGAGGAGGAGCTTGAACTGGATTCTTTGCTGTATGGGGAGCCAGTGGAGGTTTTGAAGGACTGGGGTGATGTGGTCTCTGGTGCGGGCGTGGGAGAGCAGACGGGCAGCTGAGTTCTGGATGTATTGTAGTTTATTGATGATTTTGGTGGGTGAGCCGTACAGGATGCTGTTGCAGTAGTCCAGTCGAGAGGTGATGAAGGCGTGGATGAGTGTTTCAGCGGCTGCGGAGGAGAGGGAGGGACGGAGACGGCCGATGTTTTTGAGATGAAAGAAGGCGGTTTTTGTGATGTGATTGACGTGGCGTTCATATGAGAGAGTTCGATCGAAAATGATCCCGAGGTTACGGACATATGTGGAGGCAGGAACAGTGATGCCATCAATGCAGAGGGAGAAGTTGTGGTGGGAATTGTTTAATGATTTGGGGCCGATAATGAGGACTTCAGATTTGTCGGTGTTGAGTTTGAGGAAGTTGGCTTGCATCCAGGTTTTTATATCTGTGAGGCAGTTGGTGATGGTGGAGTGGATGGTGGGGGTGATGGATTTGGTGGAGATGTAGAGCTGGGTGTCGTCAGCATAGCAGTGGTACTGGAGACCATGGTGGCGTATGATGTCACCAAGGGGGAGCAGGTAGAGGATGAAGAGGAGGGGACCGAGTACTGAACCTTGGGGGACACCTTGAGAGACTGGGGCTGTGTCAGACTTGAATTTGTTGATGCTGATGAACTGTTCACGGTCGGAGAGGTATGATTTAAACCAGGAGAGGGCTGTGCCAGTGATGTGGAGGGAGGACTCGAGACGTGAAAGGAGGATGGAGTGGTTGATGGTGTCGAAGGCTGCGCTGAGGTCGAGCAGTATCAGGATGTTGAGGGAGTGTTCATCAGAGGAGAGGAGGAGATCGTTGGTGACTTTGATGAGGGCAGTTTCTGTGCTGTGATGAGATCTGAATCCGGATTGAAATGGTTCATACAGTTGGTTTGAGTCCAGGTGAGTTTTCAGTTGATGGGCAACAATGCGTTCCAGTATTTTAGACAGAAAAGGGAGATTGGAGATGGGTCTGTAATTGTTGTGAATATCGGGGTCAAGGCCGGGTTTTTTGAGGATGGGTGTGACTGAGGCGAGTTTGAGGGCGGGAGGGACGGAGCCAGTAGACAGGGAGGAGTTGATGACAGAGAGGAGGTGCGGGCGGAGGGCCGGGAGACAGGCCATAACTAAAGTGGAAGGGATAGGGTCGAGGTCACAGGTCGGAGTCTTCATGCCAGAGAGTGATTTATTGAGATCCGAGGGGGAGATGAGAGAGAATCGGAAGATTGACCGGTCAGTTAGTGAAGGATTTGCAGATACAGGGTTGGACAAAGCAGGGCTGGAAGTGGCCAGTTGGTTGTAGATGGTGTCGATTTTAGCTTTGTAGAACGTCAGAAAGGAGTTGCATTTCTCTGCTGTGGAGGAGTGGGAGAGATTGTCCATAGGGTTGAGGAGTTTGTTTATTGTGGAGAAGAGGACCTTGAGGTTGGTGGAACCAGAGCGGATGATGCCAGAGTAGTAGGTGGAGCGAGCAGAGTTTAGAGCCAGTTTGTATTGCTGTATGTGTTCCTTGTACGCCAGGGTGTGAACTGTGAGGCCGGTTTTTTTGGAGAGTCGCTCTAGTCTGCGTTTCCGGGATTTCATGAGGCGGAGTTCAGGGGTGAACCAGGGAGCAGTGTGGGTGAATGAGACAGTTCTGGTTTTGAGAGGGGCAAGCTGATCAAGGCAGGAGGATAGTGTGTTATTGTAGAGGTTGACCAGGTCTGAGGGGGAGGGGCTAAGGGAGGGGGAGAGTGTGGAGAATTTTTCAGTGAGACAGGCTGACAGGGATGAAGGGCAGACAGACTTGATATTTCGGAGGATATTTTAGAGGACTCCTGTCTGCCTGTCTCTCTCACTCACTCAGTCCATCTAACTGTCTGTCTGCCTGTCTCACTCACTCTGTCTCTCTCTCCTCTCTGTCTGTCTCTCTCTCCCTCTCTGTGTCTCTCTCTATCATACAGTCATTCAGGTCTTAGATATTTTTAGAGGACTTTTCCCCTCTCACCCCTCCCCCCATTTCAAATTAAAAGCCCCACAGAATGAATTCTAACTGGAATGCTTGTGATGAAGCCTCTCATTTTAGTGTCAAACATTATGATTCTGTCTCTTCTCCCCCTCTCTCACCCACCCAGTCCCACCCTTTCAAAATAAAAGCCCCACAAATACAAGATTCAATCCAAGAGTATGAATCTAAAATGCAGAAAAGAGAGAAGCGATATCTCAATTGAACCTGAATGACACTACCGGTAGCATTGGCGTGTGTATATTTTGCGATTTCGTCGGGCAGTAGAAGCCACACTGTCAACATTTCTTTAGGAATTTTCTAGTTTATATTGGTCTTCATCCTCATGTGTACATTAATTCCATATACTGTAGAAAAGAAGAACGTAGTCGTCTTGACGTTGTGCTTTTGAAGCCTTAAAGTGCTTTGTCTGTCAAAGCACTTCGTGAACTCTGTTTTCAAAGGTGCTATATAAATAAAGTTATTATTGTTATTAAGTTTGACATTTTGGCCGTCGACATCTTGTTTTGTTTTGCAACCAGTGAACAGAAGTGACCATATTTGGACTGTGGATGACGTAGAGACGCCGTATGCGGCTCTGGTAGCCGTAGCGATCTGTCAATCACATGGTAGCCCCGCCCTAAAGCATCCCCTGCTTTATGGTCTGTTTGACTCTAAATGGACCATCATTCACTAAATGAACATCATGCTGTATTGAAGAAGACTTGAAACTAGAGATTGAGACCATAAACTCATGTTTACAATGTTTACTGAGGTAATAAATCAAGACAGAAGTAGAGTCATTTTCTCATAGACTTCTATACAACCAGAGGAGTCGCCCCCTGATGGACACTAGAGAGAATGCAGCTTTAAGACATGAAGCTTTGGATTCACTTTTTCTGCCTCCATCGTCTTCTCCGTTGAGATCCATTTTTTAGGTGTCTAAAATAGGTTTTGCTACCGCCCCCTTCCACAACAGTGCACTGCTTTGCTGTCCTGCAGGTAATACACTGACTATGGATAAATACCTCATACAACCTCGCTTCAAATACTCCGAACTACCCCTTTAAGTCGGCTGACGTGTGGAGACTCCTTCACATTTACCCACAGCCGTCTTGACGAGGACTGTTGGGGAGAGACACACAGAAGACGGAAAACAAAATCTTCTCAAAGGGAAATTGCTACATGGAGTCTCATAAATTTCCAAGCCTGGCAAACAATTTGCAGCATCTATTTTTTTTTTTAACAGTCATTAGAGTGTGACAGCTGTGTCTGAGTATCTGGGTTGACATGATTTGTTTGCTGTCTGTCGTGTCAATATTTCATCAGCTCGTACGACAATAAGTGTGTGAGGAAGGCCAGGGCATGCGTAGCAGCACAAACACGCGTGTACACTAACAAAACCCACACGGTAATGTACTCTGTCTTCGTTGACACATATAAACAAATATGCCATTCATTATTACTGTCACTATATCGACTGCACCAGCAAAAAGCTAACTTATTTTTTTTAAATTATTATTATGATTCATTCTTCAAGTTTTGAGCTTTAACTTTATTTTTTACAACTTTTTGTGAAGATTTTAACTCAAAGGCCGAGAGGGATGTATTTGATCCAAAGGGACATTTATGCCTTAATATCAGGACAAAGCTGAACAATCCTCATATCTTCTTCTCTGCAGAGAGAAGACACTGCATTTTTATGGCAAAAGAAACCGGTGAAGCAGATAACATTAAAGCTGCTATGAGGAACTCTCCTTCTGTGTTGATTTTAGCACCAGAGTCCCTTTAGAAAACCTCTCATTTTACTCCAGCGGGGTCTGACAGTCTGCCCCGCTCAGTCCTGGTTCTCCCGTGCCTCCCTTCCCTCTAGCTTGCCCAGCAGTATGGCCTCCAGCAGCGTGGTGTCGGTGTCGAAGCAGCAAGCTGAAGCTCCTCCTGGCCGGAGGAGGCGCTGAGCTCTCGCCCTCCCACCGGAGCACCAACTGCAGGTCGAAGGTGCGGCAGCAAAGCCGGATCTGTGTCCGTCCAAGGTGGATTGGTTGCTGCTGGAGGGGGCCCACTGGAGTCTGAACTGGAGGAGTTTCTGATTTGATTTGGTCTGATTTTGTGTGAGATGGTGGCACGGATGAGTTATACTTAACGAATAACTGTATAGAAATAGCCATCCTTCTTACTGATGGTCTCATCTACTTATGGTATAAAGGCATCAGGATTAAACTGAGACTGGTTCATAACCAGTTCAAAGTATCTCACAGTCTAAGGCAGGGGCGTCATTAGGCCCCCCCCAAATAATTTGGCTTTAATAAAAAAAAAATATACTGTATATATTTTTTGGTGATGCCATTAAATTAAACTATTGTTTCTCACATGGACAAGTTATTTATAACTCTAACATGCTACATATGTGTGTGCGTTCTGGTTTGTATGTTTTCTCCCCCTTCAAATTACAATCCAACAGCCTATCATCATACTTAACGATATAAAGTTGACACTGTCAGGTCCATTCTCCATCCATTGTGTGCGGTCCCTTTAAGAATTAGGATTTGGGAGTGACGCGGATATGAAAGCTAGTTTATCCATCTTTCCTTTACAAGCAGGAAAATTATTTCTCTCTCTTTATTTGAGAAAAGTTCATATTTGTGTTGTCAAATTTCACTATGACCCTGAAATTCGGTCTCTTGTGTTATCATATACTGAATGCAAGCAAAACTACAGAGCAAAATCACACTCTTTCTGATTGAAGCAATCTATGAACTGTCTGAAACAATGGATATCCACGGCCCCAAATGGGCCCCAAAAAAAATTGCCGCGCACTATGCGCGCAAACATGCCACTCCCCTTGGGGCCAAGCCCCCCTTTCTTTCAATCCTAGAAACGCCCCTGGTCTAAGGTAAGCTCAGTTCCGTTATTTCATTTGTTCATAGAGTTTTAGGTCGTCTAGCCTGCGACCAGATCTCATTGTTCAATAAGTACAGAATCAATAAAGGAGTGGTTAAGAGCTTTTGCTACTTCAGCTTTCCATCTCCTTTGCATTAACCCACCTCACTCTTGAGCTACTATGCACAATATAGTATATAATATGCCATGGGACTAGCTAAACTAAATGGGATGCAGCTATTTATACCTGTATTCATAACACATGGCCTTTTGCTGCAATGACATGTAATTCTATGCTCTATTGATTGAACTGTCTCGTTATTTTCCTCTACATCTTCTTCCTGGCTGATGGAGCTGGAATAACGGCTCTGGCCTGGACTGATCATTCAGTGTATGTTTATTCTGTTCGATACTTGTACATTTGCACATTGTGAACATTTGATCATTCTTAAAGAGTGGAGCTCTTTCTTAGAGATTAGATTTTAGTTTTTGATTGACTACTGAACTATTCATGGTTCATTGTTTATTGTTATGCACCAGTCACCAAGTCAAATTCCTTGTATATGTCATATTTGCTCAAACTGTTGCCATATCCTGACAGTAGTACACGAGACAGATAATCTGTGAAAAAATCAGGTTCCTCTGGCTCCTCTTGGAGCTCCTAATGGCATTTACAAGAAGCCCAAAGGAAAACAGCCAATCAGAACCGAGGAGTCTCTTAACGTCGCTGTCAATCAGCTTGTGAAGCTTGTAAATTCCGATCAAACTGTCAAACTAAGCAGTGCTGATTAAATATGAGTCAAAATTCATTTACTGCATTGTCTGAAATGAGAAAGTTTGTTCCAGTTGGTGGGCGGTGCTTGGTTTTGGCTATAGACTGTTTTCAACATGGCCGCCACGCCACAAAGTTTGTCATTTTACAGCGAAAAGTACACCAAAATATGCTTCTGAAAACATTTGAGGCAAGAAATAGGCACTGCAGTATCAGAGTGATGATTCATATTTGATCAGCGTTGCCTAGTTTGACAGTGTGATTAGAATTCATGAGCAGTGACAGCTGTGTTCCAGACTCCTCTCACATTTGTTTTCTTGGTAATGTCATGAGGAGCTCTAAAAGGAGGAAGAGCTACCTGATTTGTTTTTTACAGATTATCTGTGTCATGTACTACTGTCAGGATATAGTGACAGTTTGAGCAAATGTTACACAACGCATGCTGGGAGAGGAAAACTGCAGCGGCCTCAATCAGAGGGCAATTACATCATGCAACCTTTCACATATCGAGCCAAAGCAAGCCGAAACTAACACCTTCCTCTGAATGTCAGCCTCTCCCGACCTAGTTTCACTTTTGACTATATCCTTATTTACACATTGAGGTGAAACAGAAGTTGAATGACATCTCTAATTGGAAAAGAGACAATGCGCTAATGGATTAATACTATCTTTTCAACTGCTGCTGATTGTCTTTTATTTTTGACACCCAGATGTGCACTTCACCTTATGAAATCATGGCTTGCTGTTTATTTGTCCGTCTTTTTCTTGACCAGCTTGGTCCTGGTTTTGGATCCACTATTATTGGCTCTTGATTATGAAGCACTGTGAACATTTAAAAATCAAATATCGTCATACCTTTCTATTTGAGCAAATGAATGACCAATATAGATCTATTGTTACTGGAGCCATAGTGAGCTGTGAATGTTGCACATGCAGCTACGTTTCATCACAACTAGTTTCATTTCAAACTTTGCGTGTTAAAGTCTTTCCCAACATGCCGTGTGACACGCATACACTCTCACTCATAAATGGCCGCTGCTAATGGCGCTCCACCATGATGGACTTGTAAAGAATTGCTTTTCTGATGACTGTAGCTGCTGAAGATGATACCATAGCCAAAGGCCATAGCACTAAGAAGGAGACCCAATTATACAAAGTCACTGCTCGTGTCTTTGATAAAGTACTTTCAAAGATGCAAGCACAGAAAAAAAGCCTCTGGTGAAAATGGTATCAGCCAACATTTCCTGTAACATGTATGAAACGGACACTGGGTGTGATGTGAGCCCCTATCATGAAATAAAACTGTATCATAAAATGGAAATATAATGGAAAGTAAAGTACAATGACTTCAGAACTCTAACTTGCTTCTTCCAGCTTTTATTTAGTAATTTGTCAAATCTTTTCAAAGTAAATATTATCTACTTAAAACTATAATCAGACAGTATGTCGTTAACAACTATGTTGCTGTAGACTGTTTTTCACCCTATGTTTACCTTTTGTAATTTTTGAAACTAACTAGGAAACGTGACAATCAATACATATTAAATATATATTGTAATACATTTATTACAGTGTATATTTCTTCCCCTGTATTTACAATATAGCAAATGTTTTTTCAAATCAATAATTAATGTCACCTGAAAATGAGTAAAGTCAGAATTCTGATTAATATTGTTGGACTATGAGACTCATTTTGTCATCATGTCGGTTCTTCAGACACTGAGAAGAATGACCGTAAAATAAAATGGCAGACAAAGTCATAAGAAGCCTGTTGCAGTGGAATCCTCTGGCGTGTTTGAAGTGGATGGTTATGTCTGGCTGGAAATGCCCGCTGCAGTTAACCGTCAGCAAATTGCATACTCGAGAGCTGAATGGAAGTGTCTTGACACTCCAGATATTGTTCGTTAAAAAGCCCTCCCTTCTCTTTGATCGTCTTCGTTGTTTTCCACAAAATAAAGCGCCATGGCTGCATTTGTGCTGTGCACTCACTCTGGAGCGATGCAGAGTGCCACGTGGATTGCTGGTCTCAGAGGGCCATTCATTTTGGATTAACAAGAGTTCAGTGGGAATCTCTCACCCTGAGGCCACTCCTGGGCTTACACTGTGTTATATCTATACTGAACCCCAGTGACAAAATCCATGGTTCAAATCTGAATCAACAAAGTTTCCTGGCTGGAATCGGACACAAATCACTCACTGGGGCTGAAATACGGGTGACAACGAGACTTGAAGTGGTAACATTTAAACTTGGTATTACGGTCATAGGATGTTGGACCGATTGGTGTAACCGTGCGTCTAACATGTTGGACCTTTATTCAATCAACCATTGTGTGGCCTATAGTTCAAATGAAATCAAAGTGATCAGACATTCAGCCTCGACATTCAGCCAACCACAGTCTAGGTAGACCCGCCACTGTTTCATAATGAACTTTATGAAACTGTGTAATATCTTTACAATTTTCAAATGGTGGGGGTCCTCGCAGTCAGCCCTGGGCATTCAACTCGGCAGGTTAGGGAACTGCCACTCACGGTGTGGGCGGATCCTCCCTTGGGACCATTCTGCTGGCTGGCCCTCGTCGGCCACGTTTCCTCTGGTGTGTCTGCGACTGGCTGTAGGTCAACTTGGAAAGGCCAGTTGGGAAAGTACTGCACTCTTGGACTTTAGTGCTCACTGCTTCCTCCATCCCTGCAGGGAGCGACGGGGCCGATTGAAGGAAGGATTGATGGAAGGAAACAAAATTTGTATGGGAATCACTGTATTACATCATCCAAAAGCTGGATGCCCCCCAACTTCAAAACTTACTGGGATCGTTGTGGTTACATGGCATGTGTCACGCTCGACCACGGATGAACTGTACACCACAACCTTTTGTTTTAAAGACATATTGATGAAATACCTTAAAGTGCATTAGCCGAAGCTAATATGAGTTCTAATTTAGCAAAATCAAGTGAATATCTTTTCTGGACCGTCTTCCTATAAAATTCTTTCTTCAGTGCAGGTTTGTTACTGTGACAAAACAAGTGTGTCAACAAACCACTCGACTGTCGTAATGAAGATACACAGTCGGTTTGGATAACTAAAACAGACGAAGCAGCATATGAGCTGTAGTTTAACTTAAAGCGGATCAATATCAAAAGTAAAATGCTCCCCTTGTTCACCGGCTAGTTGCTCACTGTACTGCCGTGTGATGCTGAGCAGGTAGCGTACAGTGGTTTATCAGACCTGTTTTACTGAACATAGCTGTCTGAGAGTGGTACGATTTGTAGAGGTGATGATTCTCCTGGGGTTCATCACCATAAACGACCCCTTTCACATTATAGTCATTTGATCAAATGTTAATAAATATTGACCGGTGCAGCTTTAAGGGTATTACTCCTTCTCATCTTCACCGTAGATCAAAATGTGTTGATCATTATAATCTACAGTACAATGATATTTCTCATTCCGTGTTGTGGAGGAATAATTGCTTGTATCCCAAAAAAAACAATTGTAATTATTGTCTCTGAATCTGCATTTGTAAAAAGGGCCTAAGCACTGTGGAGAACTTGGATCAATACCACTTACTGCTGTGGCACGTTGATTGATACTGTCGTTAATATTTAATCAACATTGGGATGCTCTTCTTTACATACTTTATCTCTTTTATGTCTGTTCTCCAAAAGTTAAAGAGGTATGCATTCCGGGGTTATGGCTCTTCTACATCAATGGCTGTCCATTTGAGATGATTGGTTAAGAAATAAAAGTCACTACATTTACCATCGCCCTATTCTCAGTGTCAACCGCTGCAACGCCGCGGGCCATAAATGTGGGAAACTCATTGCTCATCTCTTTTTCCCCCCCAAATAACTCATCCTCCAGCTCCTCTGGTCCACCCAGACAGTGAGGTTTTTAAGTATTTGGACTCAATACAATGGCACACAGTGATGAGCTGAGGCAGTGTGGAAAAAATAAAAGGCATGTTTATAAAATGATGGATGGCGGGCAGTGAAGTGGTTAGTGGGATCATTTCCCAACTGGAGGGCCCAGGATTGATGCCTGCTGGCAGGTATTATATGCACGTCCATCAAAAAAAAAAAAAAGATATAATACACCCAGAATGCATGGAAATGTACAAAATAGCAGACGTGTCACATTGTATCGTTATCTTTGTGGGCATAGATTTAATAAAAGGAAATCAATAAGGGGAAATCTGCTATTTGTCATCAGTGAACTTTAATGAGTATCTTCACTGTATTGCCAATTCAGCATATTTGCAGGTAAATTACCTGCACTATAGAAACTGTGTGAGGCTGTAGGCACAGTGAGTGGAACGATAGTGTCGGCATGCTAACATGCTCACAATTAGAGATCTTCCAATACCTGTGCACAGGTTGGTGCTGCGGCGCCGCCTGCCAGCCCTTTCTTTCTACATAGGGTTTGCCTTTGATAAGGGTCTTCAATAGAATATTTTTATTTCATAAACGCTTGATGTTAACTCAATGCAGTATTTAACTGCATTAACATTGAATGCATTTACTTAACGCATTGAATATTAAACGTATATCTTTTCTAAATGTCTGGTGCACCTTTTCAAGATAAAATAAACGGATGTGGAAATGGCATTAAAGATGGTAAGGAACGTTCATTTACGTGCAAATTTCCTCTTTTATTTTATATATAAGGTATGTCGTGGATTGGGCCGCGTTGGTTTGTCATTTTAAAAAAGTGGGTCCCCAGAAAAAAAAGGTTTGTGAAACACTGATTCAGCAGATGTGGATATGTGGCCTACTGATGGCACTAGATGATCACCACAGTCGTTAGGATTCATCCTCTGGGCCCCATGAATGTATGTACAAAATGTTATGGCTTTCCATCGCGTAGTTGCTGAGATATTTCAGTCTGGACCGAAATGATCCAACCAGCTTTCATTGATTCGTAGAACCCCGCGGCTAGCGTGGTCTAAAAAGTCCTTGCTCAGGTAAAGTTACACCAAGCTTTGCACTTACTGTTGCAACAGCGTTGGCCCTTAGTCGAACTGCTGTATTGCTTAGAGCAGGGGTCACCAACCTTTTTTAAACTGAGAGCTACTTCAAGGGTACCGAGTAGTACGAATGGCTACTTATTTGATACAAACTTCCTGAATAACAAAATTGCACAGATCACCTTAATAATAATAATAATATATGTGAAGAGACTGTTTGATCACATGTCAGTTAATTATTCCTAACAATAATTATTAATAATGATTTCCACAACAATGATGGTATAGCTACACATACATATTTAAACATGCAACTTTTATTTCTGTTAATCTGTTTCAACATTTGAAAGTCAGAGGTATCACATCTCTGATATTTTTGTATCATCACATGATTAAAGCCGGTTACTTTTGCACATAGCGCCTGCTGGTGAATGATGCAGTGGTAGAAATTTTGCGAAGTCTGGGTCACCTTTGCATTGCGCAATGAAGCCTGCATGCCGGCCCGTCTGTTGTCACCGACACCAGCTTTTCCAATGGTACCTTTTTCTCAACGAAGAAACCAGTAAAAAGTCTCGTCTATAGCCGAGCGGGGGATCCAACCATCCGAGGCGCGCGAGCGTCTTCGGGCGCCCGCGTTCAAACCTCTAGTCTGGGCCTTTTCGGTCGGATTGCGTTGCCTTGCCTCTACCCCCGCCACCCCTGAGTTGTTGCCCCGCGGCCTGTTCCGAGGATTTACGGACCTGACGACGGGGTGCACTCGCGGCGCGCGTCTGGCACCAACGGCATGCGCCCGCCATTCAGAACCTGAAAACCTAGTGCGGTGCAGCAGCCTCGTCCTGGCTGTCCGCCGTGCGCCTCCGGGTACCCAACTCTCTTAACTCTCTGCAAGCGTTTTTGATTAAAAAAGAACAGCAACTACAATTTTAGACGGAGCTCCATAATGACTAGTGCTATTTTTAGAACATGTCTTGCGGGCGACTCACGTGGTCCCTGCGGGCGACAGGGTGCCCGCGGGCACCGTGTTGGCTACCTCTGGCTTAGAGTGATGTCTGAAAACTTTTTTCCCCATCTAGCTCAGGGAACTCTCTTGCTATGAGCTTGGAATATAAGCTTCAGGCAATTTTTCATCTGTTATTTGTTGCAAGCAGAGTTGGATTGATTGTTGACGAGGAGGAAGGGGGAGTCTGGGGAACCCCACCGGGACGGGCACCCGCGCTCAATTAAGTGCCGGCCTTATTATCTGTGTCTCAGAAGACGCTATTAGAGGAGCGGCTGGACTGACGCTACACAGTGTCCATTACTGCAGTCTGAAAAGACTGTCCACTGGTGGATGTATTCCAGTAAAGGGGAGCAGTGACGCTAATGCCTGCAGCATGCACTTAATAAAGTATCATGAAGTTTTCTTTTCTTCTTCTTGTAGTAGTGCTTGATGACACAGACGGAAGCAGACGTACACTATAGGACAGAGTTTGAGAAGGAGGACAAATGCTCTTAAAATGTAATGTTTCCTTACTTCATGCTTATTTTGAAATTGCATTGTAAATTCATCATTTGTTTACATTCGCACTTCATCAAGCCCCCTCTCTTCCTCACTCTTTCTGTTATATCGATAGCTGTTGCTACATTTCCAGTTTAATATTTGAACAAGTAGTGGCTATAATATAGAGAGGCAGCCCACACTTCCTTTTTCCTCAATAGTCTTGCATCATCTGTTTCCAGTGGCGAGCCGTGCATTTTATACCTGGGCCTTCACTGCTGTCCTACAGCTGAAACACAGCTACGGTTATTATTAGTTTCGTGTCAAAATGAAGCCAACACCTATAGATAGAGTGCGTCTCCTCTCTGCTCTGACTGCAGCTGGGACTGCTGTGCCCACTGTTGCCAACTATTTTTCCGGGGAAGTTGCTAGAGGCAGGTCGATTAGTTGCTAAAAGTTGCTAAATGACGTTGTGACGTCATTACGTGATGACGTCATTACGTAATGACGTAAAACTGCGTCATTACGTGATGACGTCATTACGTGATGACGTCATTACGTGATGACGTCATTACGTAATGACGCAGTAAAACTGCGTCATTACGTAGACTACACAATAACGTTACTCAAATTGACTGTCCATTTCGACAAATAATATGATTTGACATCTGTTAATTAAGATTTTTTGTTTATTATCACATTTTTATTTGTAGAAGTAATTTAAACACAACACATTTTATATGATCAGATATTTTTAAACACACCACATTGAATTATTGAACAATTACACATTACTTTTTTTTCTTTTCTTATTAACTAGTAAACCTACACATTCTGAACAATTTAAGCAGTGTACTGGTAGTTAGTTAACATGCAACCAAACTGATCAATAATTATAGGTACAAGCTAATAACAAGGTATATATGATATCTTATTGAACAAGCAACTTAACTCAAATAATGATGTGTGCACTGGGCATCTCTTTCCAGCTGTCTCCAGGCTGTTGTGCTGCTTGGCTGGCTAGCTGCTCAATGGTTTCCTCCAGATATTGCCACTGTTCTCGCTCACACGGCAGTGCACACTGCCACCATCAGCTGTGTGTCTCCGCCAGTTCCAGAAAGTCCACTCCTTGCATACATACTGTAAATATGATGAATCAAAAAGTGGAAAAGAAAACCTCTTCATCTTCACTGTCCAACTGCATTGTCACGGAGCTGGAACCAGCAGAAGAGGATGGAGTGGCCTTAAAGCCGTATGCTGTTTTGGTGCCAAACTGCTCCAGAACTTCACTTGGTAGTTTGTGCTGGTAACAGGTATCTCCAGCCAGCTTCAGTCCATACCGCATCAGGAGTATGGAGTTGAGAGTGTGCAGTAACATCCTATTTCTCAGCTTTGACTTGACCACACTCATTTGGCTGAACAGCCATTCAACCTCCGCATTTGAGTGTGGCAAGGAGAGGGCAGCGAGTGCAGCTTTGCACAGTTCTTCAAATGGATTTGACCCGGAAGAGTCCCTGTAGTTTTTCACTTCACTCCAAAACTCAACTGTATTTTCAGTTGAGTCCCACCTAAACAGATGGATGATTCTCCATTGGGAAACAATTTTGTCAATTGTTTGGGGATGGTACCCCAGTAGCTCAGCTACTTTAATAATTTCAGTGGTGCCTTTATTGTGGTTTAGCGTGTCCTTAACACTGAACAAGGCCATGTTTCGCAAGGCTTCTAGGTTGTCTGGGAGCCTTCCTTGCAGCTCCTTGCTTAAAGCAACAATGTAGTTGATGCACCGTCTACGAATGACCTTTTCGTCGTCTGGCGCAAGACTGAGTCGGGACACTGTGCTCTCGAAAAGGTACCCAAGGTATGGTGATGGACTGAGATGTCTATCAATGGCATCCTTCAGGACATCAATTTTTGCCATAGGGTGGACTACTCTGCTGCAAATTGATGTTAAGAGGTGTACCAGATTGTCCAAAAGCTTGACAGGATCTGTTTGCTCTCCCTCAAATGACTTCAATGCAACTTGTACGTCGGACAGGATTGATTTCAAGAATGTCAGGTAGACATAGTTGGTCTTGTCCACGTACATGGCATGGAGCACATCCGCCATGTAGCAATGCTCACTGGCCTTGGTCAACTCAAAGTGGAGTTTCAATTCATCCCACTGGCTCAATATACGAGTTACCGCAGGCTCAATCGATAGCCAACGTGTGGCACACACTTTGGTGATCTGCAAGGGTTTCTGGCCACAATTAATTGTGGCATACACTGCTTTGTATGCCTCGCGCCTTTTTGGGGAAATCGAAAACCAGTTGTAGGTTTCCCTGATTAGGTACTCAACACTCCTAGTGATGGTTTCTTTGGATGCTGCACTGACAGCCAATTGTAAAGAATGGCACACACAGCGGATGAGTACCAAATTGGGCAATGCACATTCTTCCTTTAAAATCTTGTGTACCCCGTTGTGCACCCCAGTCATCACGGACGCATTATCAGTGCCAATACCATGAAGATTCTCTTTTTTAAGGTTACACTTCTTAAGTAACTCAACTACTGCCTTTGCTATTGATTTGGCATCGCTCCCCTCCAATTCAACCAGCCCGAGAAATGTGGACACAACGGTTCTTTTTATAGCACTGAAATACCGAATCACCACACCCAAGTATTTCGAGACACTGACATCAGTGGACTCATCCAAAAGGAGACTGAACTTCTCATCCCCCACATCTGATGTTACTCTTTTGAGAAAATAAGGAGCCAGTACTCTCCTAATCATTTCTGTGCACTTAGTGCGGTGCATTTGGAAGTTTGTTGCTGCCACAGAATCTGAAAAGGCAGCTTTGCAAGCCATACCTAAATGGTCACATGCTAGCAGCGAACAATGCTCTGCAATGGCCATTGCCATAGTAGCTTCTGCGCTTTTGCATTTATCCACTTTCTTAACCAACTGTGGTAATGTAGATTGCGTTGCAGGGTTGTGCGGTTTTGATTTATTTATATGCTTTGCTGTAGCACAATGTTTTCTGATGTCATAGATTTTTGCAAGCATATCTGATTTGCAGTACGCACAGTATGCCCGACAATCATCCCCAATTACTGGCTTTAGCCACCCTTTAAATTCAGGTACAGACTCCCACTCTTTTCTCTCCTTCTGGCTGTACAATTTTGACTGAGACATACTGCTGCTGCTGCAGTCAGCCAACAATGATTTGCTGCGTGTCACTGTCGGGCTGTCGGCTGACTCGGCTCGGCTCACTCGGCTGCTGCCCCCTCCTGTGCACGAGCTGAGCACATGCTGTTGACGTCACCCACAAAGCACTTTTGCAGCCAAGCACATGTGTTGTGGGTGTGGCTGTGTGTGACGGAGAAAATCTTTTTTGTGTCATTTAGAGGGAAAATGCCTGCGTGCATTTTAGCATTTGAGTCACTTTAAAAAAGTTGCTAAAAGTGCCAAATATATTTTCATAAGTTGCTAAATTTGTTGCTAGGTGCTGTTTGAAAAAAAAGTTGCTAGGGTAGCCTGAAAAGTTGCTGAATCTAGCAACTAAGTTGCTAAGTTGGCAACAGTGGCTGCGCCTGTGTGTGCTTTGGGGCGGCGGAGGGGCTCACGGCAGCTCGCGGCGGAGGGGCTCACGGCAGCTCCCGCTGCTCGTTCACGACAGTGCAGAGCGTACGTGCTTTCACGAGTCAAAACACCACAAAATTCTCCAACAACACCAGAAAAAGTCACTAGATTTGTCACTAGTAGCTTTTGACAAAAAAAATCGCCATGAGGGTTTGGAAAGTCGCCAGATTTAGCGAGAGAGTCGCCAAGTTGCCAACACTGGCACCGGCTAAATATGTCCCCAGAGCAACATTGGAGTAACAATGGTTCCTATCACATATTAAACCAAACAAAAATCTTCATAAAAACAAGTTGTACAAATAATAATATATAAACAAGCATATTAAAGCTACTGCAGATGTAAAAACAAATGCATTTAACTTACCAGAGCTGCTGTTCACTATTCACATGGATTTAAGTCCATGCTCCTTTCTTTGTTACCAAAGAGTTTAATCTCACGGTTGTTCAGTACATCCGTGCGTTTTAGTTCCAGTAAGAAGTCCTTCTCGATTCATGGACGCCAGTGAAGACAGTCAAGCCTCCCCAGTTGTATTTCTTGAATAGATTTTAATGCGTTTGAGGGCTGTTTGAGGGCTGAAAATGTCCACTCCACAGAGGCAGCAGATATTGGGATTGTCACCGCCCAACATGTCAGGCTAGCCCATGACCAATCACGTATGGCTAGGCCAGCTAGAAGGCTCTGACATGTCAAAGAATACGCCCAACATGTCAAACTAAAGATCTGATTGGTTGAACACTATGACAATCAACAATATTGTCCCCATTCACTTAAACTGCACATGGATGCACTTGTGAGTCTGCAGGCCTGGGGCCTCTGTTCTTACCTAGAGACACAGAGGTGAGATCTGATTGGATAAAAGCTCTACTTAAAACAAGTTGCACTGGAAGCAGAGCAACTGAGGAAGACAATAGCTGTGCAATAAGAAAATAAGATAATGGGAAAGATATTTTTATAAATTATAATACATGTAGTGTATTTAAGAAAATTATTAAATTATAAAATAGCTATAACTTTGTGATTCTGCTTAGGCCAGCAGAGAAGGCCTTGCAGGCCCTGACGGCCCACCACTGTCTGTTTCTTTCTGCTCTCACTGAGGGTGAGGAGGCTGTCACTTCCAGGAAAATAAACTGAGATTTGGCAATGTTGCATCAATCAAAGAAGGTAGCTTTCGTGATACGTATACTAAATTACAAATTTGCCTAAAAGGGCTTTACAATCTGTACACATACGACATCCTCTGTCCCGGAACCCTCACATCGGAACAAGAAAAAAATCCCCCAAAAAACCCTTTAACGGGGAGAAAAGAGGGAGCGCAACAGAGGAGGATGGAGCAACTAACTGACTAACCGAAGTAGTCAGTAGATTTCACCAGGCTTATTTGTAGTAGTCCCAGGATGGACAGAAGTGCAATAGATGTCATGTGTACAGAATGAATAGTATAACAGAGTTATAACACATTCAATGCATATGACAGAATCACGGCAAGAGGCAAGACCAGGGTCCAGGTATAACCAATAGGTAAAATTATAATTGGGTATTTTATCTGCATACAGCAGCAACATCTCCAGTACGACATTGACACACTGTCTAAGCCACATGGGAGCTACCGCATCTTGTTTGTCTCCTTTATGTCCTTTTAATACATACAAAGCCTTTTCTTCTGCTGTTACCAGTAAACTTATCGTGTCTAGTTTGGCAAAAAAGGGCCTCGAGTACTTTACTGAAACAAATGTGTGGGAGTGACTGAAGTTCGAGAGAAGAAAATTTCAGACAAAGCTTTACAGGCCAGCAAATCTTAACAGGGAAGAGAAAATCTAAAGAAAAAGTTGTTTTGTGGGGGTAGATTTGTGCGGCTGATCCATTCAGTATGTGGTTGAAGTTAAGAAGCTGAGCAAAAGTCAGAGAAGTGTGGAGAGGAAAAGCCCCCTCCTCGGTGCTCAGACTATATACTGCGCCGTCACGGAAGGTTTCTTGGTATAGACGAGAGTCCGCCGGGATACCTCACAGGCAGACACTCTGGATATCCATAATTCTGCGACCAGTAGCTGTGCTCGTTGGCTTGAAACAGCAGCCTGCATGCTTTGAGTAAATTCACTTTTTGTTTCGAAGGTAATTAACAACGGCATAAATCTGAGTAGACGGAGGGTGACGAAATTGGAAAACCTTTAGCAATTTGAAAAAAACAATGCAAGATGAATTCATTGAAGAAAAAGAAGACGTCATTATGTATGAGTACACCTGTATACTCACAATTCCACAATGTGTCACGCAGGCATCCATCAAGGAAGACACAAGCTGTGGCCGAACGTCTGAAATACCGTAGGAATGTGGATGCAAGTCTTTATTGTCAATGAAGAAAACTGAGGAGATGAAAACGGATGATCCTCACGTTACAAAATTCAAAACATCCAGTATAATAATACATCCGTGTCACTTATTTATCTTTGGTGAGAGGTTTTGCTTCATCGATGAAAATGGTAATTTGTCTCATCAGGACATAGAGTACATCCATAGTTCTGCAACCCCTCGCTGGTGCTCTGCATTTTAATATATTGACAACTTAATTAAGCATTAGAGCAGAGTTAATTCAGTCTGAATATTTGAGCAGGAATATTTGTAAGAAATTTCTGACAAATTCAGAAACATACAGAACAAACATTGGAAAGGTACAACTAAATCATAATCAGTGCTTAAACTGGCACTCTACCGACTGTAGGTTAAGGTTTATCATAAGGTGTGAAAATTAACATGAACTAAAATTAGCATGAGTTTAGAATGAGACAAAAAAAGGTATGTTCTTCAAATACACCTTGGTGTTCATTTGCTTTTGTAATCTGCCACAGGCATTTGCAGAGCTGTGCTTTGAACACGCGCAGCATTCTGAAGCAAGGTGGGGAAATTATGCTGCATTTTACTCTAAAAGAAAGCTTGGCATGCTGCCTTGACTGGACATTTGTGGAAATGTGGGCCACCTGGAAAGGACGAGATAAGTGAAGCCGCATGTCTGCCCATTTCTGCTGCTTCTGCCGCTGCTATTTTGATACATACTATACCATCCACCCAAAGCATGATTAGAACTAGTCGGTGTGCAGAGTATTTTATTATTCTGGCTCCATTTTGATGTTTTGTTGGGTAATCTTCTTATTGTCTTTGATGAATGATTAACCAGTCTAAAACAGCATGATGGTACAAGTACATGATGGTACATTTCTGTCAGTTACAGTAGCATTATACTTTCACCATTCATTGCAGTCACAAGAAATGTTAATACTGGAAAATCTGAAAAAACTTAAAAGTTTGGCATGTTTAGAGGTTCTGAACCCAGGTATACAGAGACAACAAACAAAATCACAGTTACTAGATGTAACTCCAGTTCTACGAGTATGTGCTTAGCCCTCTAACAGGCTTCCCTATTGGTTAAGTCCATTGAGGCCCCGCCCACAAAACAGATCCTTACTACGCCAGACCAACGCAATAATGTCCGAAAAAAAAGGTTCAGCTCATCCTCTATAGCACCCCCCCCCCCCCCCTCCAGTTTAGCACCTCTGCTAAACTGTACTATAGGAAGCTTCAGATATTCCTATCAGAAAAAAAGAGTGTAGTACAATTTAAAATTCCGTCGGTGATGCAGTTCTGAAGTTACCTTTGAAGGTATCTTTTCTCGCAAGATACTCTTAGTTGTGATATGAATGCTCGAACTGTAGGGCATCAAAAAATGATGTACCCCAATTGTGACCAATATGTACCTTTCAACAAAATATGTAGCATCATAGTATTGAGAAATTGTCCTCCTACTTTTGGGGTTTTTAATGTTTAAGTAGTTAGTTAATCAGAGTGGTTAACCTGCTGACTCACGAGGCTTTATTCACAGGATCAACATGACTGAAGTGGGTTTCGGTAACTTTTTCATTCATGGTCTGGCTCTAGACAGAAGGGGGCAATGTAGACCAACCAGTCATTAGACTCACTGGCGTCCCACCAATGAACGCTGCCAATTTTGTTCAAGGGGACCAAGCTATTCTGTGGACATAATTTACACCTGTGACTGTGGACTGCTGATCAAAACATGAGTAATGAATCATGAGCTGTGTGTGACAACGTTCTATTCGTGATTTCCAAAACAGCTGAAGCTAAATACAGATTAGAGAAGTTTTAATGACTTTAAAGCCAACTTTTTGTTCATGTCATTCTTCGTAATGATGACTTTTATTGTTGATAGTGTTAATTGACGTGTTGCATTTGAAATAGAATTTCCTGAAAATTGTAACTCCTTTATTTATCTTAATGACAGCCTTTACAGTGTTTGTATGCAGATCCAGAGTTAAGGATTGTATAAAAACTTACTTCCAAGCACATTTTAAAACTCACGCTGCAGCAGCTTTTCAAAGTATAATGATGAGTCCTTCTTTTTCCCATCTTCACTCAGGCTCAAACACAAGAAGCCGTTAGCGATTCAGGGTCTTGCCCGAGGACAACATCTCTCCCGTGTAACAAACTGGCTCGTTGGCGCCCTCGGACTGGGCAGCAGTGAATGTGAGCGCAGTGAAAACACACATTTGGCGTTTTTCTGTCTCACACACACTTTCTTAAAAACATTTTCTTGAATTTTGCGCTCGGGCTGCAGTTCCAATTGGTTGCCGCTTGCTTGCTAACCTGTGGATTTCATAATCCTCAAAGTCCCTTTGAATCAAATCACTCAATGTTGCTGCTGGCGGGTCAGTGACAAACACACACACACACACACACAAACACACACACACGCTGATAGACCATCATTGATTTCAGCGTGCGGGCCGAGACAGAAAAAGGTGCATTTTGAAGTCCAAGCAGGATCCGTCAGCTGTGAAGGTCAGCTAAAGGTCTTTTCTATCACTCTCGGTGTACTGCGCACTGCTCAGACATCCCCGCCTTTCATTACTCACTTGAAGTCACTTTGAAAGCGAGGATGGAGGATGGTGATGGTGATGGGCAGATACATATTGCTCTTGTAATGTGAAAACGTCTCGAGATGTTTTGCATCTATCGACTTCAATGAAAGGTTGCATCATCTGCTCTTTGGCTTCGAAAGCTCCACTGGATAAACTCCAAGCTACGTGCTAATCAAGTTAAAACAGCAAGAAGGCTCAGAGCCTACATTACTTCCTACGGAGGCCCCTGTCGTTCGTCTGCTGCAGATGTTCAATGCTTCACCGGTGGCCAGTGCTCTCGTCAATGTCGTGGTGTGATGAGAGCAGCTGGCACCAACAGGATCAACAAACAACTGATACCAACATGCAGGGCCGTTTCTCAGGGGACTAATCTTGTTGTTAGTATAATATTTGATTTCAATTATATCATTTAATTATATAATTTTTAGTCCCAGTGAAACAGACTTTATCTTCTTCACTGGGAGTATTTCCCAGTGAATGGGAATATTTGAGCGGTTACAAGAGGGATCATCAGGGGGCGACTCCTCTGGTTGTATAGAAGTCTATGAGAAAATGACTCTACTTCTCTCTTGATTTATTCCCTCAGTAAACATTGTAAACATGAGTTTATGGTCTCAATCTCTAGTTTCAAGTCTTCTTCAATACAGCATGATGTTCATTTAGTAAATGATGGTCCATTTAGAGTCAAACAGACCATAAAGCAGAGTATGCTTTTTATACAGGTCGCTACTGCTAACCAGAGTTATATACGGCGTCTCTACGTCACTCTTCCACAGTCCAAACACGGGCACTTCTGTTCTTTGGTTGCAAAAAAACAAGATAGCGACAAAGATGGCGACGAAACGGGTTAGGCGAAAAATCGCCAAAGGTTGACGTCAGGCCGATTTCGCTACTTCTTAAATACAGTCTATGCTCCACATTAACCTCCCTTGTTGCTAAAAGTTGCAGCTTGATTGATGGATTGACAATTGATTGACAATGCTATTGGTTGGAGTTGGTTGGCACTAGCTTATGTAATCAAACCTCATATATTGTTTTACAGGAAGATAAGATGATTGGATTTTTATATAAAATAGAAGAAATTGATTGTTTTTTGCATAAATTGTTAATTAAGTGCACAATATGACTGTGGATGTGATCTAAAATGGTTAGAAAGACATTTTTCATTTCATCCCCACATTCACTTAATTTAACTTTGGACGCTCTGTAAGGTGGCCCATCCTGTCTACGTTGTTAAATTATGCATAAAAAATCCTCTCATGATGAATATTGTTCTTATCTAGTCTTTTGTTTTTTGCTTAAGGAGTTTTGACATTTTTGATAATCAGGGTTTTCGGCCAACAAGAGAACTTCTACTCTTCTCCACTGTTTTCCTGCACAGGGATTTATTTTATTTCTCTTTCTGTAATCCTAACGTACAAAATATCAATAGGCGAGGTCTATGCTTCTGTCATCGCTGCAGAAATTTAGAAAAGTGTGTTTGGAGACGGGAGCTTCACTGCAAAGATATCCATTCGTTAGTACTGTATTTCCACATGTCCATCAGCTCAGCACCTCTTATTTCTCTCTTCATTTTTATTCCCCATCTTTCTGTCCAGCTTTTTTTTCTTCTAACATGGACGTTTCTCATGACTTGATTGCTTCCTTTCCTGCTGTGATGCTACGCTCTGTTGCCCACTGAAACAGCTATCTGGACATTGCCTTGACATCGAGCAAAGTGGAGAATAATGGAAGAATGAAAAAAAGAAGAAAAAGGAAGGATGACCACCTGTGGTATTAGAGCATGGAGACATGCACTGAAACGTGGGCTGTAAAGTTGTGGCCTTTTTTCCTGTTTGATGTTGTTTGATGGTCAACTGCCGTAATGACTCAAACGCTAATGAATGAGAGACTGAAACAGTTCTCTATTGATTTGAGGGATAACTGTAAAAAAATAAATCATGTGTGTCGACTCAGTTTTCTCTGTCACAACCACCAGATATGTAGTTCACACAGAGGGGCAGAACTTACTCACAATTACAAATCCGTCTGCTACTTCAGCTCCACGGACAGCGCCATTGATTCCTCAAGCACAGTTAGGCTGCTGATATTTCAGAGCCATGGTCGGGGCCATAGATTGTAACGTGGACAAGCCTCAGTCAGATAAAGGATCAATGAGTCAGGCAGACTAGACCAACATATTCTGCCCCTGCACTCTCTGCTGCTCATGGGTTGGAGAGAAGGGGAGAGCAGGTTAACGAGGGGTGATGCATCTTGGTAATTTTTCCTACAGCCAGAACATGACGTCATCACGGCCTGCGTTCCAGACATGACAGTCACAGATGCACTGATCAAAGCACTATTAACAATTCCCTTTTAGATGCTTGAGGTCTTAATATATAATATATTTTGCAGCCAAATCAAGCTGTTTACAGGATATTCACCTTTTCTTTCTCTATAATGCATTTCATACTTGACTTCTTCCTTTACAGGGTTTGTATAAATGCAATAAACATGAATATGAGATACTAGTTCAAAGTTAATCACAATCCCTCCTCTGCGTTGTGGAGGTTGGTTTATGGTGTTTTGCCAGTTACACTGGTTGTCTTCTTGATTCTTAACAGTACATTTTGTTTTTATGTCCTCTGGCATTTCAGGGAATAATGGAGCCAACAACGCATTGTTCATGAACGCTTTTGTGAAAGCACAAACAAAGCTTAATTTTGTTAAGTAACATTGTTACATTTGTGTATCAAGTTTGTCCTTATGTAAGTTTTTCGTATCCCAACTAGTACCGGGGAGTTCAAGTCCATGTTGCTTTAGTACGTGCAGTTTTCCCAGTTTTTTTAGGTATTAGTACCTTTTAGGGAAAGGGTGCTGGCATTCACTGGAAGTAAAGCAATATTTTGCAAGAGTTATGACATCCTAGTGTCGTTTATTTAAATCATCATAATCATTGTCACGACCCCAGCCAGCCCCTTATCATGTCCATATTTGATGTTCTGTTTACTCTCCTGTCCTTTCAGAACCCTTTTACCTCACCTGAGCTTCCCCGCCCACCTACTCACCTGCATCTCATTCCCTCATAAGCCCCTCGGGACTTTCGCTGCGCCCCAGACAACTCGGAATCCGAAACATATTCGATATATAACCCACTTAAGGTGTTCCTACTTGTAAACCCCGACTGTCGGCGATGTTATTGAGGTGGTTGATTACGGTGAACGATCTCTGAAAGTGTCACACTCCATTTTTCCTCCTCTGTTTCATTTATATATATATATATATATGCAAGCAGGCTGTATGGCCGAGACTACAACTGTGTGTACACTTGCCAAAGAAACGTCAGTTTGTCACGGTCAGCCATGTTTTCTGTTTACGTTTGGCGTTGCCACCTGGAACACTTGGAGGTCAGAGGTTGGAAATTCAAAGCTCACCCAGGTGATTTTACACCTCAGCTTTTCTGGTTGATCCAGGTAAAATAGAAAAGCTGAGTGAGCAGGAGAGGTTGTGTGCATTGACAATGTTGGACTCGGAATGCGAGGCTGTGGCAATATCCTGGAGACAGTAGCAACCAGTGTGGACCTTGTACATGCTGAACTCAAAAAACTATTCGTAAAAGAGTTTGTGTGCTATTTTGCCAGCACTGATGTAGAGCATTTGAACCTGATAACTAGTTGTAAGTACAGCAGCTTTCAGCACATCCTACACAGCACCAACGCTAAGAAGGTCATTTAAAACAATATCTGCAATGTCATGGAATAATGTACATGTCAAGTCTGAAAAAGATACAACTCGCTTGTTGTTGTTTTGTTTTTCTGTACTCTGGATGTGATTTCACCATTGGCCTGGTGGAGTGTGCGTGGTTGAACACGCACCCAGCTCCTGCACTCCACTTCTCTGGAGGAGCGAGGGTTGGCTCGGCCGACATAGTCCTCAGCCACTGCAAACAGACAAAGCATTAGTCATGGCTCTGTACCACAGCGCTGATTAATCTGGCAAAGATGGAAAAACAGCACTCACTGGCAAAGCATTATTCCTCTCCTGCCAACAGAGTTTGGGCAATAGCTCTGACTGAGGTCGGACCAGACTTTGTTTCATAGATAGAAAAGTTTGCTGTGAATTTATACAGTCCACAGACTACTACACAGCGCTGCTTTAAAGGGTGACACCGTGGCACTGAAGATGAATGATGGACAGACATGGAGCAATCTAACTGACCGTTTAGCAGCATGATGGTCCGACACACTGTGGACTAATACTCTGCTGTACGAAACAGAGTCTTTTTATTTGTTCAAACTCCAGTCGTCCTCCAGTTCTACCTGAAATGTAAATTCCCAATATGGAGCAGTCGATTCAGCAGTGGTGGGCCGTCAGGGCCTGCAAAGCCTTCTCTGCTGGCCTAAACAGAATCACAAAGTTATAGCTATTTTATAATTCAATCATTTTTCATAAATACCAATAATTGTTCCCATTAGCTTATTTTCTCATTGCACAGCTCCTGTCTTCCTCTGTTGCTCTGCTTCCAGCACAGCTTGTTTTAAGGAGAGCTTTTATCCAATCAGATTTCACCTCTATGTCTATGTAAGGAGAGAGGCCCGAGGCCCGTTAGGTAGACTTTGCAGATTAATGTAAATGAGGACGATATTGTTGATTGTCATAGTCTTCAAACAATCAAATCTTTGGTTTGACATGTTGGGCGTATTCTTTGACATGTCAGAGCTGTCTAGGTGGCCTACAAGTACGTCAGCATTAGGCAAGGCAAGTTTATTTGTTGCACATTTCAACAACAAGGCAATTCAAAGTGCTTCACATAAAACCATTAAAAGCATCAAAACACAAGGCAAAAAAAAAGGAGATTTAAAAACAATTATCAAAAATCTGTTTGGTTGCCGGTATGAATAGTTATGATGCAGCCTAGTAGTTAGTATTTTGTGATGTTCATCTGTCACCCCCCCCCCTTCCCCCATGTAAAGGATTAAATTAAGGCATACTTGTATAGTTTGTTGTGTATATTAACACAAAAACAATCCCCAAATAGAAGGGTGACGAACACTTCTCCTGTCCTAAATATCGTCATGAATCTGCGGTAAGAGAAGAGGGTAATAAACCAATAGCAACTCATGAGCCAATCATCATCAAAGGCAACACATGCAGACAGACAACTCTCTCACTTCTCTTCGGTGCTGCCACGGTTACGCCACTGTGGCTCCCTCATTAAAGCAGACGGCTCAGTCTGATACCGGATCTCGCCTCCCTCGCACCTCAATGAACAAGTTTCCTGCACGCCAAGTATAATTGGCCCCAATATAAGGTTCAATTACTTCCTCAAATTACTTGCTTTAATTACTTACTTGGAATTCAATCACTTTTTCGATTAAACTCATTTTGAGAGGCAATATCAACACCATTAATATTATTAGGCACCGGTGTGTGTGTGTGTGTGTGTGGGGAGTGCGATTGTGTGGCTCAGCCTGCAGTAACTCAGTCACGTACTATTTCCTCCATCTAGTTGAGATTGAGTAGGGTTTTCTAAATATGCTATTTGGCAGATGTGAATATGATCAGGGCTCCGGACTTACTTTTCCACTGGTAATACTGGTACTACCAACTGTCTAGATCGGTCACATGAGCATGATTTGCTCCCACCCTTTTTTTGTCAGAACCTCATCCCCCCCCACCAACCTTCTCCTCTCTCCCCGTCTTGGTTTTTGAAATTAACTTCGGTACAGCGGAGTATGGTACCAGCTAAATCTATTGTTCCGTAAGGTTTTACACCGTTCCACACATCCATCGCCCGCTTTGCACTGCTACGTCCAAGGCTATGCCTATTATTCAGTCTGAAAACAAGTGCACATAAAAATGAGGGGTGTGCATGTGATACGAGAGCTCAGTACAGTATTCATAAAAGCATCTTCATGAGGGAAGATTTCTGCTCCACGCGCACAAATACGGTCCCGCGAGCTGTGACGAGCTCGAGCTCCTTTCTCCCTGGAGATGGATAGACTGGCTGATGTGTCCGCTCTGTAACGATCATCACGCACGTGCTTGAATGCAACCACGTGGAATTTTAACTGACACACTCACGAAAGATGATTGCATACGCGACTATTTTGGTAGCAGTCTGGAGCCCTGGCCAGTTCCTGTCAGAAATGGGGTTTTCTGATGACTACTGCTAGTCTACAAAGTTGTAGTCACAACTGTACCAAATAAAGGAATAGTTCAACATGCTTTTCTCCCCAACTGGGCTCTTTTTTTATTTAAAGTTACGACAAAGAACTTTGATTTTGTGTTGATTTTGGAGGTCCCTGTAGATGAAAGTGGTGTTTTCAAGCGCCAGATTCCAGCGAGGTCTGACAGTCTGCTCCAATCAGTCCTGGTTCTTGTTCTCCTGTGCCTCCCGTCTCCATATACGGCCTGGGTCTCCAGCAGCGAGGCGTCGGTTTTGGCTGCTTCTGTATTTAGCTCTCCTCCTACCACCAGAGCCGGGTCTGGGTCTGTCTGCAGCGGGCTGGTCGCTCTCAGAGGCCCCGCTGGAGTCGGAGCTGAAGGAGTTTCTGGTCTTCTTGCTGATCGTCTTGTTTACTTATGAAGGTCATACAGAGACATCAATATTCATTTGAGACTGTTTTATGACCAGTTAAAAGTTCCTCACAGTAGCTTTAAGGACAGATAAACATGGTTTATACAATTTGATATATTTTTCACCATTTGTAAAGGCAAATAATACTTTATTTTAACGTCTTTAATAAAGCTGTCTGTGTATTTAGTGTTTCCTTGAAAAACATTATGTCAACTCCACACACAACTCTTCTGCATGAATAAATTCTGTGCGCGTAGTCAGTCCTCTGCATTACATTACAGTCTCTCCAGAGCAGATGATTAAAACATGCTCTTCCTGTCTGCAGATTGCTGCTGTGTGCTGGAGGTCGCCTCCCCAAGTATCCGTGTGACCAATTTCCATTTCATGTCCCGCTGTGACACAAACGGGAATTACTGTGACCTCACGCATTGATTGGCCGGGACTCAATTTTCCCCGCATCCCATAATTAGGATTAGACTTAATCCCTCTCCGTCTCGTCCCTGCTGCATTCTTTCCCCCTCACAAGAGCTGACCTCTGTCAAAGATAAGGAGCGCACACCTTCCTTGTCTCACTCTCGTCTCCCCTTTTCACACGAGCGCTTCTGAGCCGGGCTGATAAACCTTTCTTTTGAGGAGGCTTTTCGTCAAAACCTCGCCCTCCATTTCCTGCTGGCTGGTTGTCTCTCAGTCAATCAGCAGCTAATTACGAATACCTCATGCTGCGTCTCTCTGCTCCTCTGCCCCCCCCCGTCCATCTCGCCGTGTGGATATCTTGTCCTAACATTCTAGTTCACTCGTGGCTGTTGTCAACGCTAACCTGAGCTTCATTTGAATGGGTTATCGGTGCCTTTACCAGTTTAATTCAGTATGTGTGAATGGGTAAAGCAGAAAATTCTATCTGGAATAAATGCAGCGTTGAAATTAACATTGAGCGTGAACATTGAGCGTGAACATTGAGCGTGAACATTGAGCGTGAACATTGAGCGTGAACATTGAGCGTGAACATTGAGCATGATTTTCAGGCTCTTTTGCAGTGACCTGATACTTGACTTATTCTACGTGACATATTACATGAAAGTGGCACTGCACAAGATAATGATAATAATAATAATAATAATAATGATACGCTGATTTAGTATAACATTTTACAAGAAAATAATATCAATAAAAGAAATTTAAAAATAAAATGAAAACCATTTAAGACAATAAAAAAAATAAAAACAATCATCAATAAAACAGATATTAAAAACACAAAATTACAAAAACTGGGCAGACACAAGGTGACACAAAATCCAGTTTAAATAGGTGAGACCACAGATCGAATGTCAACAGGGAGAGCATTCCACAGAGTCGGACCTGTAACCTTATGTTACTCTAGCCCAGCGCAGGGTGGTACCCCCCAGTGCCATCCCTCCACCCCTTTAGACACGCCCCTGAACCCAATGTTAAATGTTGAATAAAGAAACAATGTGTGGGCTCGGATTACGCAGCCTTGCTGGACAATGTAATCATAAGCTAATGGGATAAAATCTAAACGTGAAAAAAATAAAAGTTAATTGTAAGATGTTAAATTACTTCAAGTTTTGGTCTACTACTACTTGGTTAGTTTTAGGACAAATTAATGTTTTTGTTCACATAAGTAAGCTTATTACATAAATTTAATAACTTGGTGTAATTGAAATACTTAAATTACTTAACAAGAGTACAGTCAAATTAGTCAACTTTTGGTTCCACACGAACAGCGGCCTCCTGTATTTGTTTGGCCCATCACGGCCCCTGACCGCCACCCAATGTGGACTCTGACGCTCTTTATACAATGACACCTGACTTCCTCCTTTGTTCCTGTCATAATTACTACGGCAACTATTCGTCAGCGTTGTCTCCTCGTATCCGTGATCAACCATCTGAATAGACGATAACAGCCTTCTGAAGCTAGTAGTAGGCGTAGCAGGTCACGTGTAAACCTATGAGGCTGATATCATTCAAAGCAGGTGGATTACTTCTCTCTGAGTGTATTGGGGCGGAGGCAGGAATCTCAGAGGCAGATACCTCAAAAATCTATTCAAATCAGACCTGCTACAGACCACTTTATTTTAGAATAAATATGTTGTTCTAATATTAGTGAATTAATCATTTAGTCATTTTGCGAGTGCTTGTCATTATCACACATTATCAAGATAGAAGTGATTAATACTGTATAAAGAAACAGAAGTTTTTTTTATTTCACACATTGAAACCCATCTCACGCATCACACATATTCACCCATCAAAAGTGCCCCCCCCCCCAAGTGTTCTCACGTTACATTAAAACAGCACTACAGCAGATGGGCCACATCACAGGAAAGTCTCTTCTCTTGAGCAGAAAAGGTCACGTCTGCAAATGTTTGCTGGAGCGTTTGACACTGATGGAGATGTTGCGTTGTGAGCGAGCAACAACTGCTGCTGCCGCGACAAATCAACAACTCGTGTACATTGAGTAAAATGTTCATGTGGCAGTTCATTATCTCTTTGGCTCAATCAGATTGCTGTGAAATGTGTCGAGTTTCTTGCTTTTTAACAAGCTGGCAGACAATTTGATCTCTGCCCTCGAGCTCCTTCTTAGGTTGATTTGACAGATGGAATATGTCAGTGAGAAAAAACTAGCTTCAACAGTAAATAAATCATTCAGTATGAGCGACAGAACTGTGTCTGCTGTTTCAACAAGCTTCCTCCCTGTCTTGTTAGTCCCCATTAAGTTCATTTAAATGATGGATTATATCACTCCAAAAACAAACCTCAGACATTAGCACATCAGTCAGGATGAGCGACAGATATGTCTCCACTTTATTCTGCTCATAGTAATGAAGGGAGGCAGCCAACACGTCCTCCCGCTGTCTGTATTCTTTTTTCTCCATTAGCTCTTTGTGGTGGTTACTCTTCTTTTTTACAAAACAAAAGTATAATTTTGCTGAATGTTTTGAAGCTAGCTGCTAGCTACCCAACAGCATAGTGTTTTTTTCCCTCGCCTGCAGAGCAGTAGCAGCATCACAGCAGCAGCATCACAGTAGCAGCATCACAGCAGCAGCGCGGAAGAAGCAGCACAGTAGCAGCAGCACACTAGCACCCACCATTAGCAGTAGTAGCAGCGGCAGCAGTGAATCTCAATACACTGATAGCAAATTACCATTTGTTCCTTTTCCCTCCCCGGGGACTCTTCGCTCTCCTGTGGGTATTCCCTTGTGTTGACCCTCTGCGCCCCACGGTTTGTGTCTGTGCCTTTGGTGACCAAGCCCTTTTGTGACTTTGCCTTTTATTTTCAGTTTGGATTTTTCTCACTCCCTACTGGAGTAGTTTTTGGTTTCTAATTTTGTCTGCTTGATGCCCAGTAAAGAGCCTTCAGATCTACAGTACAACTCATTCAGCTTATCTGCCAGGCATAGGTCGTTCATGGAGTGGGGGGCTTTAGGTTTGTAGTTGGTTATCTATCTGAGGCCTCTCCAGACAGAAGCAGAGTCACTTGCTGAGAGCTGGTGTTGCAGTTTCTCAGAGTACAGTTGTTTACCGTCGCTCACCGCCTTGCTAAACCTTTATTTTGCATCTTTATACAAGTCCGTGTCCCCACTCCTAAATGCCTGTTCCTTATGCAACCTTAGCTGTCTGAGTTCTGCTGTAAACCAGGGTTTGTGTCCGGACCCGGACCGTGTATTATCTTTATAACTATTGGTTGGATTGGCACCAATGTTTAATACAGATGTTAATGGTTCTCAGAAAATGTATGCCAATGTCTTTGTTCATTGTCATGGTCCCCAGAGGATGAATCAACACTTTTAACCATTATTATTTCATCAGATCCATCCCAAGGTCAAGAGATCAATTTGTGCAAAATACTTTGATTTACAACCAACGCTAGCAAATGTTATCATGCTAAAACACTAAGCATGCTAAACATCTACATGCTAGCATTATCATTGTGAGTACTTCTGTACAGGAGAATGGATCTAGACTTTTTGTGTTGCTTTACGCCGTGTAGTTCACAACCCGACCCAGCGCTGGTGGCGTTTTGGGGCTTACATCACCAACTGACATCACTAGTATTCAGTGGTGGGCCGTCAGGGCCAGCAAAGCCTTCTCTGCTGGCCTAAACAGAATCACAAAGTTATAGCTATTTTGTCATTTAAATTTTTTTCATAAATACACTACATGTATTGTAATTATTTTTCCCATAATCTTATTTTCTCATTGCACAGCTACTGTCTTCCTCTGTTGCTCTGCTTCCAAAACAGCTTGTTTTAAGTAGAGCTTTTATCCAATCAGATTTCCCCTCTGTGTCTCTAGGTAAGAAGAGAGGCCCGATGCCCTCTAGGTAGACTTTGCAGTTTAAGTAAATGGGGATGTTATTGTTGATTGTCAGTCTTCAACTAATCAGATTTTTAGTTTGACATGTTGGGCGTATTCTTTGACATGTCAGAGCTGTCTAGGCAGCCTGCTACAAGTACGTCAGTATTAACGTGCCGCTCAGCATTAACGTCCGGTGTGATTGGTCAATGGGCTAGCGTCACTGTTGTGACGCTGAAGCTAGCTAGCAGAAGTTAGTATTAGTAGTAAGAGTTCAAGTTGAAAGATATGTAAGAAGTTATGACATTAACATGACATTTTTAGCATTTTGCTTGGTGTAGCTTTATTTTTTTAACACCCACAGCTAGCAGCCCTGACCCAGCCAGGAAAAGGATTTGTACGAACGGTATTCCTGGCTGACAGCATCGGAGAAGCGTTGCACATTTTATGGCTGGGAATACGTTTTATTTGCGACTGAGCGACTTGGTGTTTGGAGCTACGCTGGATTTGCTAACCTACGTGTATTGTTACACCCCTAGAAACAAATAATAACCGTAGCTGTGGCGTCATGATGAGGTAGGAGGTGGTTCAACTGTAGTAGGACAGCACTGAAGGCCCAGGTATGAAACACACGGCCTGTCGCTGATGGTATTAGATATCATGAAAGCAAGGTGTTGTTTTTTTACCTTTACATCTCATAACATGGCACACGTGGCCATAATGATACCCCATACTTTTTTGTTCATGCATGTGTATTCTCTGTCCGTGTGTGTGCGATCTACAGCAGCATTAACCAGTGTGTCAGACGTGGCTCCCAGCTGAGTGAGGATTTAAAGACAGCTTAATGAACATTGTAATTTCTCCCCCTGCCTTGTCAGCACCGCAGTCCGTTTCTTTTTACTGTCAGAGTGACGGTGCAGCTGCACAGTACTTGCTAAACTTTTAATCCCAGTTTTTATGAGTGCAGACATCCCTCTTATCCCTGACTTAATATGCTAAAGCATTGATTTTCCTGTATTCACTCCATGAATAATGGATAGTTCACCCTCCATAAAGAGACACACTGTACCCAGACGGTCCACTAAATTCTGAACAAGTTCGTAAAGGCTTTTTAAATTAGTTTGATTTTGTAATGAAGGCACAATATGTTCATTACAGGAGCATTTTGTCGGCATGACAACAATAAGAAATTTGATGTCATTGTCAATTATTTGAAGTTTACTTTGTGAAATGTATTGTGTGTTATTTCATACCTTTGTATGATTCTGGCAAAAAAAGCAGATAAGAGAATTTCAATAGAACGGCTTGTTCTTCTAGAAGAACTAAGATGACTTTGATTGGAGGACATCCTGACATTGACGATGAGGAACACCAGTGGACATGTCTAGTGCTGTCTCTTTCCTCTTTTCAGTTAATACTGGGGATACAGCTTACACTTACTTGTGGAACTAGATGCAGCTGAGACAGTGGGTTCAAAATTAAGTGTCTTTAATAAAGTTATTTCATTCTGAAATGGACAAAATGATAACTCATTCTGAATTATTTTGTATTGCTGAGTGACAGCAACTTCATGCAGTGCATGCTGGTCTGAATTATAACTGGTGAAGTCGACATGCAACATGTTTGACAGAGCAAACACAATCTTCTTCTGCTTCTTGTCAAATAATCCATTAGTACTAGTGCTTTTTTTTTTTTAGAAATAAAGGACAGTTTGACATTTTGGGAAATGATAGTTAGATGAGAATATCGATACCACTCTCTAATTTATTTAAAATATGAGACTACAGCCAGGAGATGGTTAGCTAACATGACTTCCTGGAGTTTTGTCCTCACCATGAGGTTGCTACGCCCAGCCACGAAATAGTCCAGCAATTTAGCAGTTGCTAACCCTATAGCACCTGTAAATATATCAGTCTTTTTTTTTCCTCCACCGGTTTCACAAATGAAAAACAGTTTGAGGAACTTAGAAACATTATACTGGCAAAACCTTTTTTTCAACTGTTCTTACATCTTAAAGAGAGAGGAATAAATGCATGAGAACATAACACGCCATGCTGCTGTCATATCATTTCAAATAGTCAGTTGACTAAAATTAAAATCTTTTGAGGCGAAGCCTGTGAAGTGGCTGTATGCCTGAAATGGTGCATGTACATCTGCTGGACTTGGATCCTTTATCTGTGTAATTACAGTATATATCCTATCACTGTTATTTTGACTGGCAGAATAATCATCACCCTCTAAGAATGAAAATACTTCAAATACATTTGTATCCCTGATGTCGGTACAACCATCACTTATTCATGCACCGGCTATTCTCATGTTTTCCCCCCGTTTATTTTTGTGGGCATTTTCTTACTCCGTTTCTTTGATTATTGAGTCGAGTGCCTGCAGCTTGTATCTGTTGTTCCACTGCTTAATACATTTGGACAGATGGAGAGCACTTAAAGAAAGACTCTTTTACTGTTTCAAAAGTTTGGGGTTCCTTTTAAAACAGGAATAAAACAAAGCAGTTGGCCAGAAGTGTTCTTGTTTTGCCTTTGGCATATAGAGCAATGTTTTACTTTTGCGAGGCCGTTCTTTTTCTTGTCCCTGCAGCCGTGCTGTTGAGCCTGTGCTTGCACAGCATTTACAGCAGAGTAAACCGATTATTCTCAAATGAGCTACTCGCTCATACAATTTACACTGAATGAAATGCCCATACAGTTCAGCTGAATTATTGCTCTCCGGCTGCCTGTCTCTACCTCTCTCACCTACCCAGCTCCTACATGTATTTCGATCAGATGGAGGCAGTAAGTGTTTTGTTGAGGGGCTTATAGGGTCAAACAGGTGGGGCGAGACTGAAATGTGCAGTACAAGCCCAACACAATGAACACAATCAGGCTACAGCAAGCTGCCTGTTATCTGCGCCTCTATCAGTGTCTCTATGTGCTGAGTTCAAGATAATTTGATATATTTCTCTTAAATGAATAGCATGTCATGTTACTGATGTTATACCAACAACTAACTCATGTTTTATTGATGTATTAGCCATCGAAAAAACACTGATGCTGGTTAAGGTTGAGTCATACAAAGAGCAATTGCAGTAGATGACAGCGTCACCTTTCTTTTTTGAAGGCAATTTCTAAAGGTGAACTTTCCCCCCTACCCTGTCCTTATTCGTGGAAGCATGGCTCGCTGATTTTAATTGTAGCTCTCACAGTGCTACTTTCCCTGTCTGAAGTCTCTGGCATGCACGTGTTCACATGCAGAAGGTGTAGAAGATAAAAGAGTGTAAACCCGTGGCTTATAGAAACAGCGTTGGACATACAGTATAAAGGTTCTCTATACCATATTCAGAACAACTATTTGCTGTGTTGACAGATAGTGGCGACATGTCTGCCCGAGCACAGAATAAAAGTGCTCTGACTGCAACCCTGTCTCCTAAAAATTACGTTCCCCCAAAACTAAAATGCATTCTCAATTACGTTTGACTAAAAACGTATTTTCTCCCTGATTACGTTTGTGTTTGACTTATTACATTGACTTATTACAAATACGTTTCTAATCAACATTTTAACACTTTAACCTTTTTTCCCCTCTCCATCACCGCCTCTCATTCACACTATTACGCGGTCAGAATACTACCAAAACACGCCGCCTGTCTCCGGCAGAAATGCGCTCATCCACGCACGGGAACAACACCGAGTTGTCGGCCGAGATACCACCAAAACACCCCGCCTGTCTCCAGCAGAAACGCGCTCATCCAGGCCGAGCAACGAGGAACATTACGCGGCTACAATACCTCCACAAAGGCCCGCGTGTAAAATCCGGGAGTAACCGTGACTCTCTTAAGGGTTAGGTTTGGGTGGGGACGTGGCTGGCTTCCTAGTGGAAGTTATGGTTAGGGTTAGATGGATACAAATAAATAAAATATACCTCCATAACACCCCGCCACTCTCGGCTCATACCTCCCCAGCAACGAGGCACATCACCCGGCCACAATACCTCCAGAATGTCCCCCGGGTGAAATCCGGGACTTGGTTTTATGGTTCCGAGTGGCGGGCGCTCACCCGTTGGCGCCGGACGCGAGGTCTCCAGCCGCCCCCGCCGTGAGGCACCCCATCGTCAGGTCTGTCAGCCCTCGGAACAGGCCGCGGGGCAACAACTTGTGGGTGGCGGGGGTAGAGGCGAGGCAGATCACAGAAAAATAATAAAGACTAGAGTATGGCAAAGATATGTTGATGAGAAACGTATTTGTAATACGTCAAACACAAATGTAATCAGGGAGAAAATACGTTTATGGTCAAACGTAATTGAGAATGCATTTTAGTTTTGGGGGAACGCAATTTTTAGGAGACAGGACTGCTCCCTCTGAGTGTGTTGTGATCCGAGCTTCTCTGTGCTTTCTTTACAAAGTCAAGGTATGTTTTCTTGCAAATGTTAGTGCATGTAAATGTGCCCCACTGCGATGCTACAGTGGTTACAGCGGATAACGACATGATATGATGGTCAGAGCCCACCCTCGGGTTAACACAGTTAGCTCTGTCAGCACTGTTGCCTTTCTTTGCACTGTTAGCCACAAGCCGCCAGCTCAGCGTTTGCCACGTTAGGAGCCATGTGGTGGTAATAGATATGCTCTAAATTGCCCATTGAGACCTTTAGAGAAATTGAACTACTGCAGTAAGCCGACTGTTACCTGGTTGCTCAAGTGCATCCACACTGACTGTCGCTGCTTGTCCATGACGCTTCAGTTCGTGCAAGTGAAATATCAAAATATAGACACTTCCAACATTGAATCGACACTGCTTCCTGTCACAGAGTGTGGTGGTAACTGATGGGACATCAAATATTAATATCTGTAATTCGATTAACTGTGTAAATTCCTTGCATTCTGAAGAACAAGTCTAAAAATAAAGATGACAATGATTTCTCTCTGTTAAAATGCTCTGCTTTAGAGATTGCTTTATACTGAACGTTCTCACGACACCTGCTATGTGTTTCAGGACACCATTTATTGTATTTATAATGACGGCAACACCTCTGTCAATCACTCTTTACCTTTATTAACCCAGCAGCCGGATACAACGTGTGGTGATGACGAGGCCCTGGCCACCTCTGCTCAACCCTGCTGAGGGGGAAGTGACAGCTGAATGCATCTCCTTCCTCTCGGGGTGAACACAGCAGTTACAGAGGTGATACTTACCACACATCATTAGACTATTTGGTCCCCTTGAGCACAGGAAGGAGCTGGTTGAAGAACCAATTACAGCAGGTAGAGTACTGTGATGAGGATTTTTGTCGCAGTAAATGTGTACTGAGGGAGCAAGAGGGAAATATAATTTGGAGAAATAACAACTGAGGTATAGAAGACATGTGAAGTGTGATGAATCATCCAGCGATGATGCCGCTGCAGCCAGACAAGTGGATGCTGTCCAATTAAAACCAAGGTGCTTGCTGTCAATGGGATTTTGTGCTCACGATGTACAAGTGCAGCCTTTCTGCCACTTCTGGTATTTTTCATTAAAAACAGGTCACATCAAGGCGAAGTGGCTGCACTGCAGAAAACAAGGACCTGCAGAACATGGTGAGAAAGTTACAACAGTTTCCATCAGCGCCTCTATATTACTGAAGTTTGGCTGTCCTTTCATCACTCACATCCAGCTAGCTTCTAAAACAAGGAAGGCACAGATTTAAATCTTATATTAACAACATATCCAGCTTCTTTGTTATTGGCCCAGGTGCCTTTACATTTTTTGTGCATACAACTTATAGCACTGTGTTTAAATGATTATATTAGTTTTTCATTTTAATTTAAGACATGCACAAACAAAAACTGTAAAGGTGTGTAAGGGGATGTTTCATGCTATTTCTTGCCAAACAGCCAGTGAGGATTTCCACTATTTCCCCCCCCCCTGCATTTACGTCAGATGTCACTCTGACACTCCAATTACTCTTCAAAAAACACCCCAAAACACTTTTACATTTACGTTTTCAAATGAAGCTTCGAATGACTGTCGTCATAAAATATGAAGAAATCACAGCAAAAAAAGAGAGAACATTTTGAAGTGATGCATTGAATCAAATGAGCTTGTCTTTTTATCTTTAACTATATTATACTTGTCAGGGCCTCCCTTTGTGTGCGGCGAGTGGAGAGCAAACCGTTTTTTGCCCGCAGTGAAAGAGTTGTTATTGAAAGGCTAAACAACAACAAATACGGACTGAAGCTGAACATTTCGTTCGGTAAAAACATGTTGCGAAATTTTGAAATGGTTCCATCTATCCTTTTTCAATAAATGTTGACTTTTGGACTTGAAGTCTGAAGTTATTGGAAACGTTTGGATCACACAAGTCTGAAACGATCCCACGCAGCCGCTGTGGGCAATCCACAGATGCATTCTGGGTCGGGCTTGTTTGAGCATGCTTCAAAGTCATGGTGTGAGCGGTAGCGGAGCGAATTTAGAGCGGGATGGAGTGGGAGATAAGGTGATGCTCACACATTAAAAAAAAATCCTCTCTGTGGTATGTGGCTCTTGTTCTGCTAAATGCTTCAAATTGCATTTATAGACAACTAACTTTAGACAGAGCCAGGCAGACTGTTTCCCCCTGTATGCTAAGCTAAGCTAATCGTCTCCGGGCTGTAGCTCCATAGTTAACAGAGATTGGCATTGATCTTCTCAGACAGTGATTAAGTGAATTTCCCCAAAACTATTTCCTTAAAAAAGCTCTGCATTAGATCTTATTTAGCAGCAGTTCATTGCAACCAGCTCCACTGTGTGTTATTCCTCCCACAGACTGTGTGCTGCCTTTACTTCCCTACTGTGTCTTTCTGAAAGGAATTATTCAGTGAAATCTGTTTGGGTCTTACTGTGGCTGCTCCCACGTCCTGCCTCTTTGGTTTCAGCTCCGTATGCTCTTCTTTTTTTAAACTTGGATATGTTTGAACAGTATTTTTGGATTACAGCTGTAGTGGACAGCCCTCCTACAATTATCACATTGTTCCTATAGTGCTGTTTTCAGTAAGCCGCTGAGGGCTGCAGGCTGTGGCCAAGCGATGGCTAATCTCCCCATAAATAGTAGGTGGTGTCAACACTGTCACAATGCTGACAGTCATTGTTCAGCAGTAATTTAAAGAAGACAAATCTCTATTTTGTGTAAAACCCAGCTTTTTTCATGTAAAGCAAGGTGTCACAGTCCTGCTACTTTTGGTATCAATCCACTCATCAAAGACTGAGAGAAATTAACTTCCACCTCAGGATTGTCCGTCTTTCAAAGAGAATAACTCTTCAAACTAATTTCTTTCTTTTTGATTTTTATGGGTTGCTTGTGTTAAACGTCATGAAAGTTAGACTCATCAACACTAAAAAAGCAAACTGCATTGGCTATACAGTGTACATGTGTACTTTTGGAACTTTGCGCCACTTAAACACACATTTTAGGTACATTTTACATTTTTAAACGGGTGAATTCAAGTGAAAAAAAAAGTTTTGTTCACATTATTGATGTTGGTGATGTTGGCTGTCTTGCTGGTGCTGTAAAATAAGTGGTAACCACACGAGGCTGATTGTTAAATGTGAGGAATAAAGCTATGTGAAAATGCTCATATAACAGTGCCTTCTGTTTGCTTTTGCCTCATTATTGAATCCTCTCCTTGGCATTCGTTTTTGTTGCTTTAGATACATTTTTAGAGTGGCTCCAGACATCATGTAGGCTGAATCTGCCACATCAGGCCCACGTTGAGGATAATGACAAAATGTTCTTCACAGACATTCGTTACATGTTACACAGACACATATCATCCAATCCTAGTAAGGCAGCAAACAAGCAGCCTTTCCAAAATGTTAAAGTATGAGAGTTATTGGCAAAAAAAGAGAAATTCATGACCAGCATATGAACACTTTATTCATGAAATCACACAATATAGTAATTGGCAGTTGTAACTTTCAGCTTTTTTATTTTGAAGCTGTACACAAATTCTAGTAGACTTCAACAAAACCAAAACACCTAAACAAGTAGCCTAGTTTAGTTACAAGTGTTTTGTTTTCAACGTTGTTGGGAAAAATCTAAATGACTAATTCGTATGCGTTTAATAATTAGTGAATGTTATACATTTAACAGAGGCTCATGTCCTCTGTAGTGTTTAAGGCCTGTGTCCTTGTGTGAACTATCTGGGACACCAGGCATCTTCAGCAAATGTTTAGTCTATCAAGAAGCAGTTGATTGCCGAAAGAACACTTCAGCTGTTTGTCCTGAATAAGAATGATAATAAACTTGTAGAAAGCGTCGATACTTACGCAGGGCTGATTTGCGACCATGATTTACGAGAAAGTGACCTTGGTACTAGAACGAATTGTTAAAGTGTCCAGATATGTAGACGCCTGTGTGAAACGCAAAATGTGTGTGTTACCCTGTGCCAGCCCACTGCATGTTGTTTACTTGGTATAAATACCAGAGACTCGGAGACAGATCTTCGAGCGGTCTTGATGTACATTCTGTATGTGAATCAACCCTGTCTCCTTCTTTGCAAAGAATAAATGTCCAATGATTAATGATTTTTACAAAAGTTGCATGGGAACGTACCATTGTATGAGACGGTGTTGCCAAAACTTCATCCATCTGGCCAGCGCCTCGGTAGCTCAAGAACAGCACGTGACGCTGCCATCACCATACATTGGAGTGGTAGTTTGTGGTTTCTATAGTCTGATCTTTCATTATGTACTGTATGTATATTTAAGCCTACTAAAGCAGTATGCAGTACTTGATTGCTGTGGATTTATGTGGGCAATGTCAAAATGTGAAAAAATTGAAAAGATATAACATTAAAAAACAAATGTACTGTACATGGCCCTCAAGGTTAATCAGTGCTCGTGTATAAAAAGCCAATCCTACCTGCTGACGTATTCATCGTATACTGATCCAACATTTGTTCCTGCCTTCTCCAGCTCCACACTTCTACACCTGAAGGTCTTTTGATGAATAATTGAATGCATTAGTGCATTGACTGTCTAATGGTTGCAGATACAGTACAGCCTCTATTTGAAATCGTAGGCCTGATTGAAAATATGACCGCAGTCAGTCACCACACATACTCTGTTTTCAATGGAAGTTTTTTGATAAAGTTTAGTTTAACATGATGAAATATATATAAACACTTTCACACACCCTAGGAGTAAAGGTGTTTGTAGCCTTTGGGAAGGGTAAAGGACCATCTTGCTTGGCTGCATCTTCGCCGCCCACTAAAGGGAGAAAATGTTCTTCTACGCTGCCAACAGAGCGTTGGAGGAATTTATGGAATCAAGTGCAGGTTCAGTACAGACGTAGGTGAACAGCGTGATGGCAGCTTCAAAATATCAGGGACAGGGTTCAGATCTCCATGTAGGTTTATGCATTTTTTTTATCTGTTGACATGTTGCACCAGCGGATGTATTTCATTCTTACAAGGCATCAAGGCTTTGGGTTTGTTAGTTTTATAATAACAATGAATTTGGCAGTAAGTTATCTTTCGTTTGTTAAGGTGTTCCTGGGGCTGTTTCACCACCGTTCGTAATTAGTTCTAATTTATCCAAGTAATGAGCAGCGCCTCTATTTTCTTAGTGCAGGGGTCTTCAATGTTTTTCAGGCCAAGGACCCCCAAACTGATAGAGAGATGGAGCAGAGACCCCCGACTATATATATTGTATAAAATTGTGTTTTATATTAAACTGGGCCTAGTGCCATGTATACCTCTTTATTGTGCATTCTATACTAAGCTATTCAAATAATACACAGCATACCTTGTCAGCTGATACCAATGCCAATATCAACATTGTCTGTCAATTGCATGATAATCATGCATACAAGCTATTCAAACTGACGTTTTCAATTTAAACATAAATGTGGAAAGGAAAAATGAGTGATGGCCTATTGGTGCCACTGCCATGCATAAAGATACCTGTTATCTTGAATACAATACTGAATTATTAAAATAATGGACACATTCATGTATAGAAAAAAATAAAAATAAAAATATTTTTTTTTAATTGTCTAATCAACCAAAACTTTCGCGGACCCCCTGTTGAAGACCTCTGTCTTAGTGCATTGCGTAGTTGGATTTCAGTGTACAGTGCAAAAATCAAGCATTTATAGTATCTATACCGGCTGGTTTTGGGTGTTTTTTTTGTTACCCCCTTTACAACTTGCAATAAAATAGCTATCCGATCGGATTGCAATCGGATAGTTTTCAACCACATGAAGTCATGTGGTTGAAAACATCGAGGACGGACTGTGATCCGATTGGCCAAATAACGCAATCACCCGACTAATTTCAAAACAGCGGGCAAGCAGTTATTTGCCAGTTAGCGGCTAAGCTACTAGCAAGAAAGCTTGTCAAACTGGATATTCAAGACACCTGTGGATGGAGTCAAGACCAGACCAATTGTCTGCTTTCTATTTTTGTCTGATGAAAAGTATAAAAGCGAAACTTGGGAAATAATATTGCAGCTCAGCCATACATGAGGCAATGGCTAAGAAAATGGTGGACAAAAGTGACAACCGGTCCTGGCTGCAATGCCAACAAGAGGAGGGTGTGACATTGGGTTGGTTGAGCTGGGCCGAGCCATCGGACCTCAATCAGATGTCAATGTGGACACTGGAGACTCATTAATACCAGGTGTAAATGTAATCAGGTTGTATCATATCTGGATACAATCTGCATACGAGACGCATTTTAATGCATTTTGTCACTTTTCCATTGTGAACACATGTTTAAATCCTGCTTAGAATAATGTATACTCAGCGGTAGTTCTGTTCCCCATCAGCCAGTTCCCATAATGCAGCGATGGTTCACATGTACCCTTGAGATGGCAATGAAATGGCACACTGAAATCCCTTCTTTTTCATTGCCTTTTTGGTTGATCTAAGTGAACAACATCACACCAAACAGCTCAGAGCCACTGATCGTCCCCCTTCAGGGAAGAATCCAACAGTCTGTTTGTAGCCTTTTCCATGCCGCCCCCTTCAACCCCTTTCAGTATTCTGTGCTCAGTCCAGGCACTCACCTGCCAGCATCCGCTCTCCTCCTGATGACACTCATCCTGTCCTCTCTGGACCGGATGAGTGTCATCGTGGGAGCTCTAATGATTCGTAATTATTACCCCAGGACTCCACAAATCATACGCTTAATCATACGCTTCTCCAGCACGAAGTCTCAGTTTAGACGGCCTGGTGTTTTTGCCCTGACATCCCAGCCATCTTCTTAACCTAAAGAAACTTCTTTTATGAGAAGGGATAAATACTAAAATCTACTTTTAAGATTTATTATTAGGGATTTGTGATGAAATCATTACTAGGACGGGTGCTTAACCTAAACAACAACAACAATGTATAGCAGTGCTAATCTTTAGAGCCTTGACTGATGCAAAACTGCAATACCTTCCCTCCTAATATTTCACAATAATGTAACGGTATTGAACTGTTACAGGCTGATGTAACCCCAGTTTAAGCATTTATTATCTAAATAGAACATAGATGTTCACAATGTGCATCACCAATAGCAAGTGAAAGTAGAAGTGAAATTAGCGATTCCCCAGTATATGGTAAAAATAAAGTGTTGTGTCACTTTTACCAACCCTTATCTTTGTTCCATCCCTCCATCTATAGCACAATCTTAGCTACAGGCTTTTTCTTAAAATGTCTGCAGAATGTGTTTTCTATGTCTGATGAATGTAGACTTCTGTTTACAGACAAAGGGTTTCATCGAGCTACGTTTGTGCCAAAAGCCTACAAACAGCAGAGTTGGGGAGGCGTTAGATTTTATGAATTCGTCAAATACAGCTGCTTGGTCGGTGCCGTTATTGAACTGTATGAACGGACTAAGATCCACATGTATCTCTCAAAAAAGGCACTTTTGTCCTCCTAGCTAATTGTTGGATTGTGATGAGGAAAATAAAGCCCTGACACAGAGGTAGGACTATTGCAAGGACTGCATATGGTAAAACACACTTTTCTGATTCATAGTGCACATCAAAGCTTTTTCATGCAACTGTTTGTTTGTGTTTTTATAATAAATCTCACAAGGGAAGGCTGAACTAAATTGAATGTGTGTTGGAAAAAGTCACCATTTCTTCCCTCGCCTTCAAGCCTGAGCTGTGTGAGAAAAAAAACGACATGAGAAAATTTTTTTTACAAATGTTTTATTGACGTTCAATTATGTTTGAGAAAACACATATTTTTCAACAAGAAAAATAAATAGCGAGGTCATAACGCCAGCGAGTGTCATCACCACCAATGGACTATGCCGACTCCACCTGCAAGAAGAGAAACAGGAAACATGAACGACATGTATTATTATTATCATTGGTGATTACATCACTTCAGCAAAGTTGCAAAGGAAAAGAATAAAAGACTTCAGTCATCGTCTCCTGAACAATGAGTTTGTGTTACCTTTAGACAGAGCCAGGCTAGCTACCCATGTTTCCAGTGTTTATGCTAAGCTAACTGGCTGCTGGCTGTAGCCTTCTATGTATTGAACAGACACTAAAGAGGTATCAATCTAATCATCCAACTCTCCAAAACAAAGCAAACAAGTATTTTCTCAAACTATTACTCTGGTTTATAAAAACATAGAAAGAAAAGAAATAAAGAATGAAAACGTATCGGAGTGAAATGAATTGTAATTAGCACAAAATGAAAATACTCAAACAAAGTATAATTTCTTCAAAAGTAACGTAATACCTGCATTATCATTATTATGTTTAAAAAGATGTTGTTTCAGACTAATTCACTGATAAACTAGTTTTGTGTGCATGTGGTCATCACTATCATCTCCACCAGATTGATTAGAAGAATACTTTTATGAATTCAAACTTTGCTTTGTTTTTAAAATGTGTGATGTTGGGGTCGTGGTTCATGTGTTTAAATGTAAAATATATAGATTATATATTGTACATTTATAATCATATATTGTGATGAGATACTTTGTTTAAGCTCTGAAAATGAATATTGGAGGATTTTATTTCTATTCATTTTAGTTCTGTATGATTTATGCCTGCAAAGGTCATTAAGCACCCACGTCATAAGATTAGACCCAATAAGATCTGGTCTAGAGGTAGAAGTCAAAGATCAGACATTTTGAGCATTTTAAGTGATTAGCATTTCAGGATCTTCATCGCACTGATGGCAGCCCCACTCATGAATTAGCCTACACTGTGCTCCTCCACCGCTCCACCCAAAGTCTCAATAAAGAGACAGATAGAAATATTATCAGAGAAGATGATGGTGAGTAATACACTCTCCTTATCTTTACTCCTACCCTCCTCTCGTCTCTTCCAGCTTAATAAATGAACAGACCACAAATATTGACATCTAATGCATATTAATGAATACAAATGAAGTGTGACAAAAAACACCACCCACATGTAGTGCAGAATGTATTCCGGATGTAAATTATTAACTGGAGGTAGCAGCAGGTGAGAGTTATGCAGTATTTCATTTTTTTAAACTCTTGGTCTAGTTAATTATCATCCAGCACACATTAGTGACTCGTGGGTGGGGGGGGGTGGTATCAGATACATTGAGATTGTGATGAAGTCATGTGCAGTATGCTCATATAGTTCGTTTGGTCTGCTTTACGTCTGTTGTACTGTATTGTCAACATACTATCATTTTACTGACTTAAAGAAAACAGATTTTCCTTGTTCTGTATTATTTCCATACTACAGCGTACTGCTATACTCATTCATAAAGCATATCTAATTATATCCAACAAGAATCCCTTGTATGCGATTATAAGTGGCCTCTTATTCATCATATGTCCACTTATAAATCAAGTCATTATAACGTAGTATTGCTGTCGTAGACAAACAGTGATTCATGCCTTCCGAATGTCTGGGGATTTCTAAATGCAAAGTTGCTAAAGGGGCGTCAAGAACGGCCGCTAACAAAGCAACAGCCCCTGACATGTAGTGGATTCAAACAGGCCGATCACAAGTGTTTATCTACATGTGTGGGGAAGTACGACGGTGCCACAGAGGAGTCTTCAGTCTCTAGTTGAGTGAAGCCTTTAGAGACTCACTTGTGAGTCTAATTATACTTCAACGACATAAACCTTTGCCATCGCCTTCACAAATGACCTATTTGATTGTTTCTGATGCGGCGTCTCTAGCGTACAAACACTGTTTTGTCCTTTGGTAAAATGGCCCCTGTGACAGTGACAAAGAAAATTCACCAGCTTTCATCTAGACAACTAAAAGTACTTGGTGAAGATGAGCTCAAGGTTTGTCGCTGGGACAGAAATATATAATAAATCTACACTACCAGGACTAAGATACCCACTTCTTATTCCCAGCTGAGCTTCACTGCATCACAGGTTGACCGTATCAGGCCTCATAATAATAACAATGTGATTCCACATTAACTATCATGAAGCAAAGACCAAATAAAGAGTTAGTTTTGTTGTTGTACTCTCCCACTCCTTCCTTAACTGTCTTCTAACTTCCTTAACACTAGGCCTACAGTCCAGTCTAAAATCTCTATGTCAAAACCAGGTCCTCTGGTAAATGGGATAACACTGTGTTTGGCTTTTTAATTTTGAATTTAATAGGATAAAATGAACCACTTGGTTCTTTGCACTAAAGTACAGTCTCTAAGAATTGGTTGCTTTTTGCCGGACTTACCAGGTGTTGGGCACCGTGGCTTCCCTCCGGTAGAATGGACTCAGTTGTCTCCCACCAGACGTCAAGTGTCCATGGGGCCGAAATAATAGGTTCTCATCCCGATTATATGTCTCCTCTGAAAACAGTACAATTTGGATTTTAGTAAATTCTCACATAAGGGAGATATTGTATAGATTATTTCATTGATGGTTTGTTGACATTTACCTAAACTCCATTGCTGCTCCAATACTCCACTCACACCAGTTGAGTTGTACACAGACAAGGCTCCATTTGGAGGCTGGTGGTTCTCGTCCTGGGGGTCGGTGGTCAGAAGGGTCATTAGAAAAACAACGTTCCAATGTTCAAATGTTCCTCTAATCTTAATTTTGTATGCAGGGGTGGAAGTAAAATAATTAATATACTCTTGTTCCTGAAACAAATTTTTTTCTTTTTTACCTATACCTTTTTGAATATTTTTAACATTCACTAACTTTACTTTTACTTAATTACTTTCTATCACAAGTATTGTACTTCACTACATTTCAAGTTACAGAGTAAATTAAAAAGTCCTAATAAGATGTGAGATTGGAACAAAACAAGGACATAAATCAGCAGCAGAGAAGAAGCTGCAGGAGGGCGGAGTGTAAAACAACAATATATCATATTAGAATTACAGGTTTGTTGATTGACATTTAACATTTCACCTTTTACACTCTGCCCGACTCACTGATAGTAATAATAATAATAATAATAATAATATGTTTATCTAGTGTGTACCTTTCATAGAGCATGATTCACAAAGTATATCAATAATAAGATAAAATCATATAACATTACAAACAATAAAAATAATCATTAAACATTTTTGTCTGAGTTCTCGTTTGTTGATAATTGATAATCAGTTGCGTGCACAGACTGCAACATGCCGTCTATAGTACTTCAATGTATTGTTGCTGATGTTGTTCCACTAGTTGACATTTAATGCAATTTATTTTGTGGTCTAAAAGGTATATTATGGAAAATATAAAACGTTTGCTCAGAGCACATTTCCACTGACTTACTTTTTACTTTTAACCAAGAACATTTTTATACACGCACTTTTACTTTTACTTAAGTACAATTTCGGTAACATAATAGTACTTTTACTATAGTATGGCATGAACTCTTTCCATCCTTGGAAGAATACCATTACCAATGTCAAACATATCACAGGGTACAGTCAATGCTCATTTTAAGGTGTATGTACTCACAGAAGGTAACGCATAAGTGTGATCATCATACGCCACATATCCACCCAAACCAGTAGGGTTGGTCTCACACTGGACCTAAGAAGGGAATGGTATATATATATTTTACTACTAATATAAAATATACAATAGTCCATGGTCAAACATTCAGTTTGTAATGTCAAAGATATTTATAATGTGTCTGTATGTCCTCGTGTGTGTGTGTGTTAGATATGCTGTACAACATGAAAGTCAAAAGAGACGATTACACTCACCGAAAGAGAACACCCCTCCTCGTCTATTGTTTGAACCTGCAGAACAATGATATTTTGCATCAGAATTACAAGCTTGTTGTTTGACAACGATTCATAGGCCCATTTATATACTACAGTATATATATATAATGGAGTTATGAAATGAGCAAATAAGAAAATCTAATCACAAATCACATTACTCCACGCTGGCTGCTTCCATCGAAGTTTAGAAGCTTCTGGAAGTCTGCTCGTCAGATGAGCGTAACATAAATGTTGCAATCAAACTCTCCGTTTCACATCATGAACTTTAGCCAAACTAGAAAAGCCAGATATTTAAGAGCTGTGTCACACTGTCATGAAAAGAATAGAATAATTCCATAACATCGCTCAACAACGAACAAAGGCTATGCTAACAGGCCCAACAGGCTAGCTGGTTCGGTATAAATAACCACATGTTGAATCGACTATTGTATCAGTAAGTATATCAACAAGTATTTAACACAATTAGATGCCACCAATAACATTACCATTTCAGTGGTTATACAGAGTTAGATGCAAAATTTCAGCTTTATGTTGAGAGCAGGCCTTTCCGATTACGCTGTTTATCCTTGAAAATGGCCGACAACTACTTCACTCCTTCTGATTGGTTGTGAAGTCTTACCGGAAGGCGTCTACAACACGTCACCTCAGCCCAGTCTCGCGTTGTTTCCCCAAACTAAATTTCATTAACTTACCCTGATTTTCATTTAAAATAAACAACTGTAAGATCAGGTTTGTTTTACTAAGGTTTTACTAAATACATTAAGCTTAAACTCTATTGGCAACATTTTTTTTTGTGCTGGCAAGATTACATTTACACACAATGCAAAATTAGAAAAAGAAAGCAATAAAACACAAATACTATCAGAGTTACACTTTTAAGGACAACTTTAACAGGTTTAGGCAGGCGTGTTGTTGGCTACAACCAGCACCTGTTGGATTGTGACTCTGACAAAAATCTAACTGGATAATGATTTCAAAAAAGGATTTTCTTTATTCAACAGTCTGAATGAAATTTAAAGAAAAACAGACAAAACCAATCTACTGAACATTATTAAAGAATTTGATCTGACCTGATATGTTGAGTTGTATCTCTTGTACAGTTAATCCAGTCGTCTTGTTTCATGTCAGCTGAGTTGGTCTTCATCACGGTACTTGTTCAAAAGTAAGTCCACTTTGTAACACAGCTGCCACCACCGCAGTTGCTTTGCCATGACTTTGATTACTACAGTAATCGTTGCATAGTAACCTTCTCAGTGTCAACTAAATGAAACCTTGGGAGAATCGTGGTGAATTTCAAGTAACCCATAGTGATCCCCACTCAAACACACTGTAGTACACAGATTTGTAGTCCATTCCATTTGGTCCCACATCTGTAAGAAAATGAAGAAAATGTTAATTATAAGTGAGTATGACTGGAAGAAACTATGTAATCAACCTGCTTTTAAAATATTTGAACAAACTGAACTAACCCTGTTGGCTGTCTGTGCTTGATTAAAACAGGTTGGTCTACTTAATTTTACAGGAGTAGTAACAGGTTAATCCATCACTTGTTACTGCAGGCAAATACACTCCAGCCTATCAACTGAATGTTTGCAGAGGCCACTACTCTAGTTACATCTACTATATGTACCTGCATTTGCTGGCCCTTGCATTAATATAGCCATATGAGTGTTAGAGGACACATTTCAGAGTGTAAGAGCAGGTGAGTAAAACAAGTAATATCACTGCTATAGAATGCTATTAGATTTGAACTCTAAAGTACTTAGTAGAGATGGAACTGTTTAATTTCATCAAAGTATAATTTCCTTCTAAAAACCTCACTCCAAGGCCAATGTTAAGTGAAAGACCCAATGATTAGGTTCTGCTCCAAACTTTAGTGGATTTTTCCTTGACCAATGCTTCACCCTTCCACTTAGTTTCCAAGTTTCATAAAAATCAAGCAAACAAACAAACCAAAGATAAAAGATAACAAATACTCACTGAAATGTCCAAGGCAATTCCATAGAAAATCTACTTCATACTTAAAATGCAGGTAGGTTTACCTTGTTACCCTGCTCTCTGTACTTATATTTTTACTCACATTTTGAGATTTCAAATTGAACTACAGTATTTTAGAATATGTGGATCATCTACAATCGTATCACATATAGCTTGTGTTGAGGAGGTGGGGATACCTGGACCCAGACATCCCCAAGTCATACCACCAGTTCGGCCCATCCCGTGCTACAGCATTCAATCCATCGCACATGTTGCAAGAAGCCAATCATAAGTTGCCAATAATGTTTTCTTTGAATTACAAGAATGAACTTGTTTGCTTTCAGTTGATGAGTAATCAGGTTCATCCTCCTCTCTACCCATGAAACGCATCATCCTGCATTAAGACTGCCTGACAAGGATGACCAAGCACTTTTCCGTTGGGGATTCAATGCCCTTTTTTTAGTGGGCCGACAAAACTGTCTTGTTTGGTTTAGTTTTGTTGGCCCATAAAACAGTTAGATCAGCCCATTGTTTGTTTTCTAAATTGATACTGGGCTCTCCAACATGTTGAAGATGGTCCTATCTGATGTTGAAGTGACTTAAACATGCATTCTGCAAGAAATCACAATCACATTGTTTTCCTGCATCAATTTGCAAGTATATCCATCATTCTACATAAGAAACAGTTAAAGTGTGGCATGCCACCAGATGTATTACCTCAGTAAACATCGTAAACAACAGTTTATGGTCTCAATCTCTAGTTTCAAAGCAGGGTGTGCTTTTTAAGGCGGGGCTACCTTGTGTTTGACAGGTCTCTACCACAACGTTGTCCCGCCTGGGAGTCGTCCTTGTCTCTGTCTTAGAACTTTAACCCTTTCACAGTGTGTTTTCAGTAAATCAAAGTTAATTGTAACATTTTGGTCGTCTAAAATGGATGGTCAATTTAACTTTTAAATTGCTGTTTAAACACAATACAGAGAACATGTCATGTTTTAGGTTGACCAAGTGGAATAAAAAGAAAACTATGGCATTTGTTTTGGAATTGTAATTAGCTCAGCTATATTTTCCCTCGTATCACTGTCTTGCTATCTTTTCTATCACTGTCTTGAATGGCTGAACGTTCTGCTGTGTCATTCACATGACAACCATCCCAAGCATGGCATGTTGTTGAAACTATGACGTCATGCCTCATTCAATACACAATACATAAACCAAGTCCGTCTCAGTTGTAGTGACTACATTGATGCACAAGGGGACAGTAACAAATAAAGTCACGAGGACTTTGTAGTTGGTTGGTTGTCTTGCCTGGTCTGTCTCTCTGTGTTACGACCGGTGAAGCACAGGGAAAACAGGACTCAAATAAACGACCAACAACACAGGATAAGGTGTAAAACAGTCTTTACTGGTAAGCAGAGGTTCGGTACAGGAGGGAGGTGTCGGTGATTCTGTCTTTCAGGTTGTTGCTCGTCAGCTGACGGGACACACCTGAGCCTGGTGGGAGTGCCGGGTATAAAGGCTCCCCCTCTTCTTTGGCTGGCGGCTCCTCTTCTCTGCTGCCTCCTCCTTGGCTGACACGGCTGCTGCTTTGTTTTGCTTTGTTTTGTTTATTTGTTCTTTGAATAAATGTATATTTATTACTTTTACCACTCGTCTTATCTCCCTTATGTTGCAGCCTTTAAGCCGGGTTGTAAAGGCAGGAAGTGAAGTGACCTGAAATGAGGGGAGAGGTAAGTGACACAAATTAAAACAGGAAATAATGATAACTATTATAAAATAAGGAACACATAACTTAGAAGAGAGGACGAGATATGTCACTCTGTCCCTGTCTCCAGCCGTTGCTCACTTCCCCCACATAGTATATTTAGTATAGAGCTTTTCATTGAACAAGAATACAAAGTGCTTTATGAGAATGATTGATGATTTACATTTTTTTTAAATAAGACTATAAAACAGTAGAAAAAATACAGATGATGAAACATCAGCAACAACAGCCCTTAAAAACACTCAAAATGACAAACACTAGACAGCAAAAGGTGTCCCTAAGTCCAGTTTAAATAAGTGAACCTTCAGCTGCTTTTTATTCAAAGGTATCAACAGGGGCCACAGATCCAATGTCTACAGGAAGAGAGTTCCAAAGTGAAGCCGCATTCCATTCATATTTTAATTCATGTTTTTCTTGTGTGCAAGGAACTGCCCAACTGACATCTTTCAACATTAGCAACTGCTCCCCTAGCTGGAGACCAGAAGACCTGTGTCCTCTGACCTAGTCTCTCTCCTCCCTCCAGAGACAATATCTGTGGAAACCCACAAGGGATGCTCTGAGGACAATTTCATATTCAGACATGATCAGGCTGATCAATGTTGAGTCTACACTGTGTGGAAACTCAAATATTTGTTCATGGCTGAAATGTCTACAGGACCTTTTGTCTCTCTCACACGCGCACACACACACACACACAAAAGAGGCTCTTTTAGACTTTATCCATTCATTGACTTAATACGAAAGGAACTATACCGCTTGTACTGTGATCAGTTCATCCAACTAGCCAGAGGGCAAAAACAATGCATTTCTCTCATTAATGACCTCAACAGAGATGCTGCTCCAATTTTAAACATTGAAACTAAAATTTGACATGAAACAATATTTAATTAGAATATATGTATAGGAGGAAGGCGCCGCTCTCTGCAGTTACACTGTACCTGTCATGTTTGTTTCCTAGACTTCTGGCCAAAAAGTACGTGTTGACCAGTTCTGTGATGTCCAGATCGTCAGACTCTAAAGTGTGTCCTCAGGGGGAAAGAAAAGCACCAGGCTCTCGTTGATGCCCATATGTCTTCTTTCTGGTTTACTGGTCAGCAGGTGTGAAACATGGGGGACTGTATTTCACCTTAAAAGCTGCCATTAACGTGTGCATTGTAACTGCGTCATGTTGCCACAACACTTAGCGTGATCACATGTTCACTTACCAACTTGCATTGTGTTTGGGAACTGCAGCTTCCAAGGTGCTGGTGGGAAGTACAGTAGAATTAAATGGTAGAACTTGTGTACAAAGTCTTCCTCCTCTGACTTCAGACACTTCCTGATAAGTATGGTTTGGTTTAGGGCTGAACTCTCCTGTTGTTACCGGCACAGAGCACATGCACACCCTGATGACACTGTTTGCACATGCAGCATGCAGTACTTGGCGAGGGCAATCTCGGTTAACATGTTTGTTTGTTTTTATTGGGTGGGGGGTATTTAATTTAATCAGCTAAAATAAAGTATTTAATTGGCAACAGAAGAAAAATCTTAATTGATGTCAAGCTCGAAGGAAACGTTTATTTAATCATTTATTATTCATAAGCCTGCAACAGCTCACAAATCTCTGTTTGTTAAATCCCATTAGTGCGCTAGGAGAATCCAGCAGGTGGCCTCAGCTCCCAGGAGCAGCAAACTACACAGCAAGCATCCAAAAAAGCATTTGTCTGATTATATTCCTTTTTCACTTAAGAATGTATGAAATGAATTGCCTGTCTGGAGTGAAGTGTTTATGTGTGTAATTTGAACATTTCAACTACAAAAGGAGGCAAAGAAAGACTTGTCAGCAGTACAATCAAGTACAATTGCTGCTGATGTTGGAATGAGATCCAAGCGAGCCTCGTCTTTGTGTGCAATGTTAACTTCATAATATATAGACATCATGGCTTTAATGCTTTTGGGGTTGATCATTGGACTTCATCTAATTACTATCTTCTTTAGTCCAAACAGAGAGAAAGATACAGTGAGACTGAATTAGAACTGGGTATTTATGCACACACACTCACAAGGACATCCAGTACTAATATTTATATTGTAGATGAGGTGGAAATGAATCTAATTAATTTCCCTGTGAGAAATAAACGTGATGAGAAAACTCTCAAATGTCTTTAAGTATTTTATTGAACAGACACTTAGAATAATAATTCAGCTGAATGGTCAGAGCTCTTTCCCCACGGATGGTTCGGAGGTCTAACAACAAGTCAAACTTTTATATGGAATATGCTTCACACAAACTGAACTGCTTGTTCCAGCTACACATTATCTCGTCTCCCCCCCTTCGCAGGCCTACTCTCTTTTTCGGATGGAGCAAAGACGTCAAGGCCTTGGCAGGTGCTGCTGTTTCTGCTTTTGTGAAGGAAGCGGAGGCTAGGAGCTCTTACAACCATCAGGTTAAGATTACAGCAAGTCAGACAGAGGTTACCTTCGTTTGTCTGCATGCACACAATGTTCAGAGTTCAGCGATAAAAGTTACATCTAAAAAGAACATACTGATAAATTGCCACAACAGTAAATATTAGAGTATACATATGATGAGGCTGCAACAAACATTCTGCACATTGGGCTGATTCTGTGTCGCCATAAACCAGCAGTGTTTATTATAATGAGGCCCATTAGATGTGATATGCAGTGATGGAAGGTAAATAAGTACTTTTACTCAAGTAATGTACCGAAGTACAATTTTGAGGTACTTTAAGAATATCCAATTTATGCTGCTTTATACATCTACTCCACTATATATTTCAAGGGTATTTTTGTACTTTTGACTCTTTTGATTGCTTTGATTTTACATCCAAAACATGGGATCAACTTATGAAATATGATACATTGTAGATTAAAGGCTCTATATACACTCACAGGTGCATTAAACGACTGAGAGGTTTCAGAAAAAAAATTATTCAAGGTTTTTAGAAGAGTAAAACAATGCAATAGACAAGTAGAATTACACGACAGTAATCAAGACAATATGTGACTGTAAACTCTCTCTTTGCCCTGGCTAACAAAATTCATTTAGACATCAGGATGTGAATAGTTTTCTTAAACCAAGTTAAACGTGTATGGGGAAAAATAGAAATAAAAGAGTCATAATCTTTACAGTTCAAAGGTTGGTTCATGCAAATGAGCATAGTTAGTTTGATATGTACATGATTCAGCACTTGTATTCTGCCTTACAGCCTAACCTGTGTATCATTAAAATATGTCAATCTTTGTTTTTCTTTGTTTTAATTGGTGTGTCCTGAAACTAACAGCCAATCCAAGCCCATTCTCAGGTAGAGGGGTGGGACTTAGTCGTAAGCGGCCAGGTACCGTGTGTTAGAGAAATGCAGTTCTAAGCGAATTATCACCGTCAAGTGAACAGTGAATATAAGAGCAATAACGTTCATAACTTAGTGGCTGATGACCAGTTATCGTATGGTTTGGACTCTTGTGATCTAAAAGAGGTAAATACGAGTTTATGTATTGTTTTCTATACTGTGACCAACGGAATTATTTCCCAGTCCGGACAGGTTTTAGCTAACGTTCCAATAAAAAATCACTTAAAATATTGATCAAAATGATCGTGTAATGTTTTCAGATGATTTAAAAGGACGCTAACGCCGGTGAATTAGTCGTGCTTGTTACAGGGTCGCCAACATTACCATCAATGCTGTCAACACATCCGGGAACGTAGTTCTGTCCTTCACAATAAGATATCACGCTTCAACAACTCCAAATTGTGCAATAAAAGCTCCTTCATTTCCATTTGAGTGTATACCACCACCTGCTGGATGTTTTGTTTCTTTTCATGTCAATCACTGGCAAAACACTAGCTGATGCATGGAATTTAACAGTTATGCACACATACAGTGTATTGTATATAACAATTACTATCATAACACACAGTGCAGAGTAAGAGTTATATTACAACTAAACACAAATATTCATGATTGAAAAGCCACTTTGTTTAAGCAAAAGACAAATAACTTGTGCAAATGATTGAAAAGATGATGAAAATATTTATTTAAAAACAAACGAGACAAAAACAAAATAAAAAATACACAAATAACATTTAAAATAATCATCTTCATAATCCAGCTCCTCGTCCCAGCCCACACACATGGTGTGATACCATGAGTGGCAGCTGTCACACTGGACCTACCACACCAATCCCTCCGAGCTCTCTGCAGGGTCAGGTTCCCGGCACCGGCCACACTCCCAAACTGTCGGCTCCATCTCTTCAGGAGTGTGACCTATTAACAGAATTTTTGGTTTTACTTTGTCTAAATAATAAACATTTTATTCTTACATCACTAAAATACATACTCATAATAATGTTTATGCGTCACAATAGTTAATACATTCAGATTTATACGTGAATTCAAATACAAAATAGGTATGCGCTGACCAGGAGACGGGGGAAGCTGGTGGTGTTCCTCAGCAGGCAGGCTCGGGTGATGTTGTGGTCCTGCTGGCAGGCAGCCGGGGACCGTGGGAGGCACAAGAGGGGGCAGAGAGGGATGAGGGACCGGCGATGGAAAGTCCAGAGCTGGTGGCTGAAGCAGCCCCGAGGGACACTGGTCTTCTGCGGCTGGGGGGGGGGGGGGGGGGGGTGGGGAGCCGCCAGACAGGGTAGAGCAAGTGGCTGCCGGGCCGGTGTCTCCAGCCCGCTGATGCTCTCTATCTCTTCTGGCCAGAGCTTGAGCCTCTCGCCTTGCAGCACGGTCTTCCACGATGTTGTAGTTGATTTCAGCCAGGAGGTGGGCCAGGTCTACTGTTATCTGGCCTGATGATGGGTGATGTAAGGATTGGGAGGAGGAGGGGCAGATGGAGGTTGGTTCTGGGGATTGGGGATAGAGGGTGGTTGGGCTGGGGAAAGGGGATACTGGGAGGGAAGGGCAACATCAGGTGCAGCCCAGGAAGATGCCGATGGGGTTGGTGGAGGTGGTGAGGAGGCCCCACGTCGCGGCCCTTACGGCATGACCCGTGACCAGTCGATGGCCATTGGGTCCAGAGGGTAGAGGCCACACCTCCTGAACCCAGCCACCACCAGTCTCCGATCCTTCACCCTCTGTTAGGAGTCTCTTAGGACCCTTGAAAACTCCTTCTTAGAAACCAAGAAGGAGTGACTCACTGCCAACAGATCTTCTATAACACCAGAGAAATCTGCCTTCAATGGTCTGAAGAAACTCATATCCAGAGGTTGAAGGATGTGAGACGTATGTGGTGGCAGGCGCAAGAGAATGACCCCCTCCCTCTGTGCTGCCCGGTCCAGCTCTGGATCCTGGTGGGATTGATGTCCATCCATGATGAGCAGGAGCGGGCGCTCACTTCAGGAAGTGCCCGACAAACCACTTCCTAAACAGCTCACTGTCCATGTACCCTGCCGGCTACTTCCCTTAGAGGGCATCGGGAACACCTTCCCTGTTATAGGGGCCCCCTGGATATCCCCCCTTGAAGATGATGAAAGCGGGGACATCCTCCCCAGCCGCGTTGAAGCAGGCCAGGATGGTGATGTGGTCTCTGGATCCCTGGGCCTGCCTATAAGCATGTTTAGTCCCCCGGGGCATGATGACCTTTCTTCTTGTAGAGTCCAGCTGAAACCTAATCTCGTCGCAGTTGTATATCTGACGGGGTTTCTCCCTCAACCCATGCTCCTCCAGGGTGGTGGTGAGGAGCCTGAAATACTCCTCAATTGGCCCCCTCTTGGTGAGTATGCCCTCCCACGATCAATGATGTCTGGGGTCCGGGCAGTAAGGCGATGGTGGTGCCGCTCTCTAAATTTAATCCACCACGTCTGGCCAAGCACGGTTCTTGGTGCTGCCTGATGGCGGAAGTTGTAAATGACCAGAGCGTTGGTCAGGACCTGAGGCTTCGTCAGTGGAAACCCATGACTGGCAGAATACAAACAGTACTCCACCAGGGAATCCTCATCTTTAAGGGTGAGGAGTGTCCTCTGACCATAGACACAGTCAGAGGACACCCTTTACTGACTCGGTCACTCAGGCTGGATTTCGGGACCACAAACTGCTGGGCTGCCTGCCGTAGAGTGAGCCTGCCTGCTTTCACCTCCTGTAGGGCCTGTGCCATGGCCTCCTGGGTCCACTTCCTGGTCTCCCTCTTCCTGATTTGCTGGATGTTTGGCATCTGCAAATACACATTCATTTTGGCACAGTAAGAAATTAAATCAAAAATTAGTTTTAAAGCCACACTTCATGTCTAAATAAGTTGAATAATTCTATAAATTACCAGATTAGGTTAGGTTACTTTTATTTGTACCCGTAGGTAGACTTGGTTTGCAATAGAAGGCGAGGCATCCATCTCGACACACATTACAACATTACATAAACGTTGCTTCTATAGCTTTTGTGCACTGTTGCTATAATATGTTCACCTGAGTGATGGCTGCTGGAACAAAGCTCTTTTTATACCGCTTTGTTCTACACCGTGGGACTATCTCCGTCTAGAAGGAAGAAGCTGAAATTCCCAGTGCAAAAGGGTGGGAGTCGTCCTTTAAAATGGAGCCGGTTATTCGTTGTAACTGTCTGGTGTACAGGGACTCTGGGTTAAGCTGTGACTCACCAATCAGCCTGCTAGACCATTTAACAATTTGATGCAGAGAGTTTCTGTTCTTTAAAGATAGGTTTCCAAACCATGACACCAAAGAAAAAGATAAAATCGATACAATAAAATAAGGTCATCATGGTTTTGTTAATGTGAAAATAGGACAGTTTCCTCAAACAAAACAAATGCTGGTACCCTTTTTTGCACACGGCTACACAGTTTGCTTCAAAGTTCAGTTTTGAGTCAATAATTGTCCCAAGATATTTGTAAGATTGCACACATTCTACTGGCTGACCCTTAATGGATATGACTTCATGTGTGTGGGCTCGTCTTCTAAAATCGATTGTCATGTCTTTAGTTTTAGATATGTTTAATTGAAGATACTCCTCACACCACTTCACAGAGTTGTCGATGACCAGGCCGTGGCTGGTCTCATACTGCTTTTCCAACTCCTCCCCTCTGGTAGGTGCTACAGAGCACTGTTCGCCAAAACCACCAGACACAGGAAAATCTTGACGTTATGTTATAGTGTAAACGAGTTGTGTTGCTAGTAGCGAGTAGTCATTACCATAATAACCGTTAGCTGTGCTTTCATACTGTTAGCTGTCCATTTGAAACCAGTTGTTAAGACAAGCTATGGCTAGATAGCCATGAAGTGGTGTATGGACTTGTTGCTGAGCTGATTTATCTGATTCAGGAGACGGACTGTAAGAGAGCTCCTTTGGACCACTACGAAGAACTGTTAATAATAACTGTAGACAGCTGTGCTCTCATTTGATAGAACAGGTTTTCTGTTATTCATCAGTGTAATTGAGGTGGCCAGCCCTCTCAATAAAAGTGAAGAGGCTCTAATAGTTTATTCATCAAGAGATGAATGTCCTATTCGTAATCTCTTTGCGTCAGTCGGCTCAGTGACCTTATACACAGCAGCGTTATGAGTTTCAAGACAGACTCACAATATTTATTGTTACATTTTGACGAGACAATATTTTTAAAAAAAAGTTACATTTTTGTGTCCTTCCTCCCCAGCTCTTATTTGATTTAAGCACTCTGTATATCAGTGACCATCAATTTTATGCCTGACTTACAGAGGGACAAAAATCCATTGTGAAGCCTTGGCAGAGTTTCTTAATGGCTGGATGTGAGATGATTTTTGGTCCATTACCTTACTATGAAGCCAAATGACCTTAATGCTAAAATGCGTTCGGCAGTTTCAGAGACGGACGGACAAAAAAAAAGACTTATCTACCTATTAATCATTAGTAAAATCGATTTGCGGCTAATGTACCCGCTGCTGAAATCATGACCGTAATGGAACCAAGCAGTTAATGTTTTAAACATTAAAAAGCACATCAGCCAGATGCCAACTTATTTTGGCTGTCCTCTGTAATTGGTCACAGTGTAGACAGCATAGCCTATTTCTGTATGTCGTGTATTGTTATACGTCCAAAAAAATCTGAACTCAAGGTCCACTCACTAGTTCTTACTGGACCTTTCAACATCATCTCATGGACTTCAGACATGGGGATTGCTTGGCTGCCATGTAGATGTGGGCAGAATGTAGTGGACTTTGGATTGCTCTGTACAAAATGGAAGCTTGAAGTAGTAGGAAGCTCTCTTGGAAGCTGGTGAAAAGATTTTCTTGGACGGTTAGCGTTATCCTTTTTGTCCTTTTCTCAATTCCTGTGACAGCTGCAAATTTTGACTTCTTAACATTGCAAGACATTGTGAGGCACTTTGGGTCCGTTTTCACTCGGTGTACCGAAACAGTTAACACAAGCCTAAACTATTATAGTTTGAGCTGCACTTCACAAACAATTTAAGGGTTGACTCATTTAAAAAAGCACTATAAAAAGACTTGATGAAAGTTGCAACCCGAACAACAATAAGGCTACAAACAACCCATAATGCAACACTCTCTGTAGGAGACGTTCTTTCCATCCAAAAATAAAATGATGCTGTTGTTAATGATACATTATTGTCTATATTGACTACAGTATTTTTTTTCCGTTCTGTGTGTGCTCACATGCAAAGATACTAATCAAGAAAACAATGATACTTGTCTGCTAAATTAGTAATCGTTTAATCTATTAGTTGGACCAATAGATATTTAGCCAGTTCTAATATTTAGTGGTGTGTATTGTTAAAGTAATGGCAGCATTAACCTGCTACCTTGCCCTTCGGCAAATTTTCCATTTTCAATCAAATTAGCACAAAGCAGTTGATACATAATAAGCTCTGAGCTAACGAGCCGTTGCTCTGTTTGTCCGATTGGTGTTCCAGTCTTCGTTAAAGGAGCACTCCACTGACATTTATTCTACAAGGTGGTCTAACTAAAGACACTATTAGGTTGCATTATGGGAAATGTTAGTTCCAGCTTTTTGAAACTTGACCCAATGAGCAGTGCAGCGCTAAATGTCGGAATACCCCTTTATATCCAACACACTTTTGTGGGCACAAAATACAATAGAAACATTCTCAATTTACAGTTTTTCTTCTACCTCATCTTTTAAAACCAAACCAAGTGGCTTATTTACATGAATGTTTCTTTCTGTGTCTTAGGGGACACGACTCCGTCTGTGGAGCATGTCAGCACATAAGAACACCTCAGACCTCACCACCCAAACATTACATTTTACTCAGCTAAAAATCCTCTCAACAGATAGAGCGGCTGGAATGCTAATAATTTAAAAATTGTATCTCATTTGAGGAATCTAGTCTAATTCTGGGCTCAAACTCACTCAAACAAACGAGTGATCTTGCCCCAGAAGCCCCCGATCTCTGTAAATGTGAATGGCTAAGACTTCATGCACAATACCAATGCTCTGTAATTAGATAATCTAAAACAAATGTGGTCATTATTAAAGTCATAAAGTCCATCTGTGCTTTACCTGCTATCACATGTCCAAATGTCTGCTGTGAAAACGGTGACCCATGTCTGGTCTCTTCACACTTGATAACAATCATGATTTCTTGATTACTAATCAGTTCTGAATAAATCCCAGAGGTGTAGTTGAAGGCACGAGTCAGGGCAAATATTAGATACAATATTTGACTCTTGTTCAAACACCAACTGTAGCAGCGGGAGTATCTTGAGCAGTGCAGCAGTCTCATTATTCAATTTATGTATTTAATTAGCATTAGCTGGGTGACCTGAGGGAATAATTGGATCATGACAAGTTAGGCGATAGCTGTTACGGTTGGTTATTCTGGACCCATACGCAGACACCGGGACGACAGGGTAGGTGAAATAAAAGGTTTTATTTAGTTGTTCGTTGAGCCGGTGGAACATGCCGGTAGGAAGGTGATGCGGTGTGAGTGGCGGCGGCTGGGCGGGGATGTGGCACAGGAATCTTGAGGCAGAGGGAAAACACAAGTTAGTTGCAAATCGAGAAAACGAAGTTAATTAACTCTAAAGGTGCGTTCACACCAAACGCGGCGCGAATTATTCGCGCGAGTAGATTACATAGAAAGTCTATGCACAGACGCTGTGAGACTGGAGTGACGTGAATTTGCGATGGCGCGATTGACGCGAATTCCCATTACCCCCAGATGGGACAGTCTCGTTGCAGAGAAACAAGCTCAGGGCTCCCGCTGATTTAGCGTTATTGTGACTTGCATTTATTTTTGCATTTTATATTTGTTTTCATGTCGATCGTATCATTTTATTTCATCGTGTTTTTCCGCCACACCTTGAAAGCTGGTCCGTGAAAATATTGTCTTACATGAAACCGGTCCGTGCTGCAAAAAAGGTTGGGGACCTCTGATTTAGATGTTCCAATTAGTTAGCTATAGCAATGCTATTGACTGCTGTCAGTGATAATTTGCATAATTATCACATGTAAATCTCACCTGCTATTAATTGCTATAGCTGCAGCTGTGTGAAGTCTGTCACACAAGCGTCCAGCTTTTTAGATGACATACGTTATGTGTAGCGCACTGAAATATGTCATTTCATATTTCTTGCTAATTTACACATTTATGATTCTAATCCATAATCGGTAATCCACATGTATACAGGTATTTTTGTAGCTTTTCCTATGCGTTTTGGTCTTTCTTCCATTTCCAAATGGCGTTAAAAAGGGAGCTCAGCCAGGGTGAAGATTTTACAAGTTTTAGTGTTGACGGGAGAACAGAGTTTTTGGCTTGTAACGTCAGAGTGTGTGACGTTGTGAGGCGTCATTAATGAGGCAAGATGACGTGCAACAGCTGCATAAATACATCCATGAATGGCAGACGTGGCCAAATTACCTTTTACATGCTTACATATGAATGTACAGTTTCCACTATAATGAGGAAAAGAGGCATCAGAATGGGCTAAGGAGATTACTGCTAATTATTATATTGTGTGTGTTTATGGCTCAACCTGCCCACTGGCATTGGCAGCACATGAATTGTCATTGGACAGAGATCTTTTTTTTTAAAACAGTACTTGTGTGGACAAGCTGTTTTAGCCTCTACTTGGCACGAATTACAGTAAAAGAGCAATAAACTATGCCACATTCGGCCGTTCAACTACCACACTTTAATATCTGACGTTTCGCACTTCCACACACCACTGTGAACGCAGCGTAGTATCCTTGCGATGGTGTCCGCGAGAAAGGGCAAGCTCAAAATGTGGCAGCGGCAGCTAGTAGAGGCACTTCCTGTTGCAAGCTCAGCTGCTGCGGGAAGTTGTGCCACTGTTTGGGAGAGGTGCCGTGGCAGTTTACCCTTTATTTTTTGTTATTTGACAATATGTTATTTGACAATATGTGACAAAGGTATGACTGTTGGTAATTGTAATTGGTTTAGTAAAAAAATGCCAAATTGTAATAGTATGGCTACTCATTTTTATTTAAAAAAAAGATTTGAAACCGAAAAAAAAGATATAAGAACTCAAATATCAAAATATATATGAAAGTGAAAAATGAAAAAAAAAATGTATTCGAAAAAATTCCAGAACTAAATCAAAATTATATTCAACCCAAAAAAACTTTTCATTCACTTATTTTTATTTTGAATACATTGCTGTATTTTTAAATGTTCAAGACCACAACTTGAACTTTCAGGTTAAAATTTTTTTTTCAAATGAACAAAACTTTTGACCTGGATTTAGCTCTATAGAAAATGGTGCGGAAACGCTGTGTGGACGGAGATCGTTTTTGTGTGGATGTAGCCCAGGGGTGGGCAAACTTTTGGGCTCAGGGGCCACATTGAGTTTTAAAATTTGACAGACGGGCCGGGCCAGTAGCAGATGGATGGAGAGTGTCTGTGTGAACTAATATAAATTACAAGTAAAAGCCATTAACTAAAAAGTAAAGAATACTTACATTTCAGTGGGAACAGTGTTGTTGGTCACCCTTTTTTGCCAGTGCTTCAAAGTTTGGTGTCAGTTTGGTTGTGGCAATTCTCAGGACAGATCTGAGGTGTTCATCCGTTAACTGGGATCTGTGACGTGATTTGTTGATGTTCATCACGCTGAACGTCTCACAGACGTAGGTAGAGCCAAACAACACCAGCATCCTCTGTGCCATCCTCCTGATGTTTGGAAACTTGGCTTCGCTTAGTGAAGCATAAAACTCATCCAGTTTAAGGGAGTTGAACTTCTCCTTTAAGACAGAGTCACATTGAAGGTCAATCAGTTCCAATTGCAACTCCTGCGGCGCTGTTTCATAGTCTTGTGACAGGGGACATGACACCAGCTGAAGTGACTTGTCAATCTTTTCAAAATCAAAGAACCGCCGGCAGAATTCTCCGTGCAGGTCGTCCAGCGATTTGCTGTATTTCTTCATATGTCGAGGGGCCTCTTTCAGTGTCGCTAGTGTGAGCGAATGATTTGTTTGAAATTTGTCTCGAGAAGAAAGTCAACTTGGCTTTGAAGGCTCTCACATTTGTGTACATTTCGTGCACAAATTGATCTTTCCCTTGTAGCTTCACGTTCAGCTCATTCAGTGTCAATATGTCCACAGCAAAAGCAAAGTCACAAAGCCAATCTGCGTCGCTCAGCTCGGGAAAATCGTCAGCTTTCCCGATTATTAACTCCAAAAATGAGCTAATCTCCTCTTTGAGCTCCCACACCCGTGGACATACTTTCCCCAAACTTAACCAGCGGACATGAGAGTGATAAAGCAAGTCCTGGTGATCAGCATCAGTTTCCTCAAGGAACTTAATAAACTGACGATGCTAAAATCCCCTCGCTCGTATACAGTTAACGAGTTTTACAACTGGCTTCACGACATGATCAAGCTTCAGTACAGATTCACACAGTGCTTCCTGATGGATTATGCAGTGCAGGAAAATTACATCCAGCTCAGGGTTTTCCTTTCACCTTATCCTGGATTCTTTTCAGCAGCCCGACGTTTTTTCCTGTTAAGTTTGGCGATCAATCTGTGGTGACATTGGCAAGTTTACACCAAGGTAGCTTCAGCCTCTCGATGACACCAGACACCTTGTCATACAAGTGCTCCTCTCGTGTTCTCCCCTTTAGAGATTCCATGGTCAAAAACTCCTCCGTTATCTCAAAATTGTCATTAATCCCTCTGCTAAAAATTAAGAGCTGAGCAGTGTCTTTTACGTCGTTACTTTCGTCCAGTGCTAACGAATATAACTTAAATGACTCAGCTTTTTTTGTTTAACTCGCTGGCTAAGTCTTCGTCAATTAGTTCTACACGGCGAGTCACTGTCCTGCGTGATAAACTCATTTTTTCAAATTAGTTTTTGCTCTCTGGACACAAGAGACCTGCTGCCTCTACCATGCATTCTTTCAAAAACTCCCCTTTGGAGAAAGGCTTGCTGGCCTTCGCTAATTTGAATGCTAGCAAATAACTTGCCTTGGTGCTTGACTCTTGAATAGCAGTTTGTCGGAGACAAATATCTTGCTGAGTCTTTAAATTAGCTGCCAACCTCTGAGCAGTAGCCGCCCGTTCTTGCGTTGACTGTTTGCTAGCATAGATGGCATGCTTGGTGGAAAAGTGGCAGCTGATATTGTATTCTTTGAAAACCGCAACGGTTTCTTGGCAAATAAGACATACAGCCTTTGATCGCACTTCGGTGAAAAAATATTTAGCTGTCCACTCCTCATTAAACCCTCGGCACTCACTGTCGACTTTTCTTTTCTTTGGTCCACTCATTGTTACAGAAGGGCTCAATGCAGTGTCAAAGGTGAATATCACGGACACTGGGCATGCAGGTTGGTGCCGCGTAAACAGGAAGTAGATTGGTTGATTAGCTAAACAAAATAAGACGAAATAATAAAGTAGTCTTTAATAATGAAAGCTTGTGTTTGATACTTATAAACTCAAACAGACACATTTTGTGGAAAGTTGGAGTAGTTTTATTTTTCAGACGTAGTTACAGTGCTGCGGGTCTCTGTCTCTCTCTCACACACATCAAATGTATTGAAAATTAACACTTACACACAATGGTTTACTAGATTGTGGGTCCATAAATGTGGTCAACACACGTCTCTCACTCGTTTCCGTTGTTGTCTGTTCTCACTCGTAGCTTTGCTGGTGGCTGAAGTCCTCCATTTTGTGTCCTTCCTCCTCAAAGCCGCTTCTGACGGCCGCTCCGTAGGGCTGATCACGCGACTGGTCACGCCGCTTACTGATCGCTACAATAACAGCTGTTTCCTCTGCAGAAATGCAGAATTTAACTGAACAGCTGCTAGTAAAGACAACACGGTCAGCAACGCCTGTAATTAGTTGTCCATGTTGAATTAACCTGGTAGTCGATCGATAATCAAGGCTGTTGTTGTTTGTGATCTTCCAGGTACGGGTCACGTGATATGGGCGTGACGAATCAGTAAGAACCAATAGAGAGAATAGACCAGACTCCAGCAAAGTTCAATTGTGTCTGGAGTGCTCCATCTAGTGGGATCAACTGGAACGCCGGGTATTGCAGGAAAAAGGCAGAATGAATGCGGTCTTTACTATAATTTGGACAATTATGTACCAATATTCGACGGGCCGGATTAAAAAGCCCCGCGGGCCGTAGTTTGCCCATGCCTGATGTAGCCTGAGGTGCAGTCGTTAGTGTAGAGGGAGAGAGCAGTGGGGAGAGCACAGATCCCTGGGGGGCACCGGTGCTGATCATCCGGTTGCTAGATGTGATTTTTCCCAGCCTCACCTGCTGCATCCTGTCTGTCAGGAAGTTTGTGATCAACTGGCAGGTGGAGGCTGGCACAGTGAGCTAGGAGAGTTTTGGTTCAAAGCTGCCTGAGTTTTGCAGTAAACCAGGGTTTATTGTTAGTGTATGTGCAGAAGGTTTTAGTCAGCTTTGTCCTCACATTGATTGCTGTAGCACGAGATCGGCCTCCTGGGGCTATCAGTTAATAGGAAAGGGGTTGGCTTTCAGCTGTTGCTTAACTAAGGATGGAACAGTAGATTGTTTGCATGTGATTTGCAAAACCTAACCTTCAAAAGGTGCTGTTGTTAGACAAGCTGCCACTACCAATGAGACTTCCCAACAAGGTAAACCTACCACGTAAGTAGATTTTCTATGGAATTGCCAAAGACATTTTAGTGAGTGTATTTGGTATCTTTTAGCTTTGGTTTGTTTGTCTGTTTGATTGATTTTTATGAAACAGACAACCCCCCCAAATCTAATAGCATTCTATAGCAGTGATATTACTTGTTTTACTCACCTGCACTTACACTCTGTAATGTGTCCTCTAACACTCATATGGCTATATTAATGCCAGGTCAAGCAAATGTAGGTACACACTCTAAATTATTTCACCGTAAATTAACAGTAACTTACTGGCAGCAGGGACGCCAGTAAGTTACTGTTTTTTTACGGTACACTACCGTAATTTACTTTTACTGTATCATTCCGTATACTGGATTACGGTACGTGATAGTAGGATAATTGGGTTTTACCGTGATTTTACGGTATATGCCAGAATGTTACCGTTTATTTACAAAGGGTAATACAACCCGCTACTTTTGCATTTAATTCCCAAAAATTGAAAGAACAACAATAGACATTCAATACATAATAGTTGCAGTTTATTACATGTTCTCAAATAATAAAGGGACATTTGTATTACATCACAAAACTCACAATGTACTGCATGTTTAGAAGAAAACTGTTATGGTCGGTTTATCCTGGACCCAAACGCAGACACCGGGACAGCAGAGTAGGTGAAAAAAGAGTTTTATTTTGCTTGTCTGTGGAGCTGGTGGAACATGCAGGTGAAGCATGCAGGTGGAGCAGCGAGGCGGTGTGTGCGGCGGTGTGTGCGGCGGCGTCTGGGCGGCGACGTGGCACGGGACTCGCTGAGGCAGAGAGAAAACACAAGTTAGTTAAAAACGTCAAAAAGGCCAACTTTCGCTAAGAGAAGACTTAAACTCAAAGGGGCCGAGGTGTGGCTACCACTGAGTTGAAGGAACAATCTGACGATGAGACTGCAGGAAGCCGGGGTATTTAAGCTGAAGGTGATGATGGTGTAATTGTTGTCAGGTGAGGAGATGATTGCAGCTGCACTCAAGCCACACACACAGACAGACAGACAGACAACAGAGGGGAGACAAGCTGAGGTCACAGCGGAGCCGTGACAAAAACTAATAAACCAATAAAATCGTTAATGACCAGCTTAACTGAACTCATTAGCATCAACAGTATAACATTGAATTAAAATAGTATCAAGAACAGTGTAATAGAACTGCTTCACAGTCTAGCTTGATAACAAGTCTTATACACATTTATAGTTAATTTGAACAGCATGAACTCACATGAATGAAACAATAAGGAGAGAGAACACCTTAAAGAGGACTTGACTGCAGCGTCTGGCTGGTTTCCTCAATCTCTGATGACGAGTGACTGTAAACAAACAAAATAAAAACTTTAGAAACACAATGTTCTGAACTTCTGGAAAGTTCTATGACATCCAGGATAAACAAAAGAAGCTTTGGGTGTGCAGCTGTGGGTTTGCCTGTGCCTCACACATGTTAACATATCAATGTAAGTCTTTGTAAAAAGCTAATAGGCCTACAAGAATAGCATACAGTTTAAATGAACAGACTATGTGATGAGCTGATTACGTTAGGTGAAGTAATAAAGCTAAGACAATGGACCACAATGGACTAACGTTCAACACTAAAATGAGTTTGATCTGGTGTTAATGTTGCTCCTGGAATAACACACACAGGTAACGTTACTGTTAGCGTTACCTCAACTGTTCATCGTCTTGAACACGCGGTGATCTCTGTTCTCCTCTCCCTTTTGATAATCGTCCTGTTTGCGGTCCTACAGTTCAATAAGAGCACAAGTAAACACAAGTTAGGTTACTAACGTTACATCTTAACACTGTAATTGGTGACTCACTTTATTTATGTTAACTTAACTTGCTATGCTGTTAGCTAGCTAACCTTTCTAAGGCTAATTGAGCTTGAGCTAGCTAACGTCACAGAGCTAACGTTAGCTCCACCAACATTAGCAACCTAATGTAATGAAACAGACCAAGTGAAACATTATCTGAGATGTCAACAATTCAATAATCATGAAGACAAAACAATACTAGAGACTTTGAATTTGAATTTCGGATGATAAGTTACCTCGGCTCCTCGGTTGATCTCCACATGGCTGTTGCTCAGAAGGATGAACTGAAGCTGTTGTGTCTAAAGTCACGTTCAGGAGCAGTCGGTCACGTCTTGTCACTCAAAAATGACTTTTAGGCAATGAGCAGTTTGAATAAAAAAAATATTCTATCGTCATTACAGACACATTAACCTACAATAGACAGTATGATGTAGATGGATCGTGATTCACTCAACTTGTATAGAGAAGCGTGTATCCACCACTTCACAAAAAATACTGTATCATGCTGTTAAATTACGGTAGTCTGCTATTATTGTTAATTGACGGCATTAACTGTTAATTTACAGCATTGACTGTTAATTTACATGTGAGGATGAACATTTAACTGTATGTTACAGTTATTATGAAATACTGTAAGATACCGTTGAAAATCCACCGTAAATTTACAGTAATTCGTTACAGTGCATGTAGTAGATGTAACTACAGTAGTGGCCTCTGGGAGGAGTGACAAGTGATGGATTAACAGGTTCATGAGCGATAGAAAAGATTACGTTCAGGGTTAGTACAGCTTGTTAAAATATTTTAGAAGCAGGTTGATTACACAGTTTATTCCAGTCATACTCACTTATAATTAACATTTTCTTCATTTTCTTCCAGATCTGGGACCAAATGGAATGGACTACAAATATGGGTACTACAAATGAAGCTCTATCGTAAGTTCAGTCAGGAAGACTATACTCCTGCATGCCTAAGCCTGTAGTTTATTTCTCATACATCTGCCAATCACTCCTCGCACACTCATTATTTCCTTGCTGTTATTGTTTGGGGCTGTCAATCATGATATCAGCTGTCTAGACCAGCTGCTGTCTTCTATCCAATAGCACAACGACACAATTACAACGTTAGCCTATCATCTTGCTGCTGACTCTCTTAAATATGATCGTCTCTCTACCTTCAGTACATTCATGCTGCTGTTACGCAACCCTCCACCTCCCCATCTCCGCCCAGTCTTCATCAGATTCATCTTCTTCATCATTCCATCAGCCTCATCAGCCACCATCACCACCAGTGTCTGGACTCCACGGGGGGATTTATCTTGCTGCTGCTCAGGGCAGACGCCGCTCCATTACAAATCTCCCTGTAGAGTCCAAGCGCCAAAGACTCTGAAGACTTTATCATCACATTTCATTTGTTCACAATAAACAATTATCTTTTCTTCATCTGACTTGTCTCTCCTGATTGAGATGGAATGGACTACAAATATGGATACTACAGTGTGTTTGAGTGGGGATCACTATGGGTTACTTGAAATTCAACATTTCAACTACTGACTGAATATTTTTTGAAACAATTCTCCCAAGGTTTGATTTAGTTGACACTGAGAAGGTTACTATGCAACGATTACTGTAGTAATCAAAGTCATGGCAAAGCAACTGCGGTGGTGGCAGCTGTGTTACAAAGTGGACTTACTTTTGAACAAGTACCGTGATGAAGACCAACTCAGCTGACACGAAACAAGACGACTGGATTAACTGTACAAGAGATACAACTCAACATATCAGGTCAGATCAACTTCTTTAATAATGTTCAGTAGATTGGTTTTGTCTGTTTTTCTTTCAATTTCAGTCAGACTGTTGAATAAGGAAATCCTTTTTGTAAATCATTATCCAGTTAGATTTAGCCAAAAAGGCTTTGCCGATTGAGAGAGCTCTCAAAGAATTTGACAGGCAATGATGATTATGTTGCTAGAAATTTCCCCCGTAATGGTTCAGAGTCAGAAATGGCCGTAAACATGCACGGACATTACAGCAAGAACTGACAGCTTTGGAATGCCACCAGGTACACTTGTATGATACTATCATTACAGTCTAGCAATAATATCAGTTAATCTAAATGAGCTTTGGCTTCCTGCGAAAACCTTAGTAAAACAAACCTGATCTTACAGTTGTTTATTTTAAATGAAAATCAGGGTAAACTATAAGAAATTTGGGTGAATGAAATTTAGTTTAGGGAAACAAAGCGAGACTGGACGGAGGTGACGTGTTGTTGCCTTCCGGTAAGTAGTCGGCCAGCTTCAACAGTAAACCACGAGATCGAAAAAAGGATTGCTTGCCAAATAAAGCTGAAATTTTGCATCTAACTCTGTATGACCACTGAAATGGTAAGGTTATTGGTGGTATCTAATTGTATTAAATACTTGTTCATACACTTACTGATACGATAGTCGATTGAACATGTGGTTATTTATACCGTCAACAAACCAGCGAGCCTGTTAGGCCTGTTAGCATAGCCTTTGTTTGTGTTGAGCGATGTTATGGAACTATTATATTAATGAAAGTGTGACACAGCTCTTAAATATCTGGCTTTTCTAGTTTGGCTAAAGTTCATGATGTGAAACGGAGAGTTTGATTGCAACATTTATGTTACGCTCATCTGACGAGCAGACTTCCAGAAGCTTCTAAACTTCGATGGAAGCAGCCAGCATGGAGTAATGTGATTTGTGATTAGATTTTCTTATTTGCTCATTTCATAACTCCATTATATATATATACTGTAGTATATAAATGGGCCTATGAATCGTTGTCAAACAACAAGCTTGTAATTCTGATGCAAAATATCATTGTTCTGCAGGTTCAAACAATAGACGAGGAGGGGTGTTCTCTTTCGGTGAGTGTAATCGTTTCTTTTGACTTTCATGTTGTACAGCATATCTAACACACACACACACGAGGACATACAGACACATTATAAATATCTTTGACATTACAAACTGAATGTTTGACCATGGACTATTGTATATTTTATATTAGTAGTAAAATATATATATACCATTCCCTTCTTAGGTCCAGTGTGAGACCAACCCTACTGGTTTGGGTGGATATGTGGCGTATGATGATCACACTTATGCGTTACCTTCTGTGAGTACATACACATTAAAATGAGCATTGACTGTACCCTGTGATATGTTTGACATTGGTAATGGTATTCTTCCAAGGATGGAAAGAGTTCATGCCATACTATAGTAAAAGTACTATTATGTTACCGAAATTGTACTTAAGTAAAAGTAAAAGTGCGTGTATTAAAAATGTTCTTGGTTAAAAGTAAAAAGTAAGTCAGTGGAAATGTGCTCTGAGCAAACGTTTTATATTTTCCATAATATACCTTTTAGACCACAAAATAAATTGCATTAAATGTCAACTAGTGGAACAACATCAGCAACAATACATTGAAGTACTATAGACGGCACGTTGCAGTCTGTGCACGCAACTGATTATCAATTATCAACAAACGAGAACTCAGACAAAAATGTTTAATGATTATTTTTATTGTTTGTAATGTTTTATGGTTTTATCTTATTTTTATTGATATTTTATTCTTGTAAAGCACTTTTAGAATCATGCTCTATGAAAGTTACACACTAGATAAACATATTATTATTATTATTATTATTATTACTAGCAGTGAGTCGGGCAGAGTGTAAAAGGTGAAATGTTAAATGTCAATCAACAAACCTGTAATTCTAATATGATATATTGTTGTTTTACACTCCGATTCGAATCATACAGCCGGAGGAATCGTCTCTTCCTGTAAGTATAATTATTTATCTCGTTTGGTCTTCGCCTTACCGCATATCTACTATATGGTCACACTGCATTATTTCATATCCACATAGACATAGATTATAAACATCATCGACACTGCCAATCAAAAAAGCTAATCATGAAATGTTATTTTATAAATGTAGATTATTTCATTTTTGGATCAAATAAATGTATACTGCTGTTTATTTCCATTCCCTTCTTAGGTCCAGTGTGAGATCGACCCTACTGCTCTGAAGAGAATTGTGGCGTATGATGATCACACTTACGCCTTACCTTCACATTAAAATCAACGTTGACTGGTGATTTTTCTTGTGATGGGGTTCATATTTGCTCACAGCAGGAAAGAGGATGAGACTGATACTCAAAAAAGAGATTTATTCAAGTAAAGACAAAAGTACTACTCACTGAAGGATTATGTAACTTTCCCACACTGTTACCTCTGCTGATGATTTATGTCCTTGTTTTTGTTCCAATCTCACACTATTTATTAGGACTTTTTCTTTTAATCTCCAACTTGAAATGTAGTGAAGTACAATATGTGGGGGAAAAATGTATTTGTGTAAAATCATATCCATAATTTCAAATGTGGTCATGTATATTCATATCACTGAGGCCGGGTATTTGTGCTCTTTTGGCCGCCTCAACTTTGTAACAGTTTTTGACGCGCAGGTCATGTAAAACTCGATCTGTAAAGCAACTTCACAATTGTGTGCATACGGAACAGGGTGCTTCTATCAGAAGGGAGTAAGAGACTGGGAGTCTAGCAGAACAGCCTTAGTGCCCGGGTGAAGATAGAGAGTATAACTTGTCTAGGTGCGATTTCAGAGAAGGAGGAGGACAGCTCTGAAGGAGGGGGGGGGGGGGGGGGGACTGAGACGTTGGGTAGAAGGGAGGTATAAAGTGGTATGCAATGCAATTGTGAAAACGAGTCCGGACTGCCCGGCTTACTTGTACTCCTTGTGAAGCAAATAAACCTGCGTGACCTGAAGAAAATCCAATCTCTCTCTTGTGTTCTGTGGGTGTTCGTTACTGAGTTCCTAATAGTGAGATCCTGTGGTGTCCACCACGAGTCAGATAGATAAGTTACTGAGCCAGCTGTGAGGTGTTGAGTTTTAACATAAGTCATAAAGTCAACGAAGCTGAGCATCATTGTTACGTGTTGCCAAAAACAAAAAAAACACTGTCTTGTGATAGAAAGTAATTAAGTAAAAGTAAAGTTAGTGAATGTTAAAAATATTCAAAAAAGTATCGGTACAAAACACAAAACAATTTGTTTCAGGAACAAGAGTATGTGAATTATTTTACTTCCACCCCTGCATACAAAATTAAGATTAGAGGAACATTTGAACATTGGAACGTTGTTTTTCTAATGACCCTTCTGACCACCGACCCCCAGGACGAGAACCACCAGCCTCCAAATGGAGCCTTGTCTGTGTACAACTCAACTGGTGTGAGTGGAGTATTGGAGCAGCAATGGAGTTTAGGTAAATGTCAACAAACCATCAATGAAATAATCTATACAATATCTCCCTTATGTGAGAATTTACTAAAATCCAAATTGTACTGTTTTCAGAGGAGACATATAATCGGGATGAGAACCTATTATTTCGGCCCCATGGACACTTGACGTCTGGTGGGAGACAACTGAGTCCATTCTACCGGAGGGAAGCCACGGTGCCCAACACCTGGTAAGTCCGGCAAAAAGCAACCAATTCTTGGAGACTGTACTTTAGTGCAAAGAACCAAGTGGTTCATTTTATCCTATTAAATTAAAAATTAAAAAGTCAAACACAGTGTTATCCCATTTACCAGAGGACCTGGTTTTGACATAGAGATTTTAGACTGGACTGTAGTGTTAAGGAAGCTAGAAGACAGTTAAGGAAGGAGTGGGAGAGTACAACAACACAACTAACTCTTTATTTGGTCTTTGCTTCATTATAGTTAATGTGGAATCACATTGTTATTATTATGAGGCCTGATACGGTCAACCTGTGATGCAGTGAAGCTCAGCTGGGAATAAGAAGTGGGTATCTTAGTCCTGGTAGTGTAGATTTATTATATATTTCTGTCCCAGGGACAAACCATGAGCTCATCTTCACCAAGTACTTTTAGTTGTCTAGATGAAAGCTGGTGAATTTTCTTTGTCACTGTCACAGGGGCCATTTTACCAAAGGACAAAACAGTGTTCGTACACTAGAGACGCCGCATCAGAAACGATCAAATAGGTCATTTGTGAAGGCGATGGCAAAGGTTTATGTCTTTGAAGTATAATTAGACTCACAAGTGAGTCTCTAAAGGCTTCACTCAACTAGAGACTGAAGACTCCTCTGTGGCACCGTCGTACTTCCCCACACATGTAGATAAACGCTTGTGATCGGCCTGTTTGAATCCACTACATGTCAGGGGCTGTTGCTTTGTTAGCGGCCGTTCTTGACGCCCCTTTAGCAACTTTGCATTTAGAAATCCCCAGACATTCGGAAGGCATGAATCACTGTTTGTCTACGACAGCAATACTACGTTATAATGACTTGATTTATAAGTGGACATATGATGAATAAGAGGCCACTTATAATCGCATACAAGGGATTCTTGTTGGATATAATTAGATATGCTTTATGAATGATTATAGCAGTACGCTGTAGTATGGAAATAATACAGAACAAGGAAAATCTGTTTTCTTTAAACTCAGTGAAATGATAGTATGTTGATGTTAGGGTTAGATGTTTTCAGGGGAGACCCAGACCGCTGGACTTTCCAGTCGCACCAAAAATGAACTGGATCCGGTTAACAATCAAAAAGTATTTAATAAACAAGAGAAGCTAGAACAGTTGCAAACTGAATTACTCTATCGATATCAATATGTCCCCAGGGCAGAGTTCTCACAAGGCCCACTAAATAGCCCAGCCCAGCTGGTAAACTACCCAGAGTGGTAACGGCGCGAACTCTGGCAAAAACCCTCTGGAACTAAGCCTATATTTAAAAGTCTCTGTCCGAAAGTTTAAATGTCCAGTATCAGCCTCTGTGATTGGCCGAAATTCAATAGAGAGAGACACAGAGAGGGAGAGAGAGACAGTGAGTGAGTGAGACAGGCAGACAGGCAGTTAGATGGACTGAGTTTAATACTCTGATTAAGCCCGATGGATAATATACAGTGTGCTTTGGCACAGGCAGTTTTACTGTCCATCTAACTGTCTGTCTGCCTGTCTCACTCACTCTGTCTCTCTCTCCTCTCTGTCTGTCTCTCTCTCCCTCTCTGTGTCTCTCTCTATCATACAGTCATTCAGGTCTTAGATATTTTTAGAGGACTTTCCCCCTCTCACCCCCCCCCCCCCTCCCCCCTCCCCCCATTTCAAATTAAAAGCCCCACAGAATGAATTCTAACTGGAATGCTTGTGATGAAGCCTCTCATTTTAGTGTCAAACATTATGATTCTGTCTCTTCTCCCCCTCTCTCACCCACCCAGTCCCACCCTTTCAAAATAAAAGCCCCACAAATACAAGATTCAATCCAAGAGTATGAATCTAAAATGCAGAAAAGAGAGTAGCGCTATCTCAATTGAACCTGAATGACTCTACCGGTAACATTGGCTTGTGTATATATTGCGATTTCTTCGGGCAGTAGAAGCCACACTGTCAAAATTTCTTTAGGAATTTTCTAGTTATTATTATTATTATTAAGCCCGCAGGATTACAATCAGTGTGCTTTTGCACAGGCAGTTTTACTGCCTTTGTGCCACAAAGCCACACTGAATAATGACGTAACCAAGTGGAACTGACGGGGTGAAATGATTGGGTCCGCCAGACCGGTAATGGGGTGCACGGGCCCCGATTATGTGAAAAGATGCACCTGCTGGCAAGTCACGCTCTTTGTCTTTCTCTCCGCCGTCACGAGCGGGGGTGCCGAGAGTCAGTCTACTTTCTCTCCCGCAACAAGCGGAGACGTAGCATGGGGCCGCATGATGAGGTTGCGTCGGGAGCTCAGTGTCTGGGGGAGGCATCCTGTACGGAGGGGACGGCTGTGTTCAGGTATATATTTATAATTAAATTGTTTTTCATTATGTATTTGTGTGCTGGGGAAATTGGATACAATTAAGAAATATGTAATGTATTTGTGTTTTTTAGAGCTTCCTGAGCAGTGCACCCAATGGTAGCTGGGGGGGGAATCCAAGTGGGGTTTGCTGAACAGTCGATGGGTTGATTTCGTTTGGGTTTGCTTTCTGTTTGTTGGCAGTTATTTATGTTTTCGTTTTTTATTTCTTTTCTAATTAGTGGGACGCTGCCTTGGTCTTTTGTTTCTTTTCTTTTGCTGTAAGTTGTTTGTGGTGCCTATCATGGCACACGGTCTGTGAACTCCTCCTGCCCGCCAAACCAGCTGTCACTGGTTAAACCAAATAGTTATATTTGTACTAATGAAGAGTGATATTTTCATAACGTTGCCTCTTGCATGTACATGCCTTTACGGTGTTTGAACCGGGTCTCTGTGGCAACGGGGTGCTACAATATGAAAAGGAGAGTCCTACGTTTTGTGTCTGTCCTCCTCAAAGCTGCTAACCGTGACTTCAGACGGCCGCTCCGTAGGTCTGATAACGCCGCTGGACACGGCGCTCGCTAATCGCTCCAATAACAGCTGCTTCCTCCGCAGAAATGCAGACTTTAAGTGGACAACAGCTGCTAGTAAAGACAACAAGGTCAGCAACACCTGTAATCAGTTCTCCATGTTAAATTAACCTGGTAGCCGATCGGTAATCCAGGCTGCTGTTTGTGATCTTCCGGAAAAGGGTCACGTTATAGGGGTGTGACGAATCAGGGAAGGACATGTCGTGACTGCTACGAACCAATCAAGTAGTGAACACGTGATCGTTTCCAAATGTATGTGTTCACGCCGTCCACACGACAAAGCAACCCCGGAGTTTACAAACTTATCCGTCCTTGGGAGCGTTTTCAAACTCCTCCGTTTTCGGTGCTTTGAAAACTCCGGCGTAGTGTGGACGCTCATTGTAAACGTAGCAAAACATGTGTTTTCATATGGAAACTGAGTAATGTGGACATGGCCTGAGGCTTTGACAAAAAAATACCATGGAACTGTCAGGATCCATGTCTGACCCATTGTGTGTTAACCTCTGTTTCCCCCCAATCTCCTCTCCTCATGTGTCTGTCATTCCCCTGTTTGTTTTATTATGCCATATGCTTGGTGTTGTTTTCTCGGGCCTGCCTCCAGATGCCTCCCACTGCCAACGCCCTGATGGATGCACAGCTGCGGACAATCTGACTCGTTACCCGGCAGCATATCAACCCTGGTCTTGCAGGCCTGGGTTGTCAGTCCGTATTGTCTTCTGCCTCGGTAGCCTCCGCCGCCATTCCGTAAATTGAACCCCATTGTATTTTCCCGGTCTAATCTCTCTCCTCTCTGCTACGGGTGTAGAGTACTGGTCGATCTGCGTACTCTCCGGTGTCGAGCCACGGGACATCACACCGTCGAGCTGCCTGCCCTCCGGTGTCGAGCCACGGGACTCACACAGTCGATCTGCCTGCCCTCCAGTGTCGGCCCACGGGCTCCACACCTTCACACACCTTCAAAATAAAATCTGTTACATCGGACTCTGTCTCCTGTGGTCTTGCGTTTGGGTCCTACCCGTGAACTCCCGTGACAGGAAATAAATAACTGTTATTATTCAATTTTTTGCACAGTGGACAATCTTTCAAAGGGAACACCTCATCTTTGGAGTTTGAGGTCACTGAAAATAGCAATAAAATGTCAAGAATTGTCTTTATTCTTGTTCTATAATTTCATAAATACAACAAACTAGTTTTTGTATATATAATATAACTATATATAAAACTTTATAAGCTGTGATATCAAATAGCTTTTGTGGCTCCAGACAAATTTTATTTCGTGGAAAATAGGGCAAAGTGGCTCTCTGGATAGTAAAGGTTGCCGACTCCTGCTGTAGGCAAAGCCCACACCCTCTTTAAACCCTGCTAGTTCTTGCTGTGCCAGGGTGTCGCCACAGAGAGAGACCATAGCACCATATAGTTTTCTCCCCGTTAATAGTTTGCATTTTAACACCACTGTACAATGCATCCATGCTTTCTTGATTCTATTAAATTTTACATCTACACCAGATTGACGGAGGTCTGCTGATCTAGCCTAATAGCAGCCAGTATAGCCCTGTATTTTGGATTTATATTTCCTAGGGTGTAGTATTAACTTGATTTTTGATGCAAAGGATCCTAGTGGATTACAGATCTCTATTTCATCCGTGTACAGAACAATCTGCAATGCATTTGGGTTCTTTGAAAATAAGGGATGTGATTTTAGAAGAGCACCATCAACAATGTCATGAAAAAAAAAACTTTCCCTGTACCTCTGGGGTTCCTTTTCAAGCATAGACAAAATCCTTGGGTGTGATAAGAACTGTTCTAGACTTTTGACTAATTGACTTTTGACTTTTGACTTTTGACTAATTGTACTACTAAATGAAATACTTTGTGAGTGTGAGAGAGACGATGTCATCAATCCTGGAGGATGGAACACACCATCACGGTACTTGTAGTTTTCCTCATGACATAGTCATTAACATAAGGGATCTACAACAGTAAAGTGGATAACACAGCACTAAGATTGAACTCAACCATCACTAAATAAACACTAAATGCTCTGCATAACTGTGAAACTAACCAAATGATGTGCTCTGAAAAAAGCCTCTTACCTGTGAGAGACAATGCTTAGCTCGGGCATTTATCAAAGGCAGTGGCATGTGTTATCAGATCCTAAAAAGAGTGGAAATTGAATGTAGCATCCTGAAATGTGCAAAGACTAACTATGAATGCTATTAGTATAGCCAAGCACTTCAAAAAAATATATGGTCAATAGGCAACGAAAAGCAAAGAACAATCTGGCAATATATGTCTGGGAGGCAGGAGTCTATATAGGGCAGGGGTCTTAAACTCATTTTCACTCTGGGCCACATCAGCATCACGGTCGCCCTCAAAGGGCCGGTTGTAAATGTAAGACTGTAAATGTAACTACTCCTAACATATTGGTAAATAACTGTCTCTGCATTTGATTATTGTTTATTCAAGTGTAAAAATATTGTACATGCAGTTATATAAATGTAAAAATATATTTAAGCACATTTCTGTTATAACTTAAATCCTTTTAATTTAGGGTTAAGAAACCCACATTACTCTATCAAACTATTAAAGAAAATAGCAAAGACAAATATCAAACACAAGTTATCACAATAACTTTGTTCAATGCTTAAAATCCTTTCAAGGGTGCGTTTAAACAATCCGTGAAGTATTTCATCTGTTGTAAAGCCACGTTTAAAGTAGTCTTCAATGTACTCAATACATTTCCATTTCAAGTGTACAGTAACCAGCCAAAGAGCTGCTTCTATGACTGTGTGTTTAAGTATCTCATGTGATGTCATGAGAGGGAGGGTCATCAACGGGAGATACATTCCCTCCCGGTGGTTGCAGCAAGGACTAGAACCCATCATGGCATCGGGGTAATAAACTACAATTCCCATAGTCAGCAGGGCAGCCGGAGCCAAGGCGGCGGCCCAGCTGAAAGAGAGGGGACTGATTACCCGGGAGGGGTTGGCGTTAGAACAAAGAAGGAAATGTTTGGAGAGAGGAGGAGGACAGGAGCGCACAAGGAGGAAGAGAGTTTTATTTTACATTAAAGACAACGAACCCGAAGAAAACGGAAGATACTTATGTTTGGTTTTTGTAGCGGCTTTCGGCTGGAATGAAGTTTACCTTTTGTTTAAATATTCTAAATATATTATTTTGAGTTAGAACACAACCGCTTGTTGTCTTCATTTATGCACCCACGCCTCACAAGCTGATCCTGACCTCTCAAGACATCACACTCATCATTTTGACTTTCTATCTCATAATTTCGACTACGGGGATACTTTTTTTTTTTTATCAAGTCTAACTTTTCATTTTTTTAACTTTTTTTTTTTTTTTTTTGCTGGCGGATTCGCGGGCCACATAAAATGACGTGGTGGGCCGGATTCGGCCCGCGGGCCTTGAGTTTGAGACCCCTGATTTAGGGGCTTGATTAGTGATCAGAGACAGGTGAGTGAACAGGTGAAGGGCGTTAGACTGATGAGGAGGGAGTGGAGCTGAACTGTGACAGGGATCAGCATTTCACAGGCGAGAAGTTGATTTTTACAATATTTAACGTGGTGAATTTGATATCAAAATAAATGATCTTATTTGAAGCTTTCATAACGTTAAGTGACTGTCCTGAAACTAAGTTAAACTATCTTTGTCAGGTCAAGATTAAAAGATTAACATTTTTATTGTAGTTACAGTAAGATGCTGAAAATGAATCACTTTTTATAGCCTCCATGTATGAGATTAGAGATATTTGTATTGTTTCCTATAAACACGCAGCCCTAAGTCATTTCCCTGGTGCTTTTAATTTCACTTGTACAAAACTAAGATAACTGTTACTTTGCACAACCCTGCTGATATACTGGATATACACGATATATATACGATTGTGAAAATATCAACCTGACACTCTGCGTCTATAAACTATGTATTGCTAATTACTTAAGTATTTACCATGTGGTAAATGTGTTTGTCAGCTAATAACAGGAGGAAGCTGGAGGCCAAACTCCAGCAGAACAACGCAAGGGAGGTGTAGACGGGAATGAAGCAGATTACTGGCTTCAAGGTTGGAGGGAGACAATCAGGGGGCTCCCTGGAGAGGGCCAACAAGCTAAACTCTTTCTTCAATAGGTTTAGCTCAGAGCCCTCATCTGTCTCCTCCACACACCACACCTCCCAAACACCTCCCCCTCTGTTCCCCCTGGTGAGCTGCATGGACTCAGAGCCCTCCACTTCAAAGGGATCTGCCACCACCGACACTATGACCCCCCTCCCCCCTCTCTCTGTGACGACTGGCCAGGTTAGGAGACAGCTGGAGAGACTCCACCAAGGCAAGGCTGCTGGACCTGATGGCATCAGCCCCAGGGTCCTGAAGACCTGCGCCATCCAGCTGTCTAATGTCCTTCAACACCTCTTCAACCTGAGCCTGAAGCAAGAGGAAGTTCCGGTGCTGTGGAAGACGTTGTGCCTGGTTCCTGTACCAAAGAAGACGACACCATCTGGCCTCAATGACTACCGACCAGTTGCCCTCACATCACATGTGATGAAGGTGCTGGTCTTGGCCCAACTCCGACCGCAGGTGAAATCCTCACTGGACCCTCTGCATATCAGCCTCATGTGGGGGTGGACGACGCCATCATCTACCTGCTGCAACGAGCGGCTCTGTGACAATCAATTTCTTTGACTTCTCCAGTGCATTCAACACCATTCAACCAGTGTTGCTGAGTGAGAAGCTGCCGGTGGTGGGGGTTAACGCATCCACCGTCTCCTGGATCACTGACTACCTCACGGGCAGACCACAGTTTGTCCGACTGGGCCGTATGCTGTCTGATACGGTGGTCAGTGATACTGGAGCCCCACAGGGAACTGTTCTGTCTCCCTTCCTGTTCACCTTGTACACCACTGACTTCCAGTACAACTCGGGGTCATGCCATCTGCAGAAGTTCTCTGATGACTCTGCAGTGGTCGGGTGTATAAGGGACGGACGGGAGGAGGAGTACAGGGCAGTAGTGGATGACTTTGTGGAGTGGGCCGGTAGAAATCACCTGCTTCTGAACGTGGCTAAGACCAGAGAGATGGTGGTCGACTTCAGGAGGAAGACAACGGCTCCACAACCGCTGAGAGTTCTGGGAGAGGATGTGGACATGGTAGAGGAGTACAAGTACCTGGGTGTCTCCATCGACAACAGACTAAACTGGCAGACCAACATCAATGCTGTGTACAACAAAGGGATGAGTCGACTCTTTTTCTTGAGGAAACTTCGATCCTTCAACGTGTGCAGCAAGATGTTGGAGATGTTCTACCAGTCTGTTGTGGCCAGTGCATTTTACTTCGCCATAGTCTGCTGGGGGTGCAGCATTGGAGCCGGAGACACCAACAGACTTAATAAACTGGTTGAGAAGGCCGGCTCCATCATTGGCTGCAAACATGACATTCTGGAAGAGGTGGTGGAGAGGAGGACACTGAAGAAACTATCTATATTGGATAACCTGGACCACCCTTTCCACCACCTACTGCAGGGACAGCGGAGCACTTTCTCCAACAGACTGATCCAGCTCCGCTGTCACAAGGAAAGATACAGGAGAACATTCCTGCCCACTGCAATATCACTTTATAACAAATCACCTCTGGCCAGATCATCATCCACATAACTACTCACTGCTACACTGTTGTTTGCTGGTGGTTGATTTTTGCACTACTGTTTTTCACCTATAGTTCATTTAACACTATTCTATTTCATTGTATATACTGTGCATTTTTGTTATTTTATCTTCTATATTCTGATATTTAATTTGTCCTACTCTGTTATTTTATTGTATATATTGTGCATTTTTTTTAATACTTAATATTTTTGGCTACTCTGTTACTTTGCATGTCTTGCTGCTGTAACATACAAATTTCCCCCTGGGGATGAATAAAGTACATATCTATATCTAATATAAGCGCAGACATGCTGCCCAGCCTCTCTAAGGAAGACTTGCTTGATCTCTTTCCTGGGCCAGAGCACTTCTTCAGAAGGAGAACCATTTGGAGACTTACTCATGATGAAATTAAGGTAATGTTAGATTTTAACATTTGGGAGACATTTAACCACGCAGTGTTTCTTGTTATCAAGGAAGCATTTCCTGGCCATCGTACCTTTATCTAAAGATGTAGGGGTTTTCTGGTGTTGTTTGGTTATTGTTACAGTGTAGTGTTCTTTGCCTTAAAATTACCATTAAATAAATGTATGTATTATACAGGGTCAGGAAGCAGACCGGTGTAGACCAGGCACCTCCTCTGGGACCTGTGATTTCAGCCCCCATTGTCTTATTTCAGTCACTGTGGGTGTTTGTGTGTTAATGTCACAGCCAAACTGTAACGGGAGAAATGGAAACAGTGGTCTTAATTTCAGGTTACGTTTTTAGATGTTAATTTGTGGGGTTTATGTTTTCTAGCATCAGAAACTACTGACTACTTTACAGGAGATGTACAAAACCAGGGCCAAACCCAACAAGAAGGATGTTTTCCAGCTCCTGGACTTTTAATTCCAAGCAAGACGGATCTACATTGACTGTGATGTTATTAAGGAGCAGGACAGGCATACCAAGATTCTTCAAGCATATCCCTGCTTCAGAGAACCGGATCATGTAAGCAGACGTATTTGTTTTAAGTAGGCCTATGCTTCCTTAGCCTGGTTAACACCTCACCGAATCTCAAATGAGAAATGGTGTGGGAATACCGAATCAGATGTGTCTCATTATTAATTCACTAACAAGGATCACGCCAATAACAGTATGAGTTTAGAGGTTTATTGCGTAATGAGATGATTGCAAGACTGGAAGAGGAAGGAGTCGAGGGTTAATGAGAAATAAAATGAACTTTTTTGATTTTAGCAAATGGCTGCAATGAAACAGAGTGAAAAATTTAAAGGGGTCTGAATACTTTCCGTACCCACTGTATATATCCAGAGGACAGTTTTGTGAAAAAGTTAATGCCGCTTATGTATGCCCGTATCGTCGAGGTTTCAATCTTAAGGAGGGAGTGGGCAAAAGTAATGAAGTTTGTGAGGGTAAGGATGTCGAGTGATGGGAAGGGAAGGTTAAAAGAGGCGTGGAAGGATTTGAAGCGTTTCCATCCGGTGAAGTATGATGAGAGTGTTTGGGGGGCGACACTGTTGAGGATAGCATCTTGAGAGGTGGAGATTAGGTGTTCCAGTTGCGGGGTCAGTTGAAGATGGTGGCTGAAAACCGTGGGACCGGAGTCGGCACAGGGTCTGAGGTTGGCGCTAATCGTCTGAATTTCTGGAATGAGAAACGGGAAAGTGAATCAGCGATGGAGTTGTAGTGACCTGGTGTGTGGGAGGCTCGGATGATGAAATGGTGCTGGGCTGAAACCATGGTTAGTCTCCGCAGGAACATCATTATTTCGAGACAATGTGACCGCCCTTTATTGATGATGTCTACTACGGCGCTGTTGTCCGAGTAGATGGCAATGGTTTTTTTTGACCATTCATGCCCCCAAATAAATGGCTGCTACGACTATTGGATACATTTCGGAGAGTGCGGAGGAAGGAGTAAGGGATGAAAATTCAGGCGGCCAAGCGGCTGAGAACCACTTGTCGCCATAGATGCCGCCAAAACCGATGGAGGGTGCTGCGTCTGTGTACAGCTGGATGTCTTCCGGCTTGGTGACGTGTTCGACGTAGAAGAAGGAAATGCCGCTCCAAGAGGAGAGGAACTGGTGCCATAGCTTTAGCTCTGTCTTGCATGCTTTGTCGAGTGTGACGAGGTCGTGGAGCTTTGTGACAGAGGAGGCGACTGAAAGGAGGTGTGACAAGAAGGATCGGCCTTGGGGGATGATGCGGATGGCGTAGTTGAGGTGGCCTAAAAGCGAAAGGAGTTGGTGTTTTGTGCATTCGGGGGCCAGTAGGAAATTGGAGATTAGTAATGAAATCCGGTCAATTTTCTCGGTAGGTAGGGATGCTTGGAGTGAGACGGAGTCGAGGGTGATGGCGAGGAATTCCAGGGATGTACTGGGACCTGTTGTTTTCTCAGCGGAGAGGGGAACACCGAGTTCCTGAAACACGGTGGTTAGAGTGTGGAGGCCGAGTGCTGGGGGAGAGGACGGTGGCGTGACCGTGAGGAAGTCGTCTAGGAGGTGGATGACGTACGGGAGTTTATGGACGTTTATCAGGATCCAGCAGAGTGCTTCGGAAAGGCAATCGAAAATTTTTGGGCTGCTCTTGCACCCGAAGGTCAGGCGCACCGAGAAGTAAAAATCACCCTTCCAAAGGACGCCGAAAAGGGGCCAGTAGTCGGGGTGGATGGGGAGTACTTTAAAAGCACTGGTGATGTCTGCTTTAGATAACCAGGCTCCTGGACCTGCCAGGCGAATGAGGGATGCGGCGTGATCGATAGTGGTGTACTGCATGGAGTAGTCCGGGCTGGGGATTAGGCTGTTGATGCTTGGAACTGTGGAGCCGTGGGGGGAAGAGAGGTCTATAATTTGTCTCTTTTTGGCTGAATATTTTCTAGTAGCGATGCCGATTGGACTGATTCTAAATATAGGGAAAGGTTGGCAAGTGAGTGGGCCTGTCATAAATACGTCTTTGACTTCCTGGGCCAGGAGTTTGTCGACTGTGTCGGGTTCAGAGATGGCCGATTGCAAATTTTAATGAGTGAAAGATGATTTTGGCTTCACCTGCACGCCTGGGTGGAAGCCGTGGGTAAGACCCTGGATAAGAAACTGGTGGTCTGGGTGAGTTTTAAGGGCGGAAGCTAGGGCGTGGATGTTTATTGGTGTGTTGAGATACTTACATTTGCTGTGCTTTGTTGGTTTATGGGGACAGGTTGGTCTTGCATGGGCCCCCCCGCAGAAGGAGCAGGTGTGGAGGAAACGGCAGCTGGAGGATTGGCATCCTAGGTCGTTGAAATTGTTGCAGATTATCCTCCCGCCCTGGAAGAGGATTGGTCTACCTCTTTTGTCCATGCCTCTGGGGGGACCACCGGAGGCATGGACAAATGTTTTGTTCCTTTACATCCTGGTCAAAAATAAAAATACAGATTGAACAAAGATTCAAGCAAGCAGAGACACAGCAGGGATAGAATATTAGTTTCCTATTGTGTCAAGAAATTGAATGTTTAACTCAATCTGAATGAGCAGCAGACTGTTACAGACATGCATCGACCCACAGTAACCACAGTTGGAGACCCGACTGCGATAACCTCAGCTTTAAACTGCAATGAACTGATGCTACATGTCCTGCTGGTTGACAGACAGGAGACGAGAAACATTGTGCATGCATAGAAGCTGAATGACAGCTTTAAGAGACTCTGCAGAAACATCTCTCCTTTCTTTCTCTTGGCACTTTTTCTCATTGCTCCCTCCCTTCCTGGTCCTTCCTATCTTTTTCATTTTCCCTTTCATCATACCCGTTTCTCCTCTTCTTTTCACTCTGTCTCTCTCCCTCTTGACACTGTGGGGGACCAGTAAAGGCCAGTGTACACACAAACAGGGAGTTATCTGTGTTACCCCCGTCTTGGCAGACATAGTTGGACAAGTTTGTTAAGATTGCTTCAAAGGGCGACGCAAAATGTTTCTTTTCTCCAACAAGAAGTCACAAGTAGACAACCAGGAGCCATGGATGTATGAAGAGTACCGTGTACATCTTTGGAGCAGGGGCCCCGTTATTTTCCATGAAAGCTGCTCAGTGGCACGTGAAGCCAATAAAGGGAGACTTCCTACTATAATAGTACCTGAATATTCCGGCAATCTTCATCTGTCAATCAATCTATCCTCATTACATCGGATGACACATGAATGCCCTAATCGCCATGGTTGTGTTAATGAGACACATAATCCAACTGGCCAACTCAGCCTGGCAACATATCAGAAAACAATCCCAATCAAATAGACAACGTCCCATGGATGGACAAGATATCTATTATTACAGCCGCATACATAGCCGGTTCACTCTGGACAGGTTGCCAGACTATCGCAGGGCACATACAGACAAACAAATCATTAAAGCATACATTCACACCTACGGGCAGTTTAGAGTAATCAATTCACTGAGGCTGTAGGTCTTTGGACTGTGGGAGGAAGCCAGAGGACCCACACTAACACAGGAGAACTCCACACAGAAGGGCCGTACAGCTCGGGAATCCAAAAATCAGTTTGGATGTGGCTTTGACTAAATTAACCGTTTTTTCAAAACCACATCAGCCTTTAGTAGATTCCTTTTGATAATTCTTTTTTGCCACTTTCTCATGCTTTGAATGTTTCGTGCAGTCTTCCTGAGCAGTGTTGTTAATGACTTTGCTGAGGATGAACTTCTAATGGATTAGTACAGGTTTCTCTTTGTTATTAACGGAGTGAGATCAACGCAGTAGAAATGTAATCACCTCTAATATGTTGGAAGATGTACACCTGTAAAGTGTGTCTGAGATAACTTTGGGCTGCTGACTGCTTTTGAATTAGCGTTGATACATTCTGGCAGTGGTGCTGTCCGTGGTGCTGATTAAAGACTGGTTTTGCGGGACGGGAGTTTTATGGTGAGCCTCCTCCTCATGGTGATGACATATCAACTGTCTGCTTAACAGTTGAAAAAAAAAAGATGAGTTATGTTATGCTGCTGAGCTTGTTGCACATTTCTAGAAAGGAATGGAGTGCAAAATAAAGTGTTTTCTCCTCTTGAACAGATGACACGATTGTAATTGCAATAATACATTCAAGAAAACTAAAAATCTGATGAAAAATAACATCACAGGCTACATATCAAGAAACTGCTTCAATTATTGCTGTTGCACTGTTGCATTAGAAGTCAGGAACATTAAACAAGGGACACCAGCACAGCACTGAATGGTCTAAAACCACTAAGAGGTTGTTGGACCCCTCTTTGGTCATGTGTTGTGATGCTGAGCGGTGAGGTAAAATTATAGTTTCTTTTAATGTATGGTTCAGTCTCTTTCTCTCTCTAGCCCTCTCACTCACTGTTTCAACCTGAGTATTGTCTCCATACATTTCCATTCCCTCGTCCACTTTAAATGGTAATGCTTTCTAATACACCCTGCATGAGACCAAACACCAGGCTTTCCGCTGTGCCTCTTTTTTTTGTGCAAAACCTCGATGCCATATTTTAACTAAGCACAAACGCACCGAAAAAAAGCTACAAATCTTTAGTAAATATCTCCTTGTCTGTAACTGGATGCTCCCACTCAGACACTGTTCTGGAGGTAAACGTGCACGTTTCTTTCCTCGTCTCCTCCTACTTTGCTGCCGGGATGCACCTCCTTGTTTTTACACTGCTGTGTTTGCTGGATTGACAAGTTGAGAGGAACTACAGTGTATGTTTGTCATATTATAGCTTCTATGTGTTTTTCATAGTAACAATAGAGCCTAGGGCACAAAAGCAAGCTGTGGCTACCAGAGATCGGGACTCCAGTCCGCAACTTGGACTCGAGATGCACTTAATACGCGCACACATTGATTTTAGACTTGACTTCGTCTTGACTTAGACTCATCCTCAAAAGACTCTCACTCGGGATTGAGACTCGTTAACAGTCTTAATTTTACGCTTAAGCTAACGCATCCTTCACCGTTGTTGAGTGTATTGTGTCATATGATCCAGAGTGATCCAGAAATAGAGACGAAAAGACAAAACTAATTAAGACAAAAAGTAGTGAAATTTGTGGGCAGCATGTACATTAACTTGTGACTAAATACTTGGACTCAAGCTCAAAGACTTGAGAAGTGACTTGAACTTGTGACCTTAGACGTGAGACTGTTTAAAAAGATTAAAAACCAGCATAATGATCAATTCCCGTTGTCTCTATTTCCCCCTCAATCTGTGATTCGGAGGAATGTGGATGGAGGAGGAGGATCCAGCTGAACTATTGGATCAGAAAGGCCAGATGGGAAGGAGAGTAGAGCTCTTTGGGAATTTAAATGAGCGTAGGAGATTTGCTCCTTTATAAAAATTCTAATGTTTTTCCCCTGGCATCGATGTAGACTCTTATACAGATGGACGAGGCACACATGCACACGCACACACACACACACACAGGCTTGTTGCGGATGGCGCTCAAGCCCTTTGTATTGTTGTTTCTGCTCCAACATGAGAGGCAGCTATCCGTCAAAGCTGCTAGCGTGCCCTGTGGTGCTTCAGAGGACGTTTTGATGGTATGAGAGAGCGCTGAAATAAAAAGACCAGAGACTGACTGAGAACGAGGAGCTTGTTTGGGCAAATTAGTAGCAATGTCTTTGTCAGAGATAAAACTGAACAAAGTAGCCAGAACCGCCGGAGCACCATGCTCGTCTCTCTCTCTTGTCGTGGACGTAGTCAATTCTCTCTCCTATTGAAAGTCTATTTCTGAAAGTGGGAAGGAGGGAAGGAGAGAGGAGAAGAGAGAAACTGTGACAATTTGTTTATGTGTTTGTCTTCAGAGGATTCACAGGCCTTATGGGATAACAGGTCTTGGTGCATAAACAGGCAGCAGCAATCATTTTCAATACTTATTCAATATCATTCTTTTGTTTTTTCACTGACGAGTAGCATGTAGCATGTCTCACTTTATGACACAAGCTGGACTGATGAGCTGAATGCGTTTTCAACAGAGTCAACACAAACAAGCTTTCGTCCAGGAGGCTGCTGTTTGTGTCCAGTGCGAAACAAAACAAAAAACATTGACATCTTTGTCACGTCAGTCAGGTTGTCTAAACCTAACTTCTTGTGAACAAGGAAGTTTATTTTGAAAAGACACCATGCATGAAACGAGTGGAAGCTGATACGCGCTCCCTGCCATGTCCAAAAGGATGCTAGTTGGGTACCTGAGGGTCACAGTTTGTTTTGTTACATTTTAAAACCCAAACAGTCTCCATCCAGACTAGCGTTTTAGTGCCGTTGCAGAAATAGTCTCTGTCCATACTACAACGCCCTGAAAACACTTATCACATGACCAGGGCTGATAACGCCACTGGACATGGGATTGTTGCAAAGTGCTCGAATATTAGCTTGACTACCGCCTACCTACCTTGCACTGACAACACGGTCAGCAACGTCACCCGTTATCCATGTTGAAATGAACCACTGGTGGTCGAGGCTGATGTCATTTGTTTTCTTCCATGAAAGGACACGTCATGACTGTTAAAAAACAAACACAAAGAATGTGGGTGTCTGAGTCATCGCTTTCAAAGGTCTTTGTTTCTGTTCATCTTGACTAAAACTGCTTCATCAGCGGTTTCAAAGGTCCACATTTTAGGGGTTCTTAAACGCCAGGTTTGTGTGTAGGTTAGGTATCGACATAGCAAAAGTTGTTGTTTTATAATGAAAACGTGGTGGTGTGGATGTAGCCTTTGGGCCACTGACCAAACGTTGGCAGTTGACGAGTTTGGAGTGAGAATGTGTTGGTAAAGCATATAATCGAGAAACTTTACCTAATATTGTATAATGATTATAACAAGCACCAGGTAATGGATACTCATTATCTGGCATGCATTAATACCCAACCTGTTTTTCAACAACAGTTAGTCTACAACCATATTGTATAATTACACTGGGTCTCTAGCTAATTAACTATAAATGAACACATCCCACTAGCCTCTTAAACCCAGTGTAATGGTCACCAAATAAGCTTCAATGTTCCAGGGCCATATTAACTCAAATATAGCTATCCTCCACTGCAATAAACAGCCGTACTGATGGTGCATTGGTTGCTTGAGGTGAATAAATACAGAGCACTCCAGCAGCAGAGCAAATGAAAAGTGCAAATTCCCTTGAGAATTGTTATTGTAGGAGCAGAGAATGTCTCTCTTGCTGTAGGTTTGAGCTTGCATCTTCTGCCCGCGTGTTGGATCTGTGTGTCTTCTGCTTGGATCTTTGATTTCGATGCAGACATAACAGGGGCCTGGATCGTGAAGCGAGTTCATCTCAGTCTGGTTCTGTCTGGCCTCACTAAGCATATCATTGGATAACTGGTATCATAAAGCTGGTTGTCAACTGTTCGTTGTTAAATTTGTTTTTTTTCTCGACGGAGATGTTAATTACAATCATCATCTTGAACCACAAATTAAGTACTTAACTTCTGAAACCCCTCGAGGATGTCGGCTTTCTCTGCCGACATTAGTGTCTTTCAGAGTCTGTATAACACCAGTATCTCCGCTCTACTTTTAGAGCTTGAGTGAAGATACGGGTATCATAGGGCTCTTTATGACCTAGGACCTCCATATGGCCAAATAACACTCACAAATGTTGGTGAAAGACACATTCACAAGGGGCCCTTGTTGAGAACGAAAAGGAGTGTGTTTGAGTTATCAGCATGTATGAAAACTAAATTATTGACCAATTATTGATCAATATAATTATTAATGTCAGTAAGATGATTAACAATTGTTAATAAAAAGGGACCAATAACCAAACTATAAACTAAGTCTCATAATTAGTATTCACTCACAATGTCAATAGTCAAAGTACTATTCCACATTCAGAGTATAAGTGAAGGTGTTGAGTACGAGCACAGGCCACTTATCAGCTATTATCACAGAACACATGCACAAAGTAATCACAGACAGCTGCTCTTTAAAGTATAACAGAGTTTATTAAGTTACAATAATAATGATCTAATCAACTAATATCTAAAACTAACAATAAAACTATACATCTATGAGCACGCTATCTAAAATCAACAAACTGTGGTAAGAGGGAGATTGTGTGTGTGCATGCATGTAGTGTGTGTGTGTGTGTGTGTGTGCATGCATGTATTGTGTGTGTGTGTGTGTGTGTGTGTACATGCATGTAGTGTGTGTGTGGGGGAGAGGCGAGAGCACAGCTCAGACAACGTATGATGTCGCGAGACTCTAAAATGGCGAAAATAAAGGTCTGGTTATCTGCACGTGTCTGAAGCAGTTAGCTCACCTCGGAGCTACATTAACTTAAAGCTATATGTGTGTGTGGGTTAGTAAAAGAAGCAAGAAAGCAAACAAAACAAAATAAGATCCTTCCGGCAGCTGTGGAGTACGGAAGATTGTTCTCTCATCTACAGAAACACGACTGACGACTCTTTGATTCGCACAGCCGCGGTTCTGACCTTTGAACTGATGAGAAACAACTTCCGCCTCCGCTAGGGGTGAATCATCTCAACGCGATTGCAGCAGTATGAAATACACAGCATTAACAATCTCGGTCGTTAATCTCGGCAATTATTGAGCACACCACGTTAAAAAAATGACACAGAAACTTAATCAACACCAACAAGATAATAGACTCAATAACCTAACTAAAGCCCACACACCTCGAGTACGCCTTACTATGAGACGATTTCTGAACGAATCGGTCGGTCCTTCAAGTAGGAGGTGCACTCGGCTGCGCGGGCTCCAAGCGTTGCGCAATGAATTCTCTTGGTAGCAGAGAATTTCTTGGGCTCGTTAAGGGAATTCTCCGTCCTTGCAACCGGCATGAATCGACTTGGATGGGAAAGAGGAGTGTTCTTTTTCACTGAAGAATCCATTCTTCACTTCTGCAGGAAAATTGTCCGCTCCCTTTTTCCTCAGGATGCGAGACAAAAACAAAACAAAAGTCTCTATTCGTCCAGCAAATGTAAAACTGTTAACCTCGGGTTTCATCTAAAAACAGCAACATTGTGTTCGTGCATCCTTAGTCCGACCAGGGTCAGAGGGATAAGCACTGTTTCAGGGGTGCTCAGGAGTTTTGTAGTTTGGTGGCTGAGCCACAGGGGTCTGTGGGCCTTGCCCAATGGGAGGCCAGCGTTGCGTTTGGGTGAAGATTTCACAGGTGAGTGTGAAATCCTTTCTGGTGGGGGTTTGGATGTTATCTACCCAAATCAGGCTGAGCCTTGCCTGCAAAATCGGCAGGCCCAGTTTCTTTGTCTCAGAGCACATGGAGAAGCACATGGGCCCAACACCCTTGACCTGTCACCTCCAGATATGTGAGCGAAAATGGGTTCTGTTTGTACCCACGAGTCTCCCCTTTACAGACCTCTATGAGAATCCCATTCATTATTGGGCAAAAAACAGTTGTGCTGACCCAGTCCGGTTATAAATCATTCATTATTCAGTGTGGCTTTGTAGCACAAAGGCAGTAAAACTGCCTGTGCCAAAGCACACTGTATATTATCCATCGGGATTAATAATAATCAGGTTTATCCGAAGTTTGGCGCGCTTCTCCTCACACAGCGTTGCCAACAGCGGCGTGAAAAATACATCAAAACGTGCGGCCTGATCGGGAATAGTGTGCTATCTATTTCCCGGAGAGATTCGCCTAGCGGTTTTCCCGAAAATTCCCGAAAATCCCCAAAAACTGAGCAAAGTTTCTCCATTCACTTGAATGGGGTTGCGGCGTGAAGAGAGCTAAAAAACACTTAACTTTGGGCCCATATTGGCGAGCCGTACATTAACGTAGAAACATGATTCAAAGTTTAAAACGTAGACAAAACGCTGCACTTTATTGAGCCAAATGGACATTTTGATAGCTAGCACAGTTTTCATGAAGTCACAGATTAAGGTTCAGGAAAATTTTGGGTCCGTTTCAGATTTTATAATGGGTGTGTATTGCGCAGCTCGTTAAGAGCTAGAGTGAGAGCATAACTGTCAGAGTGGAGAGGAGCAGGAAAATGTTCTGTGATTTTTTTCCAAACAAATTGCTCTAGCTCCCACAATGTTTACTCTTTATACACCATTTTTGGCCAATAAGCTTGGAAATGTTGTGCTGTCGCACACAGATGTCTGTGGAATCCAACGGACTTACACATTTGTCTCAAAGAGCCACAGAGCGACATCAACTCCAACCAACTGCTCCATTAGACTCCATGTTAAATCTGACCACTCATTTCTCAAAGAAAGCAGACGGTACCAGTTTTGCATATTGCGCTTGAGCTCACATTTTTAAGACCACAAACATAAAAACACATCTCCGCGTTTGCCAGAGTCTTATCTCTCTGACGGTATCCATATTTTATTGATTAGTCTCATGGTTTTGGTATAGAGGGCATATGTTTGACAGGTAGTTTTGTTGGAAATCAGTGGTTACTCTCTCTCTTAATTAGCCTCTAACACACAGGTGCTCCAATCACCAACATGCACCCAAGCACACAGGTGTTTATATGAGCTCATTAGTGATGTTGATAAACACACAGAGGCACTGAGACACACACGCACATACACTCCTCTCCCTCTCTCTCTCTCTGTGTGTCTCTCTCTCATACAGTCATTCAGGTCTTGGAGACTTTTAGAGGACTCCCCCCCCATTTTAAAATAAAAGCCTATAACTGTCTGCCTGTCTCACTCAGCCTCTCTCTCCTCTCTGTCTATTTTTCTGTCTGTCTCTCTCTCCCTCTCTGTGTCTCTCTCTATCATACAGTCATTCAGGTCTTAGATATTCTTAGAGGACTCCTCCCCCCACTCCCCCCCACCTCCCCACATTTCAAATGAAAAGCCCCACAGAATGAATTCTAACTGGAATGCTTGTGATGAAGCCTCTCATTTTAGTGTCAAACATTATGATTCTGTCTCCTCTCCCCCTCTCTCACCCACCCAGTCCCACCCTTTCAAAATAAAAGCCCCACAAATACAAGATTCAATCCAAGAGTATGAATCTAAAATGCAGAAAAGAGAGTAGCGCTATCTCAATTGAACCTGAATGACTCTACCGGTAACATTGGCGTGTGTATATATTGCGATTTCTTCGGGCAGTAGAAGCCACACTGTCAAAATTTCTTTAGGAATTTTCTAGTTATTTTTATTATACATGTTTTTCTTATGCCTTTAGCATAGAGAAGTGTTTTGTTTGACGATGAACAAATTATTAATACGTGATGCACATAAACTGTAGAGGTAATGTGTTTCTGCTGGCGAGGAGAGGAACAGAGGTTAATGCCTAATGAGGTCTGTCTGACCGAGATGTTGCTTTTATGATCATGGAAAATAACTAACAGTGTGTAGATTTTTTTCTTTTAGAAGACAATAGATTTTATATCCAATTATCACAACATCAAGAATGTTATTCTGAGCTGCAGTAATGGAATCGGATTGTTAAAGCATCCACACTATCACAAATCCCGCTGGGAATAAAAGGATCTGAGCAATTAGGATGAAGCTATAATTGTCTTTATGCAGTTATTTAGCTTCGTAAAATATCCCTCCATTTGTTAAATGATGTCATTTTGGGCTGTTGGAGCAGAGTTAAGCCCAAAGATAGCTGGCTATTGTCCAAATCTGACCATATCAACTGGGAGCATGTCTATGTTTCCTCAGCTCTTCTGTCTGTAATCAGATATTGTGAGCGCCACATCTCAATAAATTATACCCAGATTTTACTGTTGGCCAAGAAAGATGCTGAGGGAACATATGGCTGAGGGAATGTAGGCCCGACTCTTATTATAACTGATGGGTCAAAAGACTGAAAGTGGGCCTTCAGTGTGGTGACCCGGTCACGGCTTTTTTCTGTCCTGGCCCCACAGTGGTGGAATGAACTCCCCACTGACGTCAGGACGGCAGAGTCGCTGCCCATCTTTCATCAGGCTGAAAACTCACCTCTTCAAGAAGTACTACCCTGAGCCTTCCACTCAGCACTTATTGTATTCGTATTAGTTTGTTGCACTTATTGTATTCGTATTAGTTTGTTGCACTTATTGTATTAGTTTGTTTCTGCACTGTACTTTTGCTCTGGTTTATGCTCTTAGATGCTTGTTTAAGAAAAGAGATGCACTTATGACTTCTGGTGACTAGTTGTTCTCTTGAATACCTATGTTGAATACACTTATTGTAAGTTGCTTTGGATAAAAGCGTCTGCTAAATGACTGTATTGTAAGAACAAGGCCTGGTCTCCAGTGTCTCACACACACACACACACACACACACACACACACACACACACACACAGAGGACTCCTTAATCCTGTCAATACGTTGGAGCCTTAGAATGGTTAGTGTCTTACATGAACAAGATAAATGGGATGCCCTCCATTGCACGTCTCACTGTTGAGAAAAAAGAGGTGGATAGGTAGCAGCAATGTTGGTTGAACAAGAATCTTTTCTATGGCGGAAACATTATATTTGGAGGTGCTCATGATTTACCGCCGACGTATGAAGTGGACGCTAAAGAACAGACCGTTTACGCTCTACTTCTGAAACTCTTCTGGAGGACATTGGACAGCCGGGAAGGAGACGTGATGGAACTTTGGCGCAAGTGGAATGCAACACGGAGACATCCACATATCCAAGGTAGAGGCGGTCAATCAGGAGAGACTTCATTAGAATGAACAATAATTTATTATACATGTATAAGAAATGTCTTTGGCGATTGAACTGCATCCTGAAGTAGGATAATAGAGGGTTTGTGATGCTGAGGTCAGATAAAGCCGAGTCCAGACACTGGTGGTGGTGGTGGTGGTGATGAAGGGACTTGCTGCAATCCGATGATGCATGACGAGGATGACTGTGATGCTGACTGGAGGTGACTGGGGTGGAGGAGGGTCGCATCTGATTGTGCTGGAATGACAACTGACAGCAGCAGAGATGAGAACACCTTTTAAACAGCAACAATGTCACAGGGAGAGAGACACTGAGATTATGAATGTAAAGAGCGTCTTTCTGACTGAACTTCCGCTAAGCTTCATAAATACTTTTAGTATATTTTTAAAAAAAGTATACAAATTGTATACAAATTGTAACAGTTTGCTATTAGTAAACAGCGGCTGTGGGTGAGGGACGGCAGCTTGAAAACACTTTGACATCATGTGGAACTGATTTATTTAAAAGTATATTGGCTTTTTACTCGCAAAGGGTTTCATCACTGTTACGTTCCCCTTTTAGTGTCTAAGGGATGAGGGGAGTAACAACGTAAAATACCCGGAGAAAGAGAGACATGGGCAACCGATGACTTAACAAAAAAGGATTTAATAACAAGGAACGCCGTGACACAAAAATACGCAGCTTGTGGGCTGCCACTTGAAACACTGGCAGCGGGGGAGAGCCAGGGCAGTCCGTGTGGATCTCCTTTTAACCACCGCTAATCAGTGGATGAGCACAGCCGCGTTCAATCACCCGCTGCAGCTGGCATCCCGGGAGAGGGCGGCACCCGAGAGCACACTGAGGGTGGGCAGAGGGAGAGCACAAACACAGCAGCACACCTAACAATCACACTTACAGTAACCGTGTAGTTACCTTCACTTCACCTGGTTCCCCGTCTCCACAGCAGCCTCACTGCTCTGCTGTTTGCTGACTTAGCTCTGTGTGTGTGTGTGTGTGTGTGTGCATGTAGTTTGAGGACCTCAGCCCTGACCCAGAGGGCAGAGGAGAGGCTGAAGCGTGGTAATAAATACACCAAAACTTTAAAAAGTAGCAGATAAAAGAATGGCTAACATCTTCAATAATTATAATAGTGAACACACCTGTAGAGCTGTCTACTTATGGTCCGATCACCCAGGATCCAGGTCTGAACAGGGCCCATGTTAGGCCAAAGATAACAATGATGTCATGACAATATGAAGACGTGTGTAGCATTCTAAAACTAAACCTGGCCCGTGTCTGCACCAGACCTGGCTGAAACTGACTGGCAAAGTAATGTGTGTGTGTAATAATTAATATTATTCATTATTATGACCCTGCTCCATTTAGGTGAGTCAGGGCCCCTGGTACTGTGCATGCTGGCTCACTGGAAGGACTGTGACAAACTAAATAAAATGAGACCATAGTTAATTTGATCTATTAAAGCTGTGTCTTGTCAAAATGACTGCTTTATGTAAACACCCCATTGTGAATCTAATTTTGAATATAAAAAACCTGAACCTGATGTGGTCCGAAACCCACCTACAACATGCTTTGTAGGGATCCACTGGGTTCGGGTCTGGTTGCAGAACTCTATAGTATTGATTTCAGCTGTCATGTATCAGTGGCAGCACTAACCCTTATGAATGCACGACCCCTGTGACATGTTGCCTGGGTAACATCCCGGCCAGCTCATGATCAGAATGGGTAAAAAGTTTAATGTTTTTGTAAAAATGCTCGAGGGGGGCTTTGCTTGATCTACGCAGACCTGTGAAGGTGCGGTGTAACCCTGACTCCCCTGTATTGCTGCCGATGGCTAGGACAGACACAACGGCACCATCTGACTACCAATTCCTGCGCAGCTTTGGCGAGGCGGAGTGCACGGCCGTGTGCTGTAAAATGAATGATTCGTATTGGCGGGCCATGAAACATTTAGCACATTCAGAATTCATTCAACATTAATTCAGCGTTCCTGAGGTTTTTTTTTCAGCAGACTTTCTCACTCTTTATCAACTTTAACTCGCTCTTTAACTTTATCAACTTTGGCAGATTGAATTTCCCAGGACTGCAGTACTGTCAACACCCACGTCCAGCCACACACACACACACACACACACACACACACACTGCTTATTTTGCACAACTCACCCTGCTCTGTGTTCTTTGTATACTGGGTCCTTTCTGACCACGTTTCGTGTCCTTGGACTGAGCGCTTGTATTGTTTTGGACACAGAGGATGGTGTTTGGCAGATAAATGAATAATTAAATGAATAAAAAAAACGATTTATCCTTCCTTGATGACACCCCTCCCGGCTGGTGATACTTCCTCCTGCACTTTGACCTGAAGACTTGAGGACTGCGGGGAACAAAACTTTTGCTTACAGCATGACTGTGTCTGTAGTGTACTAATGTATAATGTGCACACAACCCTTATTGATCTTCCTGTAGTGCCTCAACAAAACAAAATGTATCGATTTGCGCTCTTTTCACATAAATCAAGAAATAAAAAAAGTGGGTGTTAACCATATCGTTGCTGTAGGGTTGAAACCTTAGTATCAGTGCCACCAATGTGACCAAGCGTCCTGGGTACGTGTATGAGGTGCATTTATAAGACGGAAATAAGCGGAGTCAGGAGACTTCTCGCTCAGCCCACGGCTTCTCTGTTTATTTCTAACCCCCCCACCCCCTTCCAGCGGAAGTCGCCTTTTCTCTACGGCATACGGGACATATCATCTCCAATACAAAATGATAAACATGAGTCTGTTACAATAATACATTTAAAAAATGCGTTAACGCGATAATAAAGCATTAACTTGCCCAGCACTAGTATTTATATATATATATATATATTTGTAGTGTGTGTGTGTGTCATGTTTGTCACACTTAAATGTTTCAGATCATCAAACAAATTTAAATATTAGACAAAGATAACACAAGTAAACACAAAATGCAGTTTTTAAATGAAGGTTTTTATTATTAAGGGGAAAAAAAAATCCAAACCTACATGGCCCTGTGTGAAAAAGTGAAAAGCAAACACTTTTTCACACAACTATATAATCCCTGCTCAGAAGGATTAGAAATATATACACATAAATACATTAAACTAAAATATTTTCAGCATATATACTTTGAAGTTTTTAGTTTAGTGTTTTTAATCATATATTCAAAAATAAATGTATAGTTTATTTTCATGTTGTTTTTCTAAATTAATAATCAGTTAATTAAATCAGTTACTATGTTAAATAACACATTTTCAGTTATAGTTCTTGCAATTAAAACAATGTATTTATCAATAACTTTATTTTATTTCATTCACACATACATATATATTTACATGTACATATATATATATATATACACACACACGTGTATATATATATAGACGTGTATATATATATAGACGTGTATATATATAGCAATCCTAAGGCAGAAGAAATCAATCAAGACAGTTAATATTAACAGCAGCAAAACAAATGTCAGCAAACGTGTTTAACTTGCAGTAACACATGTGCATATACTTTATATTTTTGAAATAAGTTTCCCCCCCACATTTATCAATAATGTTCACACAGGGATGCAAATTTAGAAGATTGACACATTTTACACAGCAGAATATACACAAATTCACATAGAAATCATTTACATGGATGTCTTATTTCAATTTAAATAAATAAAAGAAAATGGTGACAGCCACAAATGTCATCTCTGTGACAGCAACATTAACACATCAGAAGGATCTACTGGTTGTCTTATTAGTGAAGGCTTTGTACAGGATGAGAGCTAATGTAACTGTAACCTTAAGTACAGGATGGTCAAATGGAGATATTACAAATGGACTAATAGCTTAATTCAAGCTACGGTTGCTGAATGTTTGTCCATCGTTCTCTCCTCAGCTCCTAGCTCTCTGTAACAAAACAAGAACAGAATCAGCAAAATTCAGTGTATTCGTGTAATTAATCTCAAAGTTTGTAACGTTACCGGACTTAAAGTGATATTTCAGGTTCACAACCTGTCTACCTGAGCTCACGTTGGTCCGTTTATGTACATGATATAAAGTATAAATCATCTGTAAAATCATCACAAACTCAGTAAGATACTATTCAACCTCTGAGGTTTGAAAGTGAAGTTATTAAAAGGTACTTTACAGGGCTAACTATGGTCGGATGCAGGCAGCTGAGCTGCTGCTAATAGCGCAGCGGCTAACGTTAGTTAGCTTGTAAGCTATGAACGTCACGTAACTTAATGGATCACTTTAGCACACATGTCATGTTATAAGATCTCTTATTTTGCTTTAACATTAGTATCGGTGACATTCGAGTAAGTTGAAACCCAATACTTACATTTAAAAGTGAATCCTGCCGCTTCTCCAGCTCTCGCATCAATCGCCGCCATGTTGGTTCAAATAAAATCTTCACCGGCACGCAATGCATCTTGGGATATGGTGGCCGCGAAGGATCCATCAGATGTGTCCTCCGAATCTGGGGTCTGAAGGCCGCATTCGTCGGCTGCATTCGAAGGAGTCTTCAACAAACATGCGAAATGGGACAGCCTAGTCGCAGCGCTGTGACGCAACCGGTCTACGAATGCAGCCTCCGAAGGATGCAGACCCTGAATTGGGACATAGCTTCTATCGCTCACTCACCTAATCAGCTAATTCAGTGCACCTGCTAGCCACACCCACCTCATCACCCTCACCTGCTCACTCTGCAGCACCTACTATTTAGACCCCAGTCTCACACAAACTCACTGCCATATCGTTCTCCGCATTCATGCTAGACCTTCCAGCGTTTACCCTCCGACGGATTTCCCATTACCGACCCTCCCTGTTTGGACTTCTCCACCTTGCCTCTGCCCCGGTAAACCACTCAGCCTTCTGCCTTCTCCGTTGACGGTTTGGCGTTCCACCGTGTGGGATTCTACATCTGTGCATATCCTAGACTGTTACCTGTTGTGTGTTCAGTTGACAATAAAGCTTCGATTCCAACTATTCAGTGTGTCTGTCGTACTGCTTCTGGGTCCTTAACACACCCGTTACATATACTGTATATATATTAATGAAGTGTCGCTCGCTGCAGAGCTAAAAGCAAACACTCATTTTCTGTATGAGCCCCCACGACCGCTGGTTCTAGGTCGACCTGGAAAGGCCTGGGGGAAAAAGGCAGCTCGCCGGTCCGACTGTGAGCTTTACAGCTCACCCAGACCTTGCCGCTCAATTAAAACTATACAGTACCTGTTTATCAAATTTAGCTTCATGTCAACTTTTGCAAATGTTTGTTGACGAGACAGGCGTAGCTAGCTAGCTAACGTAATATGATGTTCTCCCTAAGATGTGGCCGTTCTAATCAATGATGAACAAAACCCCATTTATGATATGACACATGCTGATATCTGACATGTATAAAGACACAATACCAACTTTAACGACGCAGTGTTCGATTGTTGTTGAAAAGTAACGGTGCTGGGCAAACAAGGTTTTTCGTCCAACAACCACGGCATGTAACTCTTGTTTGGGGTTGTATTTCCTGTTTTAGGTTTTGAGATCATTGTGTTGAACCTACAGTGATGAGTTAAAAGAAAGCCATTACACAGCCAGCATAGACGCTTGAAAAACTCTGCTGAAACCTTTCCGGTGTGAACACATGGTAATATGGAGGAATGATGGAGCAACTGTCAGAGCTTTTGTGGAGTGTGTGTAGCATGTTTAAGCTACATATTGTGTTCAAATAAATAAGCAATACATGGCTTTCAGAAGGCCAACGTTTGTGTGTTTTGAATTAGCAGTTGAGTTTCTTAACCAACTACTTGCATCACAAAACTAATGCACCCATGGCAAACATTTTACACACAGCATTAGTATTATATATTAATTATAGTTTCACTCCTCTTAGGTCGGCCAAGGCCTGGATGTTGTACATGCTGAGTCTCCAGAAAAGGAGCCATCATTAATAACGCTAATGATCACTCCTGTGAGTTTCCAGCTGTGCTTTTTTCTAAGTCAAAAAGGGCTTTCACTGCTGTGCATGATTACTGTTAGGAGGCACGTCGTTACACCTTGTACATGCCTGGAACATGACGAAGTTAGACATTACTGGGATTTACATTGAGCAGCCCACTAATCCTTTATGAATAGGCCTTTGGATTGTTTGTGGGAGTGCAGGTTTTTAATCATAACACTGTATTTTGAATAAGAAACCCAGGATAAAACCCAGTACTCCATTTAAATGTACTCTGAGGGAACACACTTCAACCAGAGCCAGAGATTTGCATATTACTGTATATTCTGTTGCATTTTTTTTTTTCTGTGTTTCATGACATGAAAATGTAACATTTTCTTACGGATATGAAAAAAATTGTGCTGCTAATGCATTTTTTGCAGACCATTTTAAAATGTTTTGCCTCATGCTCTTTATTTATTGTATCGCCTGGTTTATGATTATAAAAGACTTGACATGACATTCACCATAACCTACTATACATATTTACAGTCTGACTGAGTGCTCCGCAATAAAAATATACAACATCAACTAAGGTACAGCTGACTGTGTGAGAGACTGGAGTTGTAAATGTAGAATTGCTGTATATTAAACTGTTTTCAACATTATGAGAGCTACTTTGACATCCATGACCACATTCTACTGAGAGAGTTAGTGTGGAGGAATGGGCCAGATGTGATATTAAAGCCAAGGGGGAGTGTAATAATTCTGTGTTCACAAAACTTAAGTAAAACAGCCAACTTGATAGAAGCAGTGACATTAAAGATCCAGACTGAAAAAGTGAGTCAGGATGTGGTATTACCATTCATTTTGATTATGCATGCCTGAGGTCCTTTTTCAGGCAGCATAAACGTTTTTGAAAAAGCAATGCATTGTGGGCTATGCTCACACGTTTGCCCCAAATAACAGCAGGAGGTATATGATTTAAAGATGTGAATGCTTACTTAATTCAGTCTCCTCCTCAACACACACACGCACATACATTCCTACATTACCAACAGTGGACTACCGCACTACTCCAACTAAGTGTGGACTTCTGTTTCTGGTAATTTTGCAAAAATAGAATATTTTTAAGGTATTTTACCAGAAGTTACCTCTTGGTTAAAATAAAATAATATTCACCTATGGGTTTTAGACATGATTTTTAGTGTATTTAAAACATGACCAACAGAAAATGTCCCCTGTTGGCTCAGGAGCCCGCTGTTGGATAGGATTTAAAGTGCACACACGAACATTAAATTCATTACATCAAGCTAATACATCAGCAATGACACAGAGAAAGCAAATGTGTGTTGCCGTTTTGTTGCAGTTCTCAATAACAATCTGCATTCTACTACTAGTACACCACAATTTAGCGTATATTATCATTTCCATTTGAGCAAGCAGGTCTATTAAGGTGATATGATTTAGGATTACCGCTGCTTTAACACAAGATGTCACACATTCCCTTATTGCTTTGCAACAGAGCCACAGGAAAGCTGGGACTTCACAACTTCTCAGTCTGTCAAAATGTGAAACATCAGTTTCACAAAAGCAATCTTATATTTAGGGATGTGAGATTAAACAGAAGTCTTCACATTCAAATCTCGGTATGTTAAATCTGGTGTGTGGAGTGATTTGGAAACTGTGAAGTTATGATTATCACTTGCCTCCATAAACTCCGGTGATGCACGGCATTTAGCAGCTCCCAGGTGTGTCACACATTTGTTTTAAAAGAACAAAGTTTTTCTTTATATATAGGTATAGATAGTAATTATACCTTATACAAAATCTCCTTCTTTTCAATGATTCATTTTTAACTTGAAGTATATCAGACATGGTGGGCCTGAAGTCCAGTCCCATGAGTAAAGCATTTTGCTGTCTACGAGCGAAGTTAACACTAGAACCATCAGGAGTTACTGTATACCTAAACCCGCTACTAGAATGCATCGATTTTCAAGATGCAAGGTTCATTTATTCATCATTCTAAAACACTGACTTGTATGACACAATGCTATAGTTGTCAGGGACGTGCGGATCATGAAAAGTAAAAAACAAATAATGATAAAATAAAAAATATATATATATGTATCTACTGATCTGTGTTATAAATGTAATTTCTGTATGATTTCAATAATTTTAAGCATTTTTCGAGTCAAAATCGCTGAATTTGCGCATGTCCTGTTCAAACAGAGAGGACACACGAGGTGAGGCAGCGACGAGATCTGCCTCATCTCAGATCGCGCAATCCATAACAAACTGGGTTGAGCGCCTGGCTTTTGCTTTGTCATTGTTTGTCACCACTGTAATATTTGTTGACACTTGTATTATATGTCATTTCTTTCCATAGAATAGGTCATGTATACTATGTGTAGAATATATTTAGTCTTGCTGATCTGACAGAAACCGCAGTACCTCTGCCTCAATGAAGGGGGTGTTTAAGATTAAATATCTAAGCTTAAACAATTCTCAAAAAACAGGGAAATATGACCAAATCAACAGCAATTAAACGGCGGACAGGTAAAGTAAACTTCTATGTGTTTGTTGTTCTCTTTATAAATCCGTGGTTGTTACACAGATTATCGCAGGATCTCGCGATTTTCGCGGGCAGGGCCCGCTAGCGTTCTGCTCCGCTCCGGACAGGTAAACCTCTGATATATGATGCAGCTCTATTATAAACAATAGTAGACAAAAGGCGTTGCCATAGAAACATAGAAAGTTTATCTTGATGGCAAAATTGTCCAGCTAAGACAGTTAACACAGCAGAACTAAAAATGTTTGCAGGGGAAAAAACAATAAACACCATTAAATCCATTAATAAAAATAATAAGCATATACATTTTTCATTATCTTGTAACTCCCATTTGTGCTACATTGTGCAACAATAAAAAGTATTATATCTGTATATCTTTGTTTCAATACCAAATTGTGCAGTAAGATTCAATTTTGGAATTTTTGATTTACCACAGCTTCTATTCCATCAGGTGTTCAAATAATATTTTTAAGGAGATTCACAGATTTTCAACCTTGTGTGAAAAATGTCTGCAGTTGGAGATATAATCTGTGTCCATGTAGTAGTATTCATGTCAAATGATGTTGCTGATGTTGAAAGAACGACAAAACAGTTGAATAGCAAGGACACTTTTATTCAAAATCGCAAAACATAGGAAAATACAAAAAGCATAGGCAGAAATTGCCTTTTGATGGTAAGTTCCAGTACATCGGTTTCTTCTGCTTTCAAATCTGACACTGAGAACTTTTTAGACAGGTTCAACAGTTTTCCATTTCTTTTCAAAATACAAGTTTCGTTTTGATTCAGAATTTAGTGTAAAAGGGTGCAAACACACATGCAAACATACATCTTCAAATATATGCCTTAACACTTTCACGGTTGCATTAAATGGCAATACGGAACTATAAAAAGGGACGAATCGGTTGGTCCATATGCCATTTGAACATCTACTACTTTATAGTAGAGCAACAATTGAACATGTAACACCTTAAGTGCCTGAAATGGCTTGAATACAATTTTAAATGCATGGTAATGTTCATCAAAACAAATGGTTTCTACACCTGAGCCAGTAAGTATAACTTGCTCATCTTTCACAATAACAGTCCTGATTTTCCAAAATACTGGCATGTCATCAGCTATCAACACATACAAATAAACCAGGGCGATATTCAGTGCCAGTGCTTTACCCACTTCACTGACTGAACATTAGTAGATATTGCAACATTAAGTTTGGCAGCAATCGCAGGCCCTTCTTTCAATTCGCTAAGCTGCACCATCTTTCCCAGACCAATAGTTAATCTGCATTGGCTGAAAGATTCCCAATACAAGGCCATATATCTTTGGTGCTTTTTAGCCAATGTCTTTGTGATATTTAGCCTCGTACCGCATACACCACATGTGCAGAATTGGTCCAATATTCCTTATGCACCGAGGATAATGCATCATGAAATGATGCTTAGGCAAGAGGTTTTTAGCAGGAAACAGACGCTTAAAAAGCTGATGATGCTCAACAATGATGTGTTTCAGAAAGGTTGTCATACCATCCGTTAGGACTGGAGAAAAGACTATTCACTATATGCAGAAGCAACATTAAAAGATGCCAGTATTCGTCGTCTCTCTGGACTAGATCACCAAATATCAATGGCATGTTGCGCAACAAACACCAGGACTGTATGGCGTTCAGGCCCAAATCGTTACTTCTGTTGAAGAAAATCATCATACAACTTAGGATTGAACTGAACACATTTGGATTCACAAGTAAAGAGTTTATATAACGTGTTATGTAACACCCATTCTGGTTCATAACAACATTCTTAGGAAGTGATTAGGGAGCGCCAGACAAAATTTAATAAATCTCTCCAATTCGTACCAAAACATTTCCCGGACATGGATCGTGAGTGTGATCTGCCAAAAGGTTATCTTGACACAGACGAGGACAGGCGGAGTGGTGGTTATGCTAATGGAGCTGATGGTGGTTATGAAGAGACCACATGTGCTTCGTTTTTGGTTCAACGGACTGGTTTGATTGGTGGAAAGTAACTTAAGGGGGGTGAATCTTGACTATAAAAGTGATCTGTGAAAAGTAATACATTGGGATTGTTTCGATATGCTGAACTTGTAATATGTTGGCAAGTGTGTATTAAAAGACTCCCCGCTGGTTGCAACATCAGTTCGCCGTCTCTTCTCGTCATTTTGCCACAACATAATTGGCGCCCCAACGTGTGTTCGAGTCGAGGCCGAGGCATCTTCCACTTCTTCAGCCAACCGACAATCACGCTAGAGGCCACGTATCAGGTAGGAGATGTTCATATCTCACCATAGATTTATTTCTGTATAGCGTGATTCTCGCTTGTGTGATAAGGAGGGAATGTCTGGGGTCCCCTCAACGGAATCCACGCTCTTTGGCGGAGGAGGAGAGAGGCAGATTGGTGTTTGCTGGTAAAAAACTCAAAGTTGAAATGTTCAATGGATTCAATTTGACCTCCAGCTGAAAAAAGAGAGCTCTCTGTAGAAGAGGCGTGCGCGGCACTGTGGTGGCCGGACGCCTGTACTCACATTGTGCTAATCGTCTGAATTTCTGGAATGGGAAACGGGAAAGTGAATCAGCGATGGAGTTGTAGTGACCTGGAATGTGGGAGGCTCGGATGATGAACTGGTGCTGGGCCGAAACTAAGGTTAGTCTCCGCATGAACAGCATTATTTCTAGACAATGTGACCGTCCTTTATTAATGATGTCTATGAGGGTGCTTTTGTCTGATTCATGCCCCCAAAGAATGGCTGCTACGACTATTGGATACATTTCGGAGATTGCGGAAGAAGGAGTAAGGGAGGAGAATTCGGGCGGCCATGTGGCTGAGAACCACTTGTTGACATAGACGCCGCCGAAGCCGTTGGAGGGTGCTGCGTCCGTGTGAAGCTGGATGTCTTCCAGCTTGGTGATGTGTTCGTCGTAGACAAAGGAGATGCTGTTCCAAGAGGATAGGAACTGGTGCCATAATTTTAGCGCCGTTTGGCATGCTTTGTTGAGTGTGACGTGGTCATGGAGCTTTGTAACGGAGGAGGTGACTGAAAGGAGATGTGACAAGAAGGATCGGCCTTGAGGGATTATGTGGATGGCGTAGTTGAGGTGGCCTAAAAGCGAAAGGAGCTAGTGTTTGGTGCATTTGGGGGCCAGGAGGAAGTTGGAGATGAGTAATGAAATACGGTTGATTTTTTCAGTAGGTATAGATGCTTGGAGTGAGATGGAGTCGAGGGTGATGCCGAGGAATTCCAGGGACGTACTGGGACCTGCGGTTTTCTCTGCTGAGAGGGGAACGCCAAGTTCCTGGAACGCGGAAGTTAGTGTGGAGGCAGAGTGCTGGGGGAGAGGAAGGTGGCGTGACGGTGAGGAAGTCATCTAAGAGGTGGATGACGTACGGGAGTTTGTGAATGTTTATCAGGATCCAGCAGAGTGCTTCTGATAGGCAATCGAAGATTTTTGGGTTGCTCTTGCACCCAAAGGTCAGGCGCTCCGCGAAGTAGTAAGCACCTTTCCAGAGGACACCGAAAAGGGGCCAGTTGTCGGGGTGGATGAGCAGTACTTTAAAAGGTGCTGGTGATGTCTGCCTTAGCCAACCAGGCTCCTGGACCTGCGAGGCGAATGAGGGATGCGGCATGATCTATTGTGGTGTACTGCATGGAGTAGTCCGGGCTGGGGATTAGGCTGTTGATGCTTGGGACGGTGGAGCCGTGGGGGGAAGAGAGGTCTATGATGAGTCTCTTTTTTCCTGAATTTGAGTTCGATGGGTCCGAAAGCAGTGATTAATTTCCTCGGGATATGGGGATTGCATGTGGATGGATGGATGAGTTGGGCAAGGTCGATGTAGTTACCTGCGATAATCGGTTGCCTGAGCATGTGCGGCACGGGGGATGGTCGGGCGGATACTAAAGGGCGTGCTGGAGGTAGTGCTGTGGCTAAGGTAAAGCTGGTGGGTGGAGGAAGATGGGTCGGAAGGAAGCTGGGATTGGTTGGTGGTGGACCTGTGGAAAAACGGGGTGCATTTAAAGTGGGATGGTTAGTTATATATGGGTTATGGGGAGGGGGTGGGGGAAAAGCAAAGGCAGGAGGAATCTCAGGGGAAGAGCTCTCTTACCTTTAGGAGACTACGAAGACCCCACCAGAGATGAGCAACACTGGACTTTGGTTGGAATGTACAAAATACAAACCAGTTTTATTTGGTTTTTACAAAAAGTAAGGTAAAAGCTTACAAAAAATGAATAATAAAAAATAAGACAAAATCTCAGATGTACCAAGCTCAAAAAGAACCAAGTCTCTCAAAGAACAAGAACCCCCAGAAGCCTCGATCCTTTGTTGTCTCCTCCTATATATACACACTTCTCCTTGGTGCTTCTGCAACCTCCGGGTTCATATAAGGTAGACAACAGATCATTCTTAAATCATTGGACGAAACAGTTTTCATAGTCTTATCATTTCTGACACTTATTTTGTAGGTTAACTCTCCCCATACATGTAACGAGTATAATGATTTCTGAAAATAAAACACTCTTTCACACACTATTATAAAAATAGATCGTAACTCATCATAGACAATGGAAAGTTAAAAGAGGATAAACCATATGCATAAAAAGGTAAGCAACACCTTAAGATATGACTTCCTGTTTGGCTATAGGTCACAGGTGCCATGTTTCATATAAGCTAGTTAGGTGTGAAAACCACAATACGCCCAGAAGCTTCCATTGTGTAACCCTAACCCTTATGTCCCAACATAATCAACTTAATAAATTCATTAAAACAAGTTATGCAAGTGTTGACATGAGCTTTGAAAGTACATGTCAACACATTTGTTTTGACAAAGCAATAATGATCAGGAATACGAATAGAAATAAAAATGATTAAAACGTGATTTGAAAAGAAAGTTGAAACTGATTGTGAAGCTGTGAAGCAGAAACCAGTTTGAGTCTGTGCATCGAATCAACAAAGAAATGATAAATAGAAAATTACATATGTTGTAACTTTATAAGATGTTTGTCTTTATGTATTTTCCTGCTCTCTGGGCTTTGAATACATTTTTGGAATTTGTGAAACATGTTCAAGTTAACATGGGATGTTACTTTACAGTTTAAACTTTACTTGTAAACCCATCTCTCTATTAACAGACCAAGGAACTAACAAGTCATTGTCATTGCTCCTATTGAACTGGACGCAGGTAGACATAGTGGTTTGCATAACGAATTTGGAAGCAAGGGTACACAGGCTCAGTGAATGTGGTGTGAAAGGTGTAGAGGTGGCTCAGTGTGTTAGAGGAGACTTTGTAGTAGGACAGAGTGCCAGCATGCCAGTCCAGATACACCCCAAGTGTTGGGCAGCCATCAGAGGGAAAATAAGTTTCCATCAACTTACCATTATGAAATGCCTTCAGTGTGTGTTTTCCACGTCCTGAATATTGTCCAAAAGCCCAAGATACGTTATCTTCCAAAAGATAACTGTCTGAACCACCTCCCTTTCTGTCAATTCTCTTGTATACAACAGCTACAAAAACATGTTTCAAATGAGTTATATCTTGATCCCACTCTACCTCCCAGTAATGGCACCCAGATAACCCCTCTCTGCACATCACCTGATGATGTTCCTTAAACCTCTCTGGGTGATCAGGATAATACTGCCATGATGATGTATATTTTGCTTTCTTGTTTCCAGCAGACAGAATGAGGTAGTTCTGTGCAGTGTTTGGGTCCAGGGTGAGATCACAGGCATCTGATGGAGAGACCAATTAAGAGACTCATTAATTCTGATGGTCAAACAGGTTTCTGGAGGACATTGATTAGTACAGCGTATTTTTGACTCAAAAGCATGAATAAACTTACACAAGGTCAGATCTCTTCTGTCTGTGATCTTTGAAGGAAGCTCAGGTTTTGAAAAGTCTTCACTGACCAGAATGCCCTTCTTGTAATGGTAGATGGTTGCTCCTTTGTATTTCTCATTTGGAGTGCCTGTGATTAGGAACTTGACCCGCTTGTTGTTTGTCTGTGCTCTGGCAAGGTCATGGAAAGCGTTGGCTTTTTCTCTCATTGTGGTAAAAACTTCATCTGAGGAGAACCACGGGTCTTCATAAGTATTCCTTATTTCAGTGGAGTCCAAGTAGGTGGCCATCACATCAAGGTCGGTATCACCCCTTATCATGGAGGTGAAAACAAAGCACAGAGCATCATCTACATCTCCATCAAGAACCTCTCTGTCCAGCTCGGACTGATTTCGGACGATCTTTGCTTCCTCCATGGTATCTACACAGGATCTGATGACGTTGATTTCTCTCTCTTTGTCATCCAGCCACTTGCTTAGTTTCTCTTGACTGAATGGTGACTTGTCTCTGTCGTCAAAGAATTCTTTTAATGAGCTCTCATCTTCTTTACCTTCACGGATGGAGGGGAGTTTCTTCGCCATGGTCTGCTGGAGGTCAGATGCATAGTGGTGACACAATTTTTGGAAAGTTTTGAACTCTTCATGAATACATGGAAAGTTCTCTACCACTCCGTCTTCCAGAGAATCGTTGCATCTCATTCGTATTTCCCTCAAATCTTCAAGAGCATCCTGCATCTTCCCCACCAGTCCAACGCTGATCTCACTCTTCAGCTCATCAGCTTCAGGAAAGAAATTCTTCAGTGGCATCAGCCAGATCTTCATTGGGACAGCATTCTCTCCTTTTTCTCCCAGTAGCTGTGGAAGTTGTCCACAGGTCTTCACTGCCTCTTCAAATGTTACAGGGATGCTTTCAAGGATGAAGTCTCCAAAGAATTTGCAGGAGCATTTATTAGTCAGGGCTTTTTCTTCATCAGACAGCTTGATGCCAGCTTGCGCCTCAAGACTAAATGAGGGGATCTTGTTTATCACAGCTCTCATGTTGCCCTGGATGTCTTGAACGCTGCTGGTGTCTAACTTCTCACTGTCAAACACAAAAAAAGAGTTTGCCCCATAAACGACGCCTGTGACTACATGTGTTGCCGAGCTCTTCTTAATAACATCCATTTGGTGGGCGTCTAATGTTAGCAGGTCAATCATTGACAACTGTTTGAAGTGGGTGGTAGATTTGTACTGACACGTCACTCTGCTCTGATTCTTGAATTTCTTCTGATCATTCAGATACTTGGCAGATCCTTCAACTTCAATCAGTCCACTGAGGAAACTGGCCTTCAGAGAAGCTTCAACATCCAGCAGAGAAGACTTGGATTCAATGGAGTCAGATTCAGTCATTTTAAAATTACTGCTGGGTTTGACAATTCCAGTTATCTTCTCTTGTAGAGTTTTATCATCCCACAATGTCAAACCTTTAGAAATTGGAAAACATAAAGCAGGAGGATCATTTCGTGAAATTAATTTTGTTTAATAAATTTCAAAAACTTGAAAGAAAGAAGAAGAAGCATGGTTAAGAGGCAGAGGGGAAAAGAGGAGGAAGTCCAATATTCGTTTTGTTTTTTCTCAAAGTCTCAAAACCAAGTAAGTTGTGATTGCGTTTACTCGTATTAAAGTTTGACAAGTTTTTATATAGTTTGTTAATTAATCATAAGATAAATCCTCTTCTCACTCCTGTAAAATTTGCCTAAAACGCCTATCTACCGCGTACCCAAAGTAAACTGACAGCTCTTATTGAACCATTGGGAGTACATGTATGGTTTTAGTCTCTATTGAACGGTAACACTCTGAAGTTTCTTCACAATCAGTCAGAATCACTGTAAGTGCTACTAGCATTGAGCTGTGGAGTTTTCACCACACTGAAAAAGAAGCATTTTATTTCCACATGGACTTGTTTTGGCCAACAGATGGCAGCAGTTATCTATGGCTGAGACTTACAGGCTTGAAAAGACAGTGCTATGACAGCATGCTGTCATGACACCTGGTAGAAGTCATAATTTGATAACAATACGACAGTGGTTTACTAAGAATGCAGCCACGTAAAAACACATTTGGAGGCTCGCGTCATCACGTCATACTACGAGTCCGAAATTTGAACTATAGTTTATTTATGTTGATGTATGGTTAACTGTATCATATTTAACCATTGTCAACTTTCACAGATTCTTGAAAATTCTCATGAACCAGACTTTGGTCTTGATAATCTGTTTTAGGTACCTCAGTCACGGTTTCAATTTCAGTTTTGAAAACTTTCCCAGAGGGCCATCTGATAAATCTGCATATCCTTGGCTTCATAATTTCATTGGCTATATGGAGCCTGAGTTTGAACAGGATCTGTTGCGATTGGCTCAAGCTTTACCCAAAGAAGAGAGGCGGGCATTGTCTTTCAAAGCAGACTCTCGTTGGCTGTTCCAGACTGTGACCAGACCAGCTCCTATTGGGTCAAATGAGGTGTCAATCTAACCGGCGGAATGCAGCCTCCATTTTGCGGTGAAAATCTCGCTCTGTTTATATGGAAAGTGAAATTATGCCCGAAATATGATCACGAGTTATCATATCTGCTGGCTAATTTGAAATGATGCAACAGCCCCCCGTGGGTCTTTATGGACGTACTAATGTGTTTTGGACTAAATCTTTTACTGGATTCGATCGAGTGGACCCTTAGCCACCTAGCAAGACCGTTTTTGCTGGACTAGCATGCACAAGGGGCACGTTATGGATCATAATCGGAGAGTCACGGCGATATTTTATCGGCTATTTTTGGAGTGCTTGTTTGACAGAGACGTTAACTGTACCTGCTGTTATTGTATCTTGAAATGGTTTGCATAAATCGAATTACAAGAACCGTAGCTTTCTAATGAGATATCACATTAATACTCATCGTTACAGAGCAGTTGTGTGCATAACACAAATATGCCGTTAACACTCTGACGGCCCGCGTTGCGGTCCATAATCAAAGCTAGCTAACTAGCTGTTTGATTCCAAAAGAGCAAGTAAGAAAACTTTTACAAGAATAACGACAATTCAATCGTCTTATTTATCACAGGATAATATATCAGCTACTAATACAGCATGCTTCCCTAAAATTGATAACGAATGAATGTTCACAACTACATTATGGAATTAAAAACCATTTGCTTATTATTTTAATGGTGTGTATGGATGTTAAAAAGGCGAGGACTCAATAGTGAAATGATTTCAAAGTCCCTTTAAGCAAAGCTGTGAAAGGCAGATATGTTGAGAAATATTTTTGTAATAATGTAATCTAAGACTTACCTGGCATCAGTACATCTTTCCGAGCATCATAGAGCATTCCTAGGGTGAAAGGTCGACCCAGGGCAGCAACCTCCTTGAGATCTGAGGCCATTTCTCCAACCTGATGAGAAAAGTGACCACACAGCTTTAGGAACTTCATTTACACTGTTAATATGTTGAGAGTTGAGAGACAAAAAAAGACGGAGTTCAGTTAAACTCTAAATGTACATCAGTTTCTGTCTCTGTGCACCCAGTCTGTCCTCACCTGGTGAAGTTGTGTAGATCAGCTCAGTTGCGTGAGAGTCTTCTTGACGTCCAACTGGAGCTTCCAGTGTGATGATCTGTGATGTTGTCAGATTACTTATATCCTGTCAGTCTCTGCTGTTGACTCCTCCCATGACACGCCTCCAGACTTGACCACCCCCAGGTCTGAGCCTGGCTCCACCCACTGCAGCATTTTGAAACCTACTGACAGATTAACACTTTGTTCTGTAGAGAACAGAGAAATAATGAGACAGGCAACAGAAACAAAGAACAGTTAAATATGTGCAATTCCAGGTCAGCATGACACTTTGTCAACTTGTTCTCATGGCTGAAATTAAATGAAACATGTGGACTCAAACTAAAGCGGTGTACAATATACTGTATTTATTGCAATTTATTTAAATGTACTATTGTGACTGACTTTAACACACACACACACACGCCTCACCAAACAGGAACTATTACATACTGGGAAATTATCAAGTATTTGTTCCACAGACATTCCCTGTTCATAATAAGATCTTTCTATTCATGGAGGTGTGTCTTCACCTCTGTGGAAAGTATTCTGCTATTCTATTGAAAAAGTAACAACTGCAGCTTAAAGTCATAAGTAGTGTAGCGTGAGCGGCTCCTGCCCCGTTTCTAGGCGGGGAAGTCTTTCGCACCTAACACGATGGTTACTCCGTCGGCTGTCCCACCTGCGAGGATATATACGTTCCTCTTGGAGGTGTTGGAACAATACCTTCGGCCTTTTATCTCACCCCGTAGCTAAATCATTAGGATTTCGGAATTAATTGTCTTTTTGAAAGTCTTCTACGGCTAATGCCCTAGGCGCTCTCAATGGGATGTAACCCTAACACCCTGTATGTAATAGTTATGTACATCGTCTATACTTTACTATTGTGAACATTCTCACCATTTTATGACTAACACTGCCAAGTCTTCACCCAGGGAACTTACCTTAAGCTCCTCTGCATGTTTCAGTCGTCACATCTTATCGCACCGTTAACGGACAGGGGAAGAGGGTTACATTGTTTTAAAGAACCAGAATACTTTGTTTTGCTTCAGACACTTACAACATGTAAGGCAGTGTTTTTATTTAAGTTTTACACACAACAATCACATTAAACAATTTCAATTCAATGAAACAGTTACAGTGGCTACATGAACTAATTTTAACACTCCTATTTTAATAAGTTCTCCTCTTTATCAGCTTTCACTGATTTTGCTATGAGGTATAGTCCGCTAGTTGGGGGAGAAGCCCCCCCCCCCCCCCCTTTTTTTCTTCTCTCTGCTGTTCTCCTGTCACTGCAGGCTCTCTGACATTCCTACTTTTTTTGGGGGGGGTCTATCTCTCCTTTTTATGCTGTCCTCTGATAGCAAAAGGGTCTTCTGTCCTCATAACTGGGTAAGACAGAAAAAGGGTCTTATTTTAGCCATCTCTGAGGGGGTAAGACCCCTAAAGGGTCTTCTGTTCCCTTTAGAGTGGGTAAGAAGTCTATCCCATTCTCTAGTTGGAGGAGAAGCCCAAATCTCACAGTTGTTCTGCTGCTTTAGCTGCTGATCTATGGCTGGCACCTCCTTCATTTCATGTGTCACTCACACATGAATCCTCCTCTTTCTTAGAGCTGACACAGAATGTAACTGGTTTGATCCTGTTAGAACCAGAAGCACTGTATAAGGCTCAAGTGACTATGTTACACAAAGTGTCTAACTCTGAAAAGTTTATATGTTAAATCACATCTATCATAAAATAAAACAAGTTATATTATGATGGTTATAAAAAGTGTAAACAAGCTATATGTTGTGATGGTTATACTTTGAAAGGAAAAGGGTTACAGGTTATAATAGTTATACTTTTATGCTTTCATACTTTTCTACGATCTTTCCACAGTAGTGAACATTCTGGATTTCATAATTATTGTGAATGTAAATAAATTGCAATAAATACAGTACATTGTACACCGCTTTAGTTTGAGTCCACATGTTTCATATAATTTCAGCCATGAGAAGTTGACAGAGTGTCATGCTGACCTGGAATTGCACATATTTAACTGTTCTTTGTTTGCAGCCTGTGCAGATAGAGGAGCATACAAAGGTTCAATAATAAAAAGGTCTCAAAAGCCATCCACAAACATGGATACCTGTGGGCTTGGCAGCAGTTCAGCCGCCAAGTCAGCTCTGTATTGAGCAGACTATGACTGACTGGTTTACTATCTGCACGTAAAACTCCTCTCTGGCGCCAAATTGAGGGTCGTTGTAGATGTTGGATGCCTTGCCCGATCCCAATCAGGCATGCAGCAGATAACGCCTTCAGTTCAGCAGCCTGTGCAGATAGGAGCATACAAAGGTTCAATGACAAAAAGGTCTCAAATGCCATCCGCCAAAATGGATACCTGTGGGCTTGGCAGCAGTTCAGCCGCCAAGTCAGCTCTGGCATTCAGAAAATTGTTGAAGACAGCGATGCAGTCGTGCGAAACACCCTCATGTGGGAGGGCAAGACGCTCAGCAGGTTAACTGTGTGACACCGCGCAATAGTCAATTCAGGTGCAGAAAGTATGACATTGTAGCACGAGCGCTGTGCATTTGTTATAACAAAATTTGGCACATTGAGCAAGTCGTCGTGAAGACAGTGGCTGTGCAATGTCAAGGCAATCCCCATAGTAATCGTAGAGGCCTTTTCATAAGCATAAGCAGCAGCTGACAATCCCCTGTAACAGGGTGGAATGTATCTGACGGTCGATTTAAGTTATGTGCTGAAATAAGCTATGAGCTAATGGTGCTCACCTTGCTGTCATGTCAGGACTGCATTAGCAGATCGTTGCTTTTCAGCCACAAACAAGTAAAGACGTTCGGCACAAATACACACACACATAAACTCACTGACTTTAACACAGCACACACACCTCGCCAAACAGGAACTATTACATAATGGAAAATTATCAAGTAATTGTTATTCCACTGTAACAGTGGAATAGTGTGATGTGTAAAATGTTTTGGATCACTCTTCTGATGTGTGTTATCGGTACAAGCATGGACTGTGGTCATGTTTTAAGCACATCACATATAAGTAGTTGTTGTGCTGCTGGACTGTGAACTTAGCATATTCATACAATGTATGTTCTTTAGTTAGCATGGTCTCTCATCCATCAATTATTAGGAAACACAAGTATTCTTGCACAGAAGAGCAGAAAACACATTGAACCTCTTAGGCCATCCCGGACTGCGGAATGTGTGCCATGGTGCTGGAGATCTGCCTTCCATCGCCGTTACTTAACATCTAGTTTTAACATCCTGAGGTGTTCAGATGAATGTTACTTAGTTATTCTCTGACAAATCACTACAGTGATATACTTTGCTGTATCCAGCCAACTGTTTCAGTGAATAACGCATCGTGTTGTGTTTTCTAAAATTATAACCAAATAAAATATAAATAATATTTATTGTTGCAGTTCTCTTACATTCCCTAATGTCAGTTAGCTAATTTAAATACAGTGATCCAATATTGAGGGCCAGCTCATCACATCATCATGTTTTCACAAGAATTTGATTTTGTGTAAAAGAGATAAAATGTTCAAAATATTTATACTAACTGTATTTAAGTGCTGTTATTATTTGCTTTGATGATACATCAAGATTGTTATGACCAGTTAAAGAAAGGGATTATAACCTGCATGGGACATTTTAAGTAAAAGTATAAGATTAAATTTATTTTTTAACTGTAAAAACTATACAACATGTGGATCTACCTTTACAATATATTACATATTCCCCCTTTTGCCAAGTTATCTCTGCTGTGGGCTAATTTAGCTTAACAATAGAATAATTCATGTGGCAGTTGTCTGGGCTCATAATACATTTTAATAATAATAATAATAATCCATTATCCATTCATAATTTTTTAATTGCACCAGATGAGGCCCAACACTTTCTCTCTGCAATACTTGAACATCATCAGTGAGGGATATTTCTGTAGGCACACCTAGCATAAGTCTCGTGAGCTAAAGAATAGCCTGAAAAATCTGCTTGCTGAGTCGCAGCATCAGCTGCAGCATTTCCTGTTGAAATGGGATCAGAAGCGTCAGTGTGAGCATCACATTTCATAACACAGACATTTTTAGGGAGCAATATGGCTTCTAGCAAGTCGACCGACTTCCGTAAGAGCCACAGGATCTGCAGCTTGAGCAGAAAATTGTGCTGGCAATTTACCGCTGCACAGAGTGTCATATGATGAGACTACAGCAAACCCAACCAACCCTTCTCCCGTGTCCGGCAAGCGGGATGCCAAACCGTCCACTAACAGTTGTAAATCAGCATTTGGTGGGCGTGTCTGTGAGGTCTCGCTGTGCAGACCTGTTCAAGAGAAACAACACAGTTATGTGGCTCTCCATCTGCTGCAGTAGGAAAAAGAGTAGCAGGATTAAAATCTTTGTCATTAAAGGCATCAGTCGAGCAGTCAGTCCAGGTCAGTTTGTCATGCGCAGAAAGATGTTTACCATGAATCATGGATAGAGGGATGCCTCTGTTTCTGAGTGGTTTGGGATCCACTGTCATATTGTGACGTCATTCCTAAAAAGCTCATCATTTGTTTCTTAGTTTGTGGTTTAGGCACAGTTTAATTGTCTGTATTCTCTTGGGAGAGAGGGTTCTGCCCTCTGCTGTAATCACATGTCCCAGATATGAAACTTTATAGAGAGCAAATTGCAATTTGGACGGATAGCCTTGTGACCATTTGCAGCCACAGTTTGAGGTGCTCGTGGATGCACCGATACATAAACTGCTTGTAAATCTTAGACAATCATCACTCAGTTGGTTCCCTCAAGTCTCGAATTTTGTTTACCGGAAAAATTTGGTGCGTGCACCGGTGAATCATCACATTAGATTATTATACCAACCTTCAATAAAGACTCAAGAACAGGTGTAATACCATTAATATCTCGATTGAGTGGATATTGCTTCTTGCATGAGCGGAAATCAGATTTTGAAATTGGGCGGATCACGATTTTGGGTGAACACTAGCACCCCTCACCTGTCTTACATCACACATTTGAAACCCTGGTGTGTGTTTTCTTATCAAACATAAGTTGAGTTATTCCTTTCACTGTTGACATTGATGTACCTCTTGTTTGGTATACGTCACCCTTATCTCTGTAGAGTTTACCAGGATCCTCTGTGTTTCTGAGGTCAGTGAGTATGGGTCTGACTGTGGCCAGTCAGACATCCTCTCCATTCCTGGGCCTCATGCCAAGGACACACGTGTGATCTCCCCCTTAAACAACTTGTATTGTTTGGGAGACAGAGAAACAGAGACAGCAGCAGTATTTTCTGTCCAATAAATGTTCTTCATACCATTATACGTAACTTCTCCACTTCTCTCCCTTCTTTAAATAATACTTCCTCAAATCTTTCATAATCCACGTAATCAGCCTGCATGTGACATTCTGAACATTTTTACCTTTAATAGTGTTTGTCTTGTGGTAACTTTCTAAAACCTTAATTTGCGTACATCTGGTATGTGTCAGTAATATTCTATACGATACTAAATAGTCTCCCGAAGCAGCTGACAGGTACCGGCAGGCCAGAAGGGCTGCAGCTGCGGTGGTCGCGAATGCTAAAACTCGGGCATGGGAGGAGTTCGGGGAGACCATGGAGAAGGACTTTCGGTTGGCCTCAAGGAGGTTCTGGCAAACCATCCGACGACTCAGGAAGGGAAAGCAGGGCTTACCCCAGGCTGTTCTCAGCAGGGGGGGGGGGGGACTGCTGACCCGGACAGGGGACATCGTCGGGTGGTGGAAAGAGCACTTTGAGGAACTCCTAAACCCGACCAACATGTCCTCTGCAGAGGAGGCAGCGCCTGAAGATCTAGGGGGAGGCTCACCCATATCCCTGGCAGAGGCCGCTGAGGTAGTCAAAAAGCTCCTCGGTGGCAAGGCGCCGGGGGTGGATGAGATCCGCCCTGAGATGCTGAAAGCGCTGGACATAGTTGGGCTGTCCTGGCTGACACGCCTCTTCAATGTCGCATGGGGGTCGGGATCAGTGCCCATGGACTGGCAGACCGGGGTGGTGGTTCCCATTTTCAAAAAGGGGGACCGGAGAGTGTGCTCGAATTACCGGGGTATCACACTACTCAGCCTCCCGGGGAAGGCTTATGCCAGGGTGCTGGAAAGGAGGCTCCGACCGTTTGTCGAACCTCAGATTCAAGAGGAGCAATGCGGATTCCGTCCCGGCCGTGGAACAGTTGACCAGCTCTTTACCCTCGCAAGACTACTGGAGGGGTTCTGGGAGTTTGCTCAACCAGTCTACATGTGCTTTGTGGACTTGGAGAAGGCTTTCGACCAGGTCCCTCGGGGGTTCTTGTGGGGGGTGCTGCGGGAGTATGGGGTGCCGGACCCATTACAACGGGCGATCCGGTCTCTGTACGACTGCAGTAGGAGCTGTGTCCGCATTCTCTGCAATAAATCAGACACGTTCCCGGTGGGTGTTGGCCTCCGCCAGGGCTGCCCTTTGTCTGGTCCTGTTCGTGACTTTCATGGACAGGATATCTAGGCGCAGCCGGGGGAGAACGTCAGGTTCGGGGGTCTCGGGATCGCCTCTCTGCTGTTTGCAGATGATGTGGTCCTGTTAGCCTCCTCGGATCGTGACCTCCAGCATTCACTGGGGCGGTTTTCAGCCGAGTGTGAAGCGGCGGGGATGAGAGTTAGCACCTCCAAATCTGAGGCCATGGTGCTCTGGCGGAAACCGGTGGATTGCTCCCTCCAGGTGGGGACGGAGTGCCTACCTCAAGCGAAGGAGTTCAAGTATCTCGGGGTCTTGTTCACGAGTGAGGGTAAGATGGAGCGGGAGATCGACAGACGGATCGGTGCGGCTGCAGCAGTAAAGCAGGCGCTGCACCGGACCGTCTTGGTGAAGAGGGAGCTGAGCCGGAAGGCAAAGCTCTCAATTTACCACTCGGTCTACGTTCCTACCCTCACCTATGGTCACGAACTCTGAGTCGTGACCAAAAGGACAAGGTCGCGGCTACAAGGATGGATGGATGGAACATACTAAATAGTCAGAATCTAAAGTTAACTCACCCTCTGTGTGTTAATGTGTGTGCGTCGGTGATTCCCTCTGTGGGGTCCACTTGACCATGTCCCTCGGACAAAAATAAACCAAACAAAACAAAGTTTTCCTATTTTATCAATTTTATCTGTCTGTTCCGTTTTCTTATTTGTGTCTTTCTGACCTTTATTTCTTAATCTCTCCCTTAGACATTATTCCATATATTTCTGCTTCCCCTTTCTCCTTTTGCTTTAAACAAGTTTTGAGTTAATAACATTTTTGTAGGCTGAAACTGCCTTTTTCAGGGAACCCATTTTATCCATTCTTTCAATTGTTTGGCAGTCTGATTATCTTTGTCCCGCATATATTTTAATATTGGAGGTAAGACCTTGGCATCAAGCTGCTCAGGCTCAGACTCACTTTGACTTTTACCCATTTTATCTAATTTGTCATTTACAGTATCTTCAAGACTTAGGTCAACTTGAATGGATATACCAAATCTTCTTAAATACTACATGTTAACCAGGACACATCTGTCCAATACCCTTACGAAACTTGAGTGCGAGATTACAAGTTTACCACTTCAAAGTGTCTGTTATATCACAAAATAATTTTTCACGAGTGGAATTCTTTTTTCCAGTTCCAGGATCAGAGCGGCAATCTCGAACCCCGTCTGAGGACAGCCTCTCACCTTCTGGGAGGAATCAACTATTATTTGCGCGCTTCTGTCGTCCAACGGAGTTCAGATTACTCGTCTAATCCCCGGGTTTTACAAATTACAATTGTGCTGTTACTTCTGATACATTATTGGATAGTTCTTATTATACTTGAAATAGTATTGTATGATACATATTTTAACCATGTCTACGTAGTTCAGGACTAAGTGTTTGAACGGCCCTTTTGGGACTGGGATGTGTCCCACTGGTGTTTTTATGCTTTTCCGCACATTGTTTTGAGCACGGATTTTACATTGGTGACCAGTACCCTTGTCTTTTTAACCTTTTCAGTACTTCCCCCCTCGCACAGTGATTTTCACTGTGCGATTCTGAGATGGTCAGCAATGCACCAAGTGCAACCAACAATCCTCCCTGTGATCTCCACAACACCTTTCCATACCTGTCGATGCTCTTTTTCTGATTATTTAGGAACTATGTATGATCATTGTCTGTATGTATGACAACTCTACTCCTCTCTGTACAGAGAGAGCGAGCCTGTAAGGCCCCAACATCTGGGCGTACAGCCAATCATACACTAGGGAGGTAGCGCAAGAGTTTATACTGGCTACTAAGTTGAGTTTACGCACACACACATCTGGGCGTCCGGCCACCACCAAGTACACGGAGCATGAACTTTTTATTTTTTCTCCTAAACTGCACCCGAATAGGATCTGGACACAATATAGCTTGGGATATATGCAGATGGGTTGAAACAAACTATATATAAAAAAAAAAAAAATTATTTCACTTTGAACACATTAAACAAGCCACCCAAAATACATTTACTACATTTTGGCTCCCTGTGATACATAAGAAAAGTTAATGAACAAAAACGGCAGTTCACCTCTACCAACAATTACTATTTTTTAACAAAGAGGGAAAACTAAAATAAAAACACTAAGTTTTACAATTATACAACCACTGCGACACTAGTGTTACTAACTTTATACACTCTAATTGACAAGTTGAACTATAAGGTTTGGAAGCTTTGAGCTTGTGTACTGCTGTAGAGTCTCTTTGTAACCAGAGCAACTCAATAAAATCACGATGAAACTTCTAACTTCACAACTTATTAGCGGCTTGGTTAAACTGTTGCGAAAGCGTTATCACTGGGTAAACAACCAAAAACATGCCAATAGCTCATACACATGCAAAGCCACCCGGGTGTATGGGTCATCAATAGTCAGCGGTCTCAGTCTGTCAGTCAGGTTTTGTTCAGGTCTTTGTTTTTTATCTTCTTTTTCTAATGTCAGACTTTGACTATGTGTAAGCTTTATTGTTAATTGCTTGTACTCTTTTGTTAAAGAGAGATTCTTACTGTTGGGCTGCTTGTCACAGTTACAAATGTCCTCTTTATTTCACACGACCACTTTTCCACCAGAGGCTCATCAATTTTTACTCAGGGTTTTGCATAGGGAGTTATGGATCTCTCCTTTATAGTATTACTTTATCAGTAATGTCAATAAGTTACAGTCGTGTGCACACCTTTTCAAACTGTACTACTCATTTTATTGTCTAGTTAGATATTACTATTTCTGCACAAAATTTCTGAGTCTCTTGTCAGCGTAGTGTCCTGCCTTAAACAGAAACCACTCTTAACAGATTCCCTATATTATAGTTATACTACGTAAATCTAAGCCAGTCCTTTTGTACTTCTCTCGAGCTCAGAGAAGGCCTCCGTAGAGGGGTTTTTTCAGGACCTACGTATCCAACTCACAATGGAGTTCCTTACATTCATTTGCAGAAATTGCTTTATCACAAGTCGCTTTGTCATCAGCGACTAAATCTCTTGAGCTTGAGAGATTCACGGAGCGCTCCGAGTTTTCGCTTACGGCCATGTCTTGTAGCAGTGAACATCTTCATCAACACTGGGGAGCGTTTTACTCTTGCTGTTGTTGTAATAACTCTGAAAGAGTCCATATACTTTGACACTGCATATTTGACACTGGGGAATAGCACAAAAAAAGGATTGCTTTCCCTACAAGAGTACATTTTTTACCCGCTGGCAGTTATAAGTATAAAAGTAAATTTAAAAAATATAAATCTGGACTATTAATACAGTTTATGAAAAAATAACAGACTTAAATATTTTATTGAAACAAAGTAACACATTTTACGCGTTTCTAGTATTCTAGTGAGGTAGTTTTTCCGCGTTCCAGGAAATACCAAGACACACCTTTTTCATTATACAGTGTCGTTGCTGCGGTGTAGTAACGAGGACCCAATCACAGGACACTGACTCTGAGATAGATGAAGCTTAACAGGTTTATTGTAATGTTACTGTAGACATGGATGGGTTGGAGAGGGGGAATGGCTGGAGGTAGCGAGGGAGAGTAGGTGGGCACAGACAGGTCAGGGAATCCTGGAGCACAGGAAACAAACAAGCATTAGTTCAGACCTGGTGCCCACTCCAGGATTTTCAAATGAAAAACATGGGCAACCACATTCACACTGACAGATTTAACACGATTTTATGATTTTAATCCTCAGAACACACACACAAACACCAGACATTTCAGTAGAAACATATTAATGTATTTTGAACAACTAATACACAGCCACAAATCTTTGAACCATGTTGTTCATAACTTAACTTTGATCAGTTTTAACTTACAAATTACACTTACAAAGTAGTAAATAACAAGGACAAGGAGAAGGATGTTTGTCATCGTAAAAACATACAACAAAATTAAGTTGGCGACTCAGTCAGTACAGCAGCAATAGGTAAAAAATGTATAAAACATTAAGACGACATTAAATAAATATATACAAAATAAAACACAGGCATCAATGGCTTTAAAGTGACAGAAGTGCTCTGTTAAAGTGTCATTTTATTGCTTATTTTTATTTCTCAACAATAAACACATGCTGTCAGTGGTGAATTTTGATGTAATATACTGTTTCAGTGTGCATGATACGTTGTGTGAAACATGACAGCAATTATATTTTATAAAAATCTTCATTTATCGATTATAATTATATCAACAAAAACTTGAGTTTCCATAAGGTCTTAGTATGTAACGGTATCTATTCAAAAACACTGCTCTGGCATTATTCAAGCAGTCAATACTAATTGCAATTACATATTTTTAAATATATTTTTCAGTAGAAAGAATACAATCCCATCCCATTCTCATAACTTTTCTGTGGCATTTCCAATGAAATAGTTCAGCAGTTTTAATGAGCTGATTAAAGCCAGGTGTGTGGTGAGCTGGGAGAGTTGAGCTGATTGCAGGCAGGTGTGCTTGGTAGGCGTGGCCCACGTGAACGTCAAGACGGGAATACGTGCACACACACACACACATACATACATACATACAGAGAGGCAAACCAGGGACATGGGGAACACAGGGAGACACAGGGGCACGGCCAGAGGATGATCCATTTTTTCCATGATTTCTTTTCTTTTCTTTTAACACAGATCATTGCATATGACTTGACTCCCTGATGCTGATGAATGGAATAAATGAGCCTGTCTAATTAAAACCGATCATACTGCATACAGAAGGCTCGAGGCTTCAGTAAACACAGCAAGACACAACTGTAGTAGTTTGGTCTGCTGAGTATATGTGTGTGTGCATGGCAATGTTATTTGGACCTGACTTTTCAAGCATACAGTACCTAGAAAATGATCATTCAACTTGCTAGGGCTGTTAAAAGGCCAGTGTGTAGCATTTCAGGGGACCTATCGGCAGAAATGGATGGCAATATTAATTAAGTTTTCTTTAGTGTATAATCACCTGCGAATCACAACTAAGAATAGCTGTGTTTTCAAGGGATTCACAGGAAATGCTTTTGTTATGATGGAGTCCGAGGAAATGCTCTGCTTTGGTCAGTAAAGTTAGCGCTAACTGCTGCTGGGCACTGTGATGATTATGGGTTAACGAAAACTAGTAAAACAAGCAAATAATAGAAGCAGTGACATAAAAAAAAATCCTTTCTGAAGATGGAGTGATATACAATTCATGCCTGAGGTCCTTTTTTGAGGCACATTGAAATGTTTTTGAAATATATAATCATATGTTTGCCCCAAATAACAGCATGAGGTGTATGATTCAAAGACGTGAATGGAAGTATGCAGATCATGTAACCGACCAATGTTTATCATTTTCTTTTTATTTATTCATTTATTTACCATGGTCTACATTTATAGGGAGTCAAAATCAACCTTAATAATGTTATATAAAACCTACAAATACATTTGTTTGTTTACAGATGTACGAAGCCTTTTGTGGCTCCAGAGGGAACTGCTACGAGCAAAACACACCTGAATCTCATCCTGAACTGCCAGCGATCAACTTGCATTGTGGGTAGTGTAGAAGTTTGTTTTGACAAGGAAGAAGAATGCATGAATTAATAAAAACATCTCATTCTGCTGCATTGATTTTAAGTTTTATTTATTTTTTTATTGCCCAGAGAGCCAAAACACTACAGTGCCCTGATCTGCAAAGATAGTGGCACATCAAAAACACACAAACTAATAGTCCTGATACTTTAGTGGTCATATTTCTGCTTTTCTCATTGATTTCATCTACCTCTGTTCTTCCTCATTGAATCAGGAATCATAGATTTAACAACGGAAAATGTGTGCAGATAACTGCCTTGAGATGTTATGTGAATCTCTTCCTTTGTTGAAACCATTTGTTCAACAGATATCTGAATTTAAGCCTAAAGCAGCAGCACCGTGTTAGATTCAAAGCGTTAAGCAGAGTACGTTCAATTCGTTGTACTTCCTAATATTGGGGAAGTTGGAGGCGGGTAAGTAGTTATTCAAATATTTAAAGTAAGCCTGAGGGCGACATCACCCTAGTGCACAATCTACTGAAATTGCAATGTTTGATTTTCCATATTCCTTTTTTAAAGGGGATCTGCCAAGAGGGGTGAAATCCACAAAGAAATAATAAAATGTCACGATTTTGAATTTGAATAAAAGTCCTATTCATTATCTGTAAAAAAAAAAGTTTTAATTTTCCTTGAAGAGCTCTAGCTTCAAAAGCGAGAGAGAGGGCTAATACATGTTGTATTCACAAGGAATGTAAAATGAACATCCTTCATTTCTCTGGTGCTCTGGCTGTTGTATCATAACATTTATTCATTTATCTTCAAGGCTGAGTGGTGTGAAAGTCGTTTACTCACAATTTAATGATGCAAAACCCTCACTTGTACAAGGTAACAATGAGTGTATTTAAAAGAAGTATTGGACGTAGAAGAAAATTACATGTTCTTTATATACATTTTTGTACCCGTGCAAGATGCAACGATATTTTAGGCATTGTACCGCAATGTGGTTGGATAGCATTGATATAATTCCCCACAGCTGAATCAAATGTTTTTTTTATTGGCATACACTTTTTTCCCTGTAAGTGGCTTGCCAATGTATACTTACAATCTACTATGTAAATGGCATCGTTATCAATATATTTATGATTTAATCTTTTTTCTAAAATGTAGCATCATAATGTTATGAAAATAAAAATGTTATTAAACCAACCAAACCTTTTGGCCAGAGTCAGGCAAGCTCATAACTTTCATGTTACTGTATTGGACCAAACTATTACTTTTGTGTGCAAGCCGTTTCCAATAAATCTTTAATTTGAATGAATAAATTCAGATTTACAATGAACTGACCAAATATGTAGTCGAGTAGATTAAATCTGTTGGAGGATTTCATTTCATTTCATCCGTTTTAATATACTGTTCCAGTGTGCATAACTGGCTACTTTGCGTGACAGCAATTTGATTCTGTAAAAATCAGTCTTGAAGCATGACGATCCCATCACATTCTATTCTGTGGATTTCCATGAACTGATTGTTGCCAGGTGTGTGATGAGACAAGAGAGGTGATGAGCTGATTACGGGCAGGTGTGCTGGTAGGCAGGGCCCACATGACAAGATAGGAAGACACACACACACACACACGTGTACACACAGAGGCACACCGGGGATTTTTGAAGACACAGTGGGGAACACAGAGCCCCTGCTTACATATCTAATGATTTAAATAAGGGCTATTGAAATGTTCGTACTGGGTTGAAGTACCTCAAAGAAATTATCCGCTGATTTATAGACGTCTCTTTCACAATTTAAGTCTATGGGAAAAGTATTTTCGTGTCCAATGGCATCATGTGATGGACCCAAAAGTTAGAATCAAACAGTTTGGCAACTACGTCAACTTGGCTTGGTTTTAAAGCTTTGAAACGTGCGTTGTTAATAACATCAGCTTGCAGTCTTCTTTTACATATTGCTAGCTGTTATTGCACATTAGCGCCCTCTGCTGTTATCACCAGCTAGAAATTTGTATCACATCCTTGAAGTGTGCAGCTGTGGCCTCATGCAGTAACAGTGATACAACTGGTGGTCAAACCCTGTTTGTTTTGTTTATTTTACAGTGGAAGAGGGCAGATAGTTTAAATGATGGACATTACTGCTGATGTGTTACTGCTGAGCAGCTGAGATTGTTAGTGCTATTTGCTGTTTGTATGGATTGGTTTTGTAACACTACGGACACTCCCAGAGTGACAGAGGGAGGAGCCCCCATCCTATATTTGTTGCATGCTGTTCCTGGGATAAATAATCCAAGAGGAAACTGTTTTCTATATTGATTTTTTACCTGTGCACAAATAATCTTCAAGGTTCATCAGTGGCCTTTTTGTTTTATGGACCAATGAATCTGAAAACAATTCTTTCATTTACACTTTTATTTTTAAACCAATGCTGGCCAAGTTAAAATGAAGAGAGAGGCCAAAAGCTCAACAGGGAAGAATAACTCCACTGCTGACATCAGGTGTGAACTTTTAATTGGCTTTTGTATTGTGTGACTATTTTTGTTCACCACCTAATGTTTTTGCTCCATTCATTTTTATTTTTAATTCGATTTTCAGGAATGAGGGGAATAAATGAGTTTGTTTTTATTTTTATTGACAATAGCAATTACTCAATCATCCTTTCCACTTTGTGTAAACTTTCAACAATGACACAAGAGACCCTTCATAAATCATATTGAAATTACATGGGGTCTACATGTAAGTAGTCATCAGTTCATCAAACAAGGTGTTCACCAAATATGTGTGCGATTAATAGCCATTTGTTAAAATCAAACAGAATATTCAGTGTTTCCTTTATTCCATCTGCGAGCAGAACTTAAAAGCCAGTGTCTCTCATTCCTCTGTTGTTTTGGGCTTCTGTCCGTCTGAAGGGAAATTTGTGTGAAGTCATTTGGTGTGAAGAGGCTGATTACAAACTCAGACAAAGTAATTGATTTTTATTCATCAAAGCCTCTCCAGCAAAGCTACGCACAATGTTTGTGTGTGCTCACATGATTGGGTTTGTGTGTGTTTGGTTCTGTGAAGAAGCCATTGTTGGAGTTTGATTTATCATATTAGCACCGTCCATCATATCTATTTAATTAAATATATGTAAATGTTTTAAACTCAAATATGTGACATCCGCATATTGAGAAATAGTGTGAATGGGTCAACATACAGCCTGTTTGGCTTAGTAAAGATCAAAGTCTCTTGTTGAAAAAAACTGCTAAAAAGGCATAGGAGGTGCGTGGTAAGGCTGGCTTTACTACTAAAGAGGCATAGCAGGTGTACGTTAAGGCTGGCTTTACTACTAAAGAGTCATAGCAGGTGTACGGTAAGGCTGGCTTTACTACTAAAGAGGCATAGCAGGTGTGCGGTAAGGCTGGCTTTACTACTAAAGAGGCATAGCAGGTGTGCGGTAAGGCTGGCTTTACTACTAAAGAGGCATAGCAGGTGTGCGGTAAGGCTGGTTTTACTACTAAAGAGGCATAGCAGGTGTGCGGTAAGGCTGGCTTTACTACTAAAGAGGCATAGCAGGTGTACGGTAAGGCTGGCTTTACTACTAAAGAGGCATAGCAGGTGTACGGTAAGGCTGGCTTTACTACTAAAGAGGCATAGCAGGTGTGCGGTAAGGCTGGCTTTACTACTAAAGAGGCATAGCAGGTGTGCGGTAAGGCTGGCTTTACTACTAAAGAGGCATAGCAGGTGTGCGGTAAGGCTGGCTTTACTACTAAAGAGGCATAGCAGGTGTGCGGTAAGGCTGGCTTTACTACTAAAGAGGCATAGCAGGTGTACGGTAAGGCTGGCTTTACTACTAAAGAGGCATAGCAGGTGTGCGGTAAGGCTGGCTTTACTACTAAAGAGGCATAGCAGGTGTGCGGTAAGGCTGGCTTTACTACTAAAGAGGCATAGCAGGTGCGCGGTAAGGCTGGCTTTACTACTAAAGAGGCATAGCAGGTGTGCGGTAAGGCTGGTTTTACTACTAAAGAGTCATAGCAGGTGTACGGTAATGCTGGCTTTACTACTAAAGAGGCATAGCAGGTGTACGGTAAGGCTGGCTTTACTACTAAAGAGGCATAGCAGGTGTACGGTAAGGCGGGCTTTACTACTAAAGAGTCATAGCAGGTGTACGGTAAGGCTGGCTTTACTACTAAAGAGGCATAGCAGGTGTACGGTAAGGCTGGCTTTACTACTAAAGAGGCATAGCAGGTGTACGGTAAGGCTGGCTTTACTACTAAAGAGGCATAGCAGGTGTCTGGTAAGGCTATCATGGAAAAGGCAAGCGAAGGCTGCTCGGGCTGTGATAAGAACAGCCCAGCTGTGATTAAAAAAAAAAAGAGTCACGTTATGCTAGGTGGCATCAGGAAAAGGCTTTCAACTCCCACTAGAAAGATAAAGTTGACCATGACAAATTGGTACATGAAATTGACACATTGGAAACCATACGGACATAACACATCCACATGACAGGAAAAGACACACCTGTGATTTTCAAGGAAAAAGACATATAAATCCTATAAGTCATTTTCCGGAGAATAACTCAGGTTGTGTTCTTTGCTTGAAGAATCAACTCTATTGTATCGAACTCTGTCTGATTCCAGTGCGTTCTTCAAAGAGCATTAGGACTCCAATAGGTATTAAGTATAGAATAAGAATAGAGTTGGAGAACACTAGTTTAGACTGGCCTGGTCTGCACTTCTTTTCAACGACACATACTTTTTCCCGGTCTTCTTTTTTCACTTTCATTATCTCCATGTTTGATAACTATCTATCTGTCCAGTGTGTGAAATACCTGCGTCCCCAATTATTTGTGTTCCAATGTTGTGCTGAAGTCTTACACAGACTCAATACATAATATACAATATTTCATGGCTGCAAGCCAAGGCAATCAACTAGGCCACACATCACCAAGGCTGATATTGCGAACAAAAAGGTCACTCACACAACTAAGAGAAACACTCACGCACACACACTTGATCCCCGACTTTGGCTCGGCTTCTTGTCGTTGCCGTCCTGGTTTCCCAGAAGAAGAGAGACAATGTTCTGCTTCAATCCAGTTTCTTACGAAACTGAAGACATGGATCAAAGATTTGTGGCTGTGTTTTAGTTTGCATGATTACAAAAAAAAACTGCAAACATGCATGCAAAAACACACACCACCCTCTTTTGCACTGGCTTCGTCTAGACTTCATTGTTACGGACAACCAGCAGAGACGTGAGATGCTGAGAGGCTAATTACATTCCTCAATAACAGAGTACGGAGCGTGGCCATGTGTGCTGTGTATATTTTAACTGATGCAGTTGCAGTCAGATAGGTGTGGAGCAGCAGGGTCTGTTACCTGTCGGGAACAGATGACTTGTGAAAGCAAAGGCCTTATGCGGTGACCTATTGTCTGAGTGTGTGTGTGTGTGTGTGTGTGTGTTTGTGTGTGTGTTTGACTGCAAGAGAGATGAGGAAAACAGTCTTTTTTTTGTGAAAGTCCAGCCAGCAAAAGCGGCTCAGTTCATTCTGTCTGAGTCTTCATCTTTTCACTTTATAGTTTATGAACTGCTGCTGAGCTTTTCACTGCAGAAACTCCTCGGGGTGTCACAGAGAGGCTAAAAACTCTACTGTGCTAAAATTGCTGTATTTGTGTATGAGTGGGCTTATAGAGCAGGCTGTAATTCATCGATATCCCACAAAATCAGTTTGCATGTGATCCACGTAATGATGAACCACAAAGTATAAACCCACACAGGGCGGGTCGGGGTTGAGGAGGATAGGTCAAACAAAAAATGATCTTTCACCCAGGAGACCTTTGTACGTGCCCCATGTGAAACAAGATGTCAACATTGAATTATTCGTATATCCGAGCAGTATATGGAGTTCAGTCTGTTCGTCTTTAAAAGCCTGAACTCCTTCCGTCTCCTTTGTCGTCCGTACTAAAGCATCCAATGATTGCGACATTGCCAAGTGATTTTCCAGTTAGCGCTTGAGTTGACATGTGGTTTTTAGTGACAGATAACTTTGTACAAAAGTCTGTCTTGCAATAAGGACAGCTTGCCTTGGTTTCTTTACTTGCATTGGGCTTCAGCCACTCCTTGAGTCTTTCCAGACTTTTGGGAATTTATTTTAGAACTTGCTAGTTGTTGTTTTTTATATAAATATGTGTGTGCATGTGTGTTTGTTTGATTACAGTGCAATGACTGTAAACTAGAAATGTGTCTAAATAAATGATCTGAAAACAGAGAACCTAGGTCACAGCAACAAACTTAACTCTGTAGAAAACTCTTGTAAATAAGATAGCGACTCATCTGAAAAAAATAAAATCAAGTTTCAAATTTAATCGTCTGAATAAAATCATAAGAGGAGCTACTTGAGAAAACAGGTTTAGTGATTGTCGGCAACACTGGCATGAACATGCATAACTGAGTTGTGAAGGGCTGTCTGACGGCAAGGTAAGTCGGTGAAAGTATTCTAAATATACGCACACTTAAACTGATATACTAATGTTGGTAATAATCAGTATTCGGTTTGTTCCTTCATCAATTTAATATTATGGGATGAAATGAATATTGGGTTCTTTATTGTTCTTTAGCGGGGCTGCACACTTATTGACATGATGATGTTTTAACAAAACGAGGGTGACGCAATACAATGCACCACATCGACCCCCTTCTCACTGCACCTTTTTCTGCTGTATTTCACCTCAGGATGCTCACATGGGAAACAAACAGTGGCATATATTCTTTCATTATGTGTCTTTTACAGTCTGTAGCATTTCATGTTTTTGTGGAACAACTTTTTCCGTGCACTTCTGTCTCTCCCAGACCTCCGTACGAACCCTGTGGTTATCTCAACTTGCATTTTGTTTGCTATCACGCCTCCTACTGGTCTTTGCATCTCTGCAGCAGCCCTCCGAGTGTAAATTGTAATTATCACCTCGCAGTCCAGAAATACCCACACATGCCCTGTGGCGTAGAACATCTGAGGCATCGGAGGGGTTTTTAGACAAGTGTGCGTGATTGTGTGAACACATTTCCAAGAGCTTCAAAAATACATCTGTCGTCCACAGTGTGCATTCCTTGTACGAGTAACATTATTGAAGATACTTAATTGTCTGCCAGATATGCAGAATAAAAACTTTGGGGAAGTAGTTCATCTTGGAAACAAGTCACTTTGCTTGCAGCAGTGTCTCTCTACCATCCAATTTGAGCTGTGTAACATATGCAAAGATGTACTTTAAGGCTAAATATATGTAGTTTGTAGTTATTTGTGCTAAGCAAAAGGTTGCTGCTACCTCGCTGCTTTATCCTAATGTATACTCTTAAAGTCAAGTCAATCAATGCACAGGAAAATGCTTGAAGGGTAGCAATTGATTTGTGTCTGGTGGAGGAATAAGTTTGAGACGAAAAAAGTACATCTCAAGAATGTTTTGTGGGGTGGTGTCTAACTCGGGCCAGACATAAGTCATTTTATCATCATCATTGGTGCTCTCTCATGGAGCATTTCAGCAATGAACAACACGAGACAGCAGTTGCACCGGTTGGTCAGTCTGTAAACAAACTGAGCCGACGATGGAGCTCAACATACCGACTCTTATATGCTTTCTGCATCACCAGTAAGTGTTTCTCAGGCTTTACCCCCGTTTATGGATTGCAGAATATTATAAAACGTTTCTCAATCAATACATAAATGTAACGACATTGCTGGCTCAAAAATTGCTACAGAGTTGAATGAACATTCCTCTGAGACAATGTCAACAACACTAAACCTAATGAGTGATAAGACATAGTGACAACGATATTGCAAGGCCTTTGTATTGGATTGCTTTTTACTCTGCAAGTAAATTGTGTATTTGCTGGTTAGATCATTCAACATAATAGACAAGGGATTTGCCTTGGACCACTCATTTTATATCATACAAATGATGCTCCCTTAGGTTAAGCCAATTCAAATGGATGGACATAACAATCGCAGTAGCACATTGATGAATGTAGGTACATGAATAGTGGAGAGTCTATACAGCCATGCTAGCAGCTCTGTGAGAATGTGTATAAGCACAGCGGTTGAGCTAAAAGCAAACTTTAGGGTGCTAACACGCTCACAATGACAATGCTGCCCTGCTGATGTTGAACTAGATTAACATTAACCATGTTCACCTTTTCAGTTTATCACAGTAGCATGCTAACCTTCACTAATTAGCACAACACACAAAGTACAGCTGAGGTTGATGGGAATGTTTAGCATGTATTTGTTCATAAACCAAAGTATTGGACAAATTAAAATGCTGACCTAATAATTGCAATAAATGAAAAGTTCACCAGGCAATTGATCCTTTACTGGTTGAGACATATCGCTCTGAGCAGAGGTGGTGGACAGACCGACATTGCCATCCCTAGAGCCCCGACCATGGCTCTGACACATCAGAGGCCTAACTTTGCCGTGTATTAACAAATCCATAGCGCTGTCCAAGACGGATTTGTGACTGCCAACCCCTTCCATCAGTTTCGTCTTGGTTCTAAAAAAAATACAGAACCAAAATAAACGCACAGTTGTTGTCCCTCCTGTTAAAAAGGAAGTAGGAATCACACCAGCCGCAACGCCAAATTGGGCCAGGTGTGAAAAGTGGGGGAACCCATCTCCGGAATCTGCTTTCATTTTGATCTTAACCACGCATCTCCCCAGTTTTGTGGCTGCATCCTGCACATTTGCGACGTTATAGTTAACAGACATGTCAAAAACCTGCTAAAGTACTCAAAACCTCCTCTGTGGTTGTTCTGCTACAGTAGGTGTCTCCAGTAACACATTTTGTTCACTCACCAGGTGAAAACAATACCAGCATTGCTGACGCGGCTGGTCACAAATTGCTTCCCTGCCAACCATAGACTGTATATAATAAGTGGACGTAGTAATCGTGATGTCACCCATTGGTTTGTGGACTGCTGTTTTGAAGCCTTGAGTTAGGCGATTTTGCCGTCTGCATCTTGGATTGCGGTCTTCACCATGTTGTTTTTTTCGCAACCAATGAACGGAGGTTACCATATTTGGAATTCGGAGCAGTGACGCAGAGATGCCGTATATAACTCTATTAGCGGCAGTGACCTGTCAATCGCAGTAGCCCCACCCTAAAGCATACCCTGCTTTATGGTCTATTTGACTCTAAATGGACCATAATTTACGAAATGAACATCATACTGTATTGAAGAAGACTTGAAACTAGAGATTGAGACCATAAACTCATGTTCACAATGTTTACTGAGGTAATAAATCAAGAGAGAAGTAGAGTCATTTTCTCATAGACTTCTATACAACCAGAGGAGTCGCCCCATGCATTAAAGAGAATGCAAGTTTTAGGACATGAAGCATCGGCTTCACTCGGCACACCCGGATCTTGCTGTCTACTGCCTATATTAAACGATTCAATCTTACCTGCAAAAGAACGGTCCAGACTGTACAGTAAAATCAGTAATTATTCACAGCACACGTACAGCATCAGTTCATTCATTAAGGTGGGCAGAATTAGGTGCAGGGCCCATGCTGGAGTAGTGATGGCAGCTGTGCCCCTTGAGAATCTTTTCTGCAACTAATATCCCTTTGACAGTGTGGACGCACGTGCACATGAAGGAAATTACATTATGTATTCAATATTCATACTCTGCTAGTTCCCCTTCCACCTCTCTCATCATCTCTGTTTTACCTCCTCCCCTTCTTTACTCCACAACGGCGGCATGAGGTGATGTGCCCCTGCGTGCCATTTTAATGTAGTGCTGAGCCACCGCTGGACGGGCTTAGACGCAACTGCCGGTAAACACAAATTGAGGTGGGAAGCGGCTCAAGGTCACCTGGGAGGATGATTTCGGAATGCGGTTTAATTTTTGATCCAGTAATGAGAGAAGGGACCTGGATCACAAGAGCTGAATGAACACTGTTCACAGCTCAATCATCGCTCTGGCTTCATGCTCTAACCGCTGTACCTCTGCTGCCCGGGTGCTCTCATCGCTCATTTTTATCACACGTGTGCTCACACTGTTCTTTGAAATTAAAAAAAACTCTTGCCCAGTACACAACCTACTGTATATCCATGACACCGGTGTGCGTGTGAGGGCTAGACCATCATGGCAAAGTTTAATTTGTGGATTATCAATGACCTGATAACATTCTTGGGTGCTTAATAACACCTTAAAGAGAACTATATCCAATAGGTTGGTCATTCACTGGAATAACTTACCATACTTTATCATAAATGGGCACATAATATTACTTTTATAAGTACAAGTTCAACATTCAAGATAGCTTATTTTCTTTCTCGTCGATAGGAAGATCCATCCATCCATCCATTTTCCTCCGCTTATCCGGGGTCGGGTCGCGGTGGCAACAGGCCAAGCAGGCTGACCCAGACTTCCCTCTCACCGGCAACATGTTCCAGCTCATTCTGGGGGATCCCGAGGCGTTCCCAGGCCAGCTGGGAGATGTAATCCCTCCAGCGTGTTCTGGGTCTTCCCCGGGGTCTCTTCCCAGTTGGACGTGCCTGGAAAACCTCCAGTGGGAGGCGTCCAGGAGGCATCCTGATTAGATGCCCGAACCACCTCAGCTGACTCCTTTCGACGCGAAGGAGTAGCGGCTCGACTCCAAGCTCCCTCCTGATGACCGAGCTCCTTACCCTATCTCTAAGGCTGAGCCCGGCCACCCTACGGAGGAAGCTCATTTCGGCCGCTTGTAGCCGCGACCTTGTCCTTTCGGTCACGACCCAGTCCTGGTCCTGTTCGTGACTTTCATGGACAGGATATCTAGGCGCAGCCGGGGGGTGGAGAACGTCAGGTTCGGGGGTCTCGGGATCGCCTCTCTGCTGTTTGCAGATGATGTGGTCCTGTTAGCCTCCTCGGATCGTGACCTCCAGCATTCACTGGGGCGGTTTGCAGCCGAGTGTGAAGCGGCGGGGATGAGAGTTAGCACCTCCAAATCTGAGGCCATGGTGCTCTGCCGGAAACCGGTGGATTGCTCCCTCCAGGTGGGGACGGAGTGCCTACCTCAAGCGAAGGAGTTCAAGTATCTCGGGGTCTTGTTCACGAGTGAGGGTAAGATGGAGCGGGAGATCGACAGACGGATCGGGGCAGCTGCAGCAGTAAAGCAGGCGCTGCAGCGGACCGTCTTGGTGAAGAGGGAGCTGAGCCGGAAGGCAAAGCTCTCAATTTACCACTCGGTCTACGTTCCGACCATCACCTATGGTCACGATAGGAAGATGAGAAGATCGATACCACTCTCATATTTTTTTGGTAAATGTCAGGCTACAGCCAGCAGCAGGTTAGCTTAGCTTAGCATTAGGACTGGAAACAGGGGAAAACCGCTTGCCCCAGGTCTGTTAAAAGCCCAAAAAAAAGTTTGCTTAACAATTCTGTGGACCCTATGCCGGAAAGCTGTCGTACTGGTGACAGCTAATGGGCTTTCAATGAATCAACAAATTATAAAAGTTACTTCTCATTACATGCATACAAAACTAGTTTAGGAAAAGATTGTGAAATACTTAGGCAACAAAAGTACTTAGTTGGGATCAGGAAAAGATTGTTTGGGTTAAAATAACTACAGAAGTGCCGTTACTGATGTACGCAAGTTACATGACAAAAACATCAATACGTTCTCATTTAACACAAAGAATGAACAGCGGTCTCTTGACCAATAGGATCGCTGTTTGTTGAACCCACCCGCCCTGTGTGGGCTTCTGCGATCTTTATATTTCCTGTAACATATTAATTTATTTCGTATTTACAAATTACGGCGCATTGATTTTTGTAGGTAAAGCTACGAATGCCAGACCAGCCTGAATAGATGCTGAGTAGCTCCATAGACAGGTGGTGGATATTGGTTGTTTTTTTAGGTATCATAAAATAATTTGTAACTGTTGCAAAAAGTTCATGTAATACAGTAAATAAAAAAAGTGAATTAAGGTATTTCTAAGCTAAAAGATGAGTTTAACAAATACTGAAAATGTGAGCAAAAGTAATGGATATAGCTCATTTGAGCTTGTGGTAACTTTTCATCTCCCTATGGTCACTCATTTTATATACTCATCCATTTATAACGGTACTAATCAATACGTTTGTGGTTACAAAACATCAGCCTTGTCCTATTAAGAAAACCAAAGCAAACTTTCAATTAAGGACATGCATTCCTCATCTGCTAATTAGAGGTCGACCTTGACACCGCAGTAGGAGGCGAGAGAGAGAATAATAGAAACTTTCACTTTTGCTTCTCCTTTATTCCGTGATGATACAGCCTAATTAGGTTTTCGCCCTGACTGCATGATTGTGCAAATAAGATAAAGATATTTTAATTTAATAGCACATTTTTAGAGTCCTACAAGTCAATAAAAAGATCTTGGAATTGAAGCAATTTTTGAAAGTCTGAAATCTTAACACCTGGAAAACTAAACATCCCACTGGTAATCAACCACCTCACCAACCTTTCTAACATGTTTTCCTTGTTTAGACAATTGTGAAAACGATTTTCTCGAAGAATACAAATTTTTAGAATCTTAGCTGTGTCTGGACCAAACAGAAAAAAGCCCACAAGTGCTGCTTCCTCAGAGTGTTGGTGCTTGCAGGAGTAAATCCCTGCGGGGCTCTGACTGGTTTGAGTATCCTGATTCAAAGCAGAGGAGAGACTTCTCACATGAAAATGTAACTCCTGGCAACTAATCCCCCTGTGGAAACAATGGGGAAACACTTCTCCTGCTCAGCTCTAAGAAGTCATACGCAGTGCATCCTCATACTGATGTAATCCAGGATACATTCCAGTGTCAAGTGGGGACACTTCAAGCCATAAAATCCCATACCTTTTGCACAGTATTACTAAAATTGGTGGAGGTGAAAGGCGGTGTGCATACCTGGGGCTCAGAGGGTGAACTTTTCAAACTCACTATCACTGAAAATGTAAATTTTTTTTTTTTAGCGATGGAATGTGGCCAGACCTTACATTTACAAAAGAGAGTCTACAGCCGTGCTAGCAGCTCTGTGAAGCTGGATTTTGAGACGAATGCTAAACAGGTGAGTTTTAAGGAATCTTTTGAATGTTAAAAAGGTAGGGGCCTCCACCATGTAAAAGCTTCAAAATTCCCGATAGGAGTATTCACTGACATTTTATATCGTAGATATGTTAAAATCTGTTAGGCCTTTGTTAACCACAGACCTTATTTCACGCATCTAACCCAAAACCCAATCAAAACTTCAATGTACTGATATCTTTACATTTAGCTGCGACCAGCAGCAGTATAATTCACTCGTTATTCAGTCAATTAATTAACTTAACATTTTAATTGAATTCATCAACTACCATGTATTTGGAATAAAACTAAAAAGTGTTGTCAATAATATGTTGTCAACATGGACACATTGATTGTCTAATTTCAGTCAAGTGTAAATATGGGCTCTCAAGTACGAACAACACAGTTCAATGGACCTTGAGTGGAGGAGCAGAAAGTGGTGTTAAGATGCTACAGTGAGAAAGTGTAGGACTCCAACAACCTTAACTAAAAGTTGAACATGTCAAAAACATTTTTGAGTAGTTTCACATCAAAATGCCTCTGTTTCTGCCTCCTGTGTAAACCAATTGCAAACTTAAAAGCCACTTGGCTTTGGCTGAGAGTTCTGGTGAATTAGGTTGAGCATTCAAGCCCAGCAGAGAGTCTAGTTACGTAATGTATTGTGTGGCTGTGGAAAAAGACTGGCAGAAATTTGTGTTTATCATTATGGACAGTACACATGCAGCTGTACTGAATTAGAGACCAGTTGCTTTCACCAACTAAAATTAATTAGATTAGAATTTAGGCTGAAGCTAAGTGAATGTAAATGAATGGTCCATTTAAAAAGATTTGCTGTATTATTAGTGTTATTACCTTGGATGATTTGAAAATTCAGTTGACAGCTAAAGTAGAATTGATTGAGTTAGAGGCAGAAACAAGCTGACAGGGAGGGAATGAATAAAAAGAGTTTTTTTTATACCAATGTTTTTAATTCCTGCAAACATGATTTGGTCTCCTCAAGTTTGGACTGGTTACGTGTCCATTCACCACCCCAACCTCCACACCCATGCTTCTTGCCTCAACCACATACAGGTTACACAACTACCCGTGTTGGCAACAGGCTTGGGGAGTAATGGAACATATGGAACGATATCTCGTCATAAGGATACAACAAAAGGTAACTGTATTCCTAAAAACTGTCATCAGGTTACTGCTACATTTAGTAAAATTGGGGATTATTGGTATAATTACACACATCACACTCATCATCCAAGGACTCGACATCTTAAACACACAACTAACAGCGGCCTCCTGGGTCCAAGTCCTGTGGGCCACTGACCATGCATCTGTATTTGTTGAGTTTCGTTCTTTTTGCTGGAGGTGCGCCACGTAACAAATACAGCGGTAGAACAAAATGCAAATGAACAGCAAAATAACAAGTATTAAGCTGCAATGTTATTTCCAGGGAGCAATTACACATCCATCCCACTATTGACTAATTGTAGGGTTAACTTTGAAGATTCATAAGCATCCAAGAATGTTATATTCACATTAAAGCCCACTGACTGACTAATTCTGGTTCACTGAATAGCTGCTCTAAATTTCATTTTGTAATAAAGGCCCTAAAAATGTGTTATCTGAGAAAAAATGGTCCCGCCTCACTCATTTCACTTCCTAACATGAAACCTTTGTTATAAAGAGTTATCTTCTGAAAAGATGGCAAACAACCTCCACTCAGAAAATGGTTCCAGCACACGATACGATACACGATAATTCATTTCAAACAATTTGAATGCATACTATCAATAAAACGTGTTTGTAATACAGCATTTTTGTGATCTGTAGTAGATTAGATGTAGAGTGAGTATAATATCTGTAGAGAGAAGTGTGGAACTCTTCTATCAGGGAAGCTTAGACCGGGGAAACGATGACACTTTAAGCACTAGTACTTGTGGAGAAGTGGGGCTGAAGTAGGGACAAAGGCTTTTTTCCCCCCCCCGGTGTGTAAGGAAACGGTTCCACTAACTACAAATGTTAATCTTTAAAAGCTGAAGTCCCTGGGGCTCAATGAATTAAACTAAGGCCATGTCCACACTACTCCGTTTTTACTCCGTATTTGCTACGTTTATACTGAGCGGCCACACTACGCCGGAGTTTTGGAGCACCCTAAACGGAGGGATCTGAAAACTCCGGCGAGGTTGGAGGTGTTTGAGAACTCCGGGGTTGCGTTTGCGTGTGGACGGTCGGATACGGATGTGCTTAGAAAAAATTACGCCCACACCCGTGTTCGCTACTGGATTGGTTCTTGGCAACCATGACGTCTCCGTCCCTGATTCGTCACACTCACTATCACATGACCCGTACCCGGAAGAAAACAAACTGGGCTACCAGCGATTCATTTCAACATGGATAACTAATTGCAAGCGTTGCTGCTAGCACAACAGCTAGCAGCAGCTATGCAGTAAAAGTCTGCATTTCTGTGGAGGAAGCAGCTGTTATTGGAGTGATTAGCGAGCGGCGTGACCGTCATCAGCCCTATGGAGCAGCTCGTTATTTTTAGATTCTAATGAGAAGACATGCTGCTCTAACGTTTTACTTCTTCCGTTTGGTAGCCTTGAGAGACCTTAGTCTGTAAGTATGTATTTATGGAGCATGAAAATATGTACGTAGATATATTCTATTCGCGTGTTTAGTATAACATTTGTGTTGTATTAAATGCTAATCGCGGTTAGCATTTCTCCATTGGCGGTAATGTTAAAATTAGCTTAGAAGCTAGCTAGGCGGACATGTTACATGCTGGCTATATCATGGATTGTTGTTTTGTATTCGTGTAATGTGTATAGGGACAGTTTGTAAAGCCATATTTCATATTGTGCTTCCACAGTTTTACAAATAAAGATTCACACTGAAGTCTTGAAACTCTTCTATGGATTCCATGGTCTTTATTTCACGGATCTACTGTTAGCGATCTGCTAAGCTTTCCTGCACGAAGGAAGAGCAGAATAGAGTGAGAGACGTGTGTTGACCACATGTATGGACCTATATTCTAGTAAACGTTTACGTGTAAGTGTTGATTTTAAAGTAAATTTGATGTGAGAGAGATAGACCCGCACCGCTGTAATGCTAATCGCGGTTAGCATTTCTCCATTAGCGGTAATGTTAAAATTAGCTTAGAAGCTAGCTAGGCGGACATGACGTTCAGAGCTACTAGTGAGAACAGACATCAACAACACGGAGGAAACGAGTGAGAGACCACATTGATGGACCCATAATCTAGTAAACGTTTATGTGTAAGTGTTGATGTTAAAGTAAATTTGTAGAGAGAGAGACAGAGCGAGTATTTTTTTTTTTTTTAACTAAGCAAGCAATTCACTTCCTGTTTACACCGTCACGCGCATGCCCAGTGTAGTTAATGGTCACGTGCTGTCCGCCTTCGACGGCTGCCGTGTGGATGCAGATCAACTCGAGAATGATGCTGAAACTCCCGTGTGGACGGAGATCGTTTCTATTTGACAAATCTGCATCCAAGGAGAAACGGAGTAGTGTGGACAGGGCATAAGCTTACTGAGATTAGAAATGCATTAATTGGTGATCTCATTTATCAAATGTACAATGCTGATCAATCAGAAAATACCCTGATTGGCCCTCGTAACGATCCTGTGGATTGGCTCAGGAAACTCAATATCCTTTAGAGTCAGAGGTCTTCAACAGGGGGTTGACATTTATGTTTAAAATAAAAACATTAATTTGAATAGCTTGTATGCATGATTATCATGCAATTGACAGACAATGTTGATATTGGCATCAGCTGACACGGTATGTTTATAAAAGGCGGTGGCACGGCCTCCCTCCTCACTGTACCTTGCACATGTTTAAAATAAAAACATGAATATATGAACCTGTGTATAATTTGAATAGCTTAGTATTGAATGCACAATAAAGAGGTATGTTTATACACGGTACTAGGCCCATTTAATATAAAACACAATTTTATACAATATATATAGTCGGGGGTCCCTGTTCCATCTCTCTATCGGTTTGGGGGTCCTTGGCCTGAAAAACGTTGAAGACCCCTGCTTTAGACTACCTGTCATCAGAGCTGCCATCAGTATGTAAATATGCCTATAATACTGGACTCTTACCCATCCTCCTACCGTATTGTCTGTCTTTTCATATTTCAAAAAATTAAATCCGCAGTTTTGTGCTTTCAACAGTCCTACTCGCCCACACTCCATCTCTGCCAGGTCTTTACCTACAAAACAAGCCTGACGAAGGTACTCTGTATTGCAGGAAGCACCAATGGAAGGTTAAGGGCTGTTGATCAAAACACAGTGAAGAGACAAGTGAACAATTCATTTACCTGCAATTTTTAGCAGCAATTTAAAAATAACTTGTTGCTGTGTTTGGTAACGCCAAGCTACCAAACATAGCAAGAAAATGTTAATATTTCTATGGCCTTGGCGATAAAGTTTTAATCCAAATTCGGTGCACATTTGTAGTGCAGACTTTCAAGAAAATGCTAATAAAAAATCAGCATCCAGGTGTATCGAGATTAACCAGCGTTGTCAACAAATGGCATGTATGAATAACACACAAATTAAGTCATTTTATGTGTTGTAACCACATGTTTGCTTTTCGCGTCATTTCATGATGCAACAATATTAGATGCTCGGAGCAAGTGGATGATTGGGTCAAACAAAGAGGACTTTCACCCAGGAGACCAGTGTTCGTGTCCGATGTGATAAAACACTTATCAGATATATATATTGAAGCAATGATAACCATATATCTAGATACTTATCTCAGAGTGAGAGATACCCACTCCTAATATATGTATACTTAGTTTAGTTTTTATTTGTTTGAGAGGGACAATGTACATTGATGAACACTTTAAATTAAAATGTAAATGCACCCAATTACAGCCGCAAGGCTGATTTCCATTGTCTGTGCCCCTGCCAGAATGTACAGGCTGAGTGTCCTAAGGGAAAAGGTCATGCCAAAATGCAATAGTAATAAACTAAAATCAATTACATTCTGTAGCTGACAATACACAATAGTTTGATAATAAAAAGTTAACAATGGATAAAAAAGGAATCGCATATACATATAAAAGAAACTAGAAAAAATATCAGTATAAGGAAGACATTTCATATTCATCATATTGCACATAAGGGCATTCATTCATTTGCACATTTAAGGTTTCATTCATTCATATAACATTAGTACATCACATATCCATGACACTAATACTGCTAACCCAGGTTAAACTATCTATGTGCACAAGTTTGGGTGGACAACAGCCATCCCTTCATGTGCTTTTTAAAAGTGCTGAAGTTTGGGCACTCCCTAACGGAGGATGGTAAAGTGTTCCAGAGGGTGCTGCCTTTGACAGACAGAACCGTCTGACCAAAGGTGGTGCGTCTGTGTGGGATGACACAGTCTCTGTCGGAGGCTCTGGTGACTCTAGTCGCAGGGCCACAGACTGTTTGATGTACTCGTTCAGCGGAGGAGGTGCCAGACCATTTAGGACTTTGTAAATGATGCTGGCTTCTTTAAGGCTGATAAGGTTGTTAAAACTTAAAAACTTATGTTTGTTCAGGATGTGGCAGTGATGATAGGTTCGCGGTTTCTTGTCAAAGACTTTGAGTGCTCTTTTATACAGAGATTCTATGGGTTTGAGTGTTGAGTTTGAGTGTTGAGTGTTAAGTGTATTCTGACAGGAGTTGGGTAGTGTGTTAATAAACAGGGAAAATAAAAGCGGCCCAAGGACCGATCCTTGAGGAACACCTACAGGACATTCAAGACAGGGAGACCTAACACCATCTACAGTAACAGATTGTTTCCTGTTGGATAAGTATGATTTGAACCAGTTCAGAGCATGGGTGGAAAAGTTGAAATGGGTTAACCTGGACAGTAGGATTTGGTGATCTACAGTGTCGAAAGCTCTCTTGAGATCTAAAAAGATAGCACCGACACATGCATTCTTGTCCAACAGACCCTTGATATTTTCAATAAGGACACACAGGGCCGTCTCAGTCGAGTGGTGGGCACGAAAACCAAACTGCATAGGATGCAACAGGGGATGGTCTTTGTTTAGATGCTCTACAAGAAGTTGGGCAACCCATTTCTCTGCTATTTTTGATATTATATTTTGATATTATTAGTAAGATGCAGATTGGTCTGTAGTTAGACATGTCAGATTTTTTCCCAGACTTGAAGATTGGGGTTACCACTGCCACCTTCCAGGCTGAGGGGACCACTGCATGTTTAAGGGATAGGTTAACCAGATGAGTTACGGGTTGGACCAAGGAGTCCTTATGTTCTTTAAAGATGTTGGCGTTAAAGCCAAAGACATCCTTGGCTTTGGAGCTTCTCATACCACTAATGAGCTTGGCTACCTCTGAGTCAGTTATTTCAATGATCTTGAAGACAGGTTGGATAGAGTTGACCGGGCTCTCACTACATTCAGGAGAGGAGAAGAGCTTGGCTATCTCATCCACTGACTCCAAAAAAAAGTGGTTTAGACTAGTAGCCAGAGTGATGGGATCCCTCACTAGAATGTTATTTATAGAGAGCTCTAGTTCCTTGTCCTGTTTGCATTTACGGCCAACCAATTTGTTAATGTTTTGCCAGATAATTTTACCGTTACCTTGTGTATTTGCGATGATTTCCAGGAAAAAGTTGGCTTTAGCCTTACGTAACGTCTGAGTAACTTTATTTCTGCTCGTTGTAAATTGTAACCTGTCGGTACCCAGGCCGGTCTTCAGCGACTGTTTCAACAGTATGTCTCTAGCAGACATGAGCACTCTACATTCCTCATTCACCCATGGTAGAGAGTTACCCTTCTTCACCTTATTTCTCCCTCCACTGATGAAAGGGGCCATAATCTCTTTGACTGACCTGTTAAACAGATCACCACCACTCTCAGGGTTCATACATGACAGTAATTTGGCCCAGTTGTATTCGTGTAAGGCTGCCGCCAGGTTATGTTATGAGATGCAATGAATATACTGTTTACAGTATATTCATTGCATCTCTTCACAATACAAACGCGACGCATGCACTGGTTAATTTTGCTGCTGTAACAGATGACGTGCAGTACAGGTGCTACATTAAGATTTCCTGTCTCCTTAACACAGATTTAAAAGGAATTACAATAACCACGGAGCATTTGTGTGAAACCAAGAAGAAGGAGTGATGGACAAGAAGCCGGATAACAACCTCCTGCTGAGCACCACTTTATTCTGTTCCACAAGCTAGAGCTCCCTGCTGTGCACAAGCTCACACACACACACACACACACACACACACACACACACGCACACTGTAGCTTAACCCAACTCACCTTTCAGATGACAGGTGTGTGTGTGGAAGGGTGTATTACTCATGTTGTGGGGACATCAATCTGTTTACACAGTCACATTGTGGGGTCTCTCCTTCATTTTGGGGACAAACTGCAAGTCCCAACAATGTAACTCATTACACTTTTGGTTAAAGACTTGTTTTATGGTTAGGGGTTACGGTTGAGGTTAAGGTAGGGCCAAGTAGCTGTTAGGGTTAAGGTCTCCAGGAAATAAATCTAAGTCAATGTAACGTCCTCTAAAGTGACAGTGAAACACGACTGTATGTGGGTGTTCTTAACTTAGGCTACCTTTGGGGGGGACATTTCAAAATAAAGACCAGTTAATTGGGCACAGCAATTGGGGACAAAGGCCACGTCCACGTTTGGGTAAAAGCAGATTTTTGGGTCATTGGTTAGGTTAAGGTAAGTCTACAGCAATTTAATGCAAGTCAATATAATGTCCCCATAAGTGACCCAAGTAAACGCACATGTGTCCAAAAACAGATAATACTGTCTGTATGTCTTGGGAAGTGAAAAACAAATTAAAATAAGAAAGCATCCAGTGTAAGGACCAACATTTTTTGTTTTCTCCGCAACTCTGCAGGTATTTACCGAGCCAGCATGTTTATTGACCTGGCTGGATCTTCACATCAGGTTCAGCCATCACGGGTAGGAAATGATTTCTCAAGAGAGAAAATGCTTGCTGTCCGCTGTAAAGGTGAGGGAGCATGTTTTGCTTTCATGTTTTGTGTCTTGATATTGTTTTTTTCTTACTGTTACTTCCTTTAGATGTTTGATCTTAACTGAGTTCCCTGTAACATACAGTGTATGTGTATGTTATTGTACACCCTGCAGACTGAACTTTATATTTAAAAAATATTTGTAATGTATTGTTTCATTCAGCAAACCATGTTCTTGGTTATTTAACTTTACACACTCCATTGACCGTAGTTATTCGTGAAATCCACCTTCTCTTCTGTGTTGGATTTGGCGACATCTAGCGGTAAAGCTGCAGATCGCAACCAAGTGAAACTTCTCCCATGTGCCAAGCGTGTAGGAGAACTACGGTGGCCGACACAAAAACGTGAATGTCTCTATCTAGAACCAGTGTTGGATTTGTCCATTCTGGGATGCTGTAAAAACATACATCAGCTGATACTTATTCAAAACTGTACATTAGCTTCAGAATCAATGTTTTCCATGTTGTTGGTTTCTGTGTATGGAGCATATGAGATAAAATAGAATGTAACTCAAGAGGGGGAATTCAGGTCAGAATGCATAGAGAAAAGGTAAAAACTTCAGAAAATGAATTAAAAGAAAAGAAAACAAGTATATCAAATTAAAATATATAATTAGACAAAAAATTAGACATTGTGCTGGATGAAACGTTTTTTTTAATTTACTGGATAACAGCCAATGTAACACACCATACTATAGTTGGTCTTACTGTATGTTTTGTTCATGATTTGAGATTATACATCGATTCCCACATGACCTTTACCAACATTTGGTTTTATTTTGACTCCTGAGTCTTTACTCTGGATGAAACCATCTCGTTCAGCCTTTTGTGTCAAGCATACCAAAGGGTTCTACACTTTATAAAAGCTACTAGATAGCAGGGAGCAAGGCATCTATTTTATCACAGTAATGTGAGCAAAACTAATAAACTGCCTGGCCTGTGGACCAGCTGCTATAAAATGCACGTACATTATTGACTCAGTAGGGGTTCAGTGTGTTTGGCGGGCTGTAACAGCACAGGGTTTTGGTGGATGCAACTGCTCTAATCCATCTGGTAATGATCAATCATTCTCATTCACTTCTCACCTGGCTCCACTACCACCTGAAGCTATAAATAGATGTGAATTTCAAAGAAACCCCTTAGCTGAGTGCGCTATCCCCTCCATGTTCCGCCTAATTCCCTGCCGACTCCAGGAATTATTGGGATGGCAGGTACGCGGCGGCGAGTCAGTTACCCCTCACTGTTTTCTCGAAAGGCAATTCTTAGGTTGCCTCATCAAGCTGTGTGTGTGTGTGTGTGTGCGCGCGTCGGCTTATCGATCTTTCCCAGGATTTGAGGAAGAAAGAGAAAAGGAGAGGAAGTGGAAGATTTAAGCTGTGCTGCCACGACGGAAGGACAGGCAGCTGCAAAGGAGGAGGAGAGGAAGTCCAAAATAACCAGGAGAGAAACAGACGTGTGCGCTCGAACAAACGCATGCCTTGTCTTTTCATCACTCTCTCCTGTGTTGTGCCCTCTGGCTAGCTAGAGTTGGATGGCTCAGTAATACCTTGGCTCGAGCAAAAAACTCTGGATAAATAGACTTTACTTGTTTGAATTACTGTGAAATACTAATAACAGGGAGAACAAACTATTATAAATATGTGTACAGTATTATAAAAGCTACTTCCACATGTCTCGTAAACACCAGTTAAAAACCCTCACCCAATGCATGGACTCAACTACAGTCCCCGGGGGCAAAACAATTCGATTTGGATGAATCGAGGGTCCAGCTAGTGCTAACAGGCAAATAACCAGCCCCCCCTCCTCCCAAAAAAGAAATTCTCAATAGCGGTGACTTTTGTTCAGTTCCCAGATGTGACTTTAGAACATGCTGACTCTTGCAGACTTTTTTTCAGTGGAAATCTACACTTGGAGGATCCGAGTTCCGTCACATATCAAACGTAACTTCACTGGGATCCTCTAAGTGTAGATTCCCACTGAAAAAAAGTCTGCAAGAGTCAGCATGTTCTAAGGCCTTTTGATTCCAACCTACTGCTGAATTTGAGAAGTTCCTCAGCAAAAAGGAAGCTCACTGTGCAGTCGCACCGCAAATGCTTCACTGGTGAGAAACTTTGCTCTCTATCGAGTTTTATTGACTATTTTCAAGTAGGACGGTCAAACTAAACAGCGATCATGTGTCATTAGACTGAACTCTTTTGTCAAAAACAGATTTGGTTTAATATTGAAAAGCTCAACGCTGACACATTGACCTTTTCTATATTCCTGCAATATTTCCATAACCTTTTAGTTATTTAGAGAAATAGTTCAATGTTTCTAGTCATGAAGGACAGTTGCTGACTTTTGCTTTGTGTGTCCAGCCTCCTCTATATATGCGGTTTCAAATCCTATTGTATTGAAGTTTATGAGAAAATAACTCTGCTTCTCACTAGATGTATTCCCTCTGTAAACACTGGTAATTCTCCGATACTTCAGCAAATTGGGTGCAGGCTTGTTCGCTGTCTTATCACGAGCTAGGTGACACCAGATCTAGGCAGGTATGGGTCAGTAAGGTGGTGTTATGCAGCATGGAAATATGAAGGCAACATTATAATGAGGTAAGGTTGTTAAAAACAGTCAACATTTATTTAAATATATTAAGAACATGTTGTTCTAGACATGGAGATCATGTATAGTAGTCCCCAGGGGGAACTAAAGGGGAAAAATAAATAGCAGGTAAATTGTTGACAGTGAAAAACATCTTCCCTCACATTCTCCGCAGCTCTCCGTCAGACTCTGACATCTGCCAACAAAACACCAAACGCTGACGGGGGGCTGATTGGTTTTCTTCACATGTAGAGAAAGACACATCTGGGTACACCCTCACACAACAATACACACAACCAGAAACATCTGCATGTGCACAAGTAACAGATGGTTAAAAATCAGACAAGCAATCTGACACACACACGCACACTCCCTGTACTTCTATCTTTGTGAGGACACACATTGACATAATGCAATTCCTAACCTCTTAAACAAACATTCATCATCACAACTAAATACCTGACCCCAACCCTCTAACCAGACCCTTGAAACCAAGTCTGAACCCAGGCCTTTTGAAGAAGTGAGGATCAGCAAAAAATTGTCCTCACTTTCCAAAATGTCCTCACTCTGAATTTCTTCAACTCCCACACATGCAACTTAAGATTGCATATAAATGCTCACCTGTTCTGGGGCCACATTTATTTCCACCTTAAGCTTTCAGTGGATTCATATTCAGAGGCAGCAAAAGGTCTTATTTGATTTTTAAAAGCTGTAAGAGACATACAGTATTTTCCTAAAAGAGTGGTTAGTTTGTCAAACTGTGTGCTGTCCCACACGTTGCAAATGTCATTTCACCGACTGGGACGGAGGGGGGGGAGAGACACTTGCCCACCACCAGCACAGATGTGTGGGTTCAAAGGGGCAGCTGGCGACACCATATGTCACAGAGGCACATGTCTGTCTGCAGACTCCTCAGGTCACAAATACAAGTTAGCAGTGTGCATCACAACTAGCCAGTCCTGATTGGGTGTAAAGGAGGAAAATAGCATAACATTAAAGAATTCATCAAATTAAATTAAGAAAGTGTAGAAGGGCTTAGAACGTTATTAAGGTAATGTGGTGGCTTGGCGTGGTTGGGCTCAGCTGCAGAGGGGACGGAGTGGGGGGAGTGGTTCAGGGAACGGTGCCAGTAAGAGGCGTAATCAGCCTCAGCTGTGATGAATCTCTAATTGTATCCGTCTCCTATAAAACACCAGTAGGGACGGAGGCGCGGGACAGGACACAGGCTGGCCGAGCGACAGTGGGAGCAAGAGACGGCTGGGCGCTCGGACGCAAGGTGGCAGAGCGCACGGCCGAGGCCAGCTTGAACTGTGGCAAAATAAAATACTTTGAGTTACGTTATATGCAGTGGTGGGCCGTCAGAGCCTGCAAAGCCTTCTCTGCTGGCCTAAACAGAATCACAAAGCTATATCTATTTTATAATTTAATATATTTTCTTAAATACACTATATGTATTATAATTTATAAAAATGTTTCCCATTATCTTATTTTCTCATTGCACAGCTCCTATCTTCCTCAGTTGCTCTGCTTCCAGTGCAGCTTGTTTTAAGTAGAGCTTTTATCCAATCAGATTTCACCTCTGTGTCTCTAGGTAAGAACAGAGGCCCAGGCCTGCAGACTCACAAGTGCATCCCTGAGCAGTTTAAGTGAATGGGGACGATATTGTTGATTGTCAGTGTTCAACCAATCAGATCTTTAGTTTGACATATTGGGCGTATTCTTTGACATGTCAGAGCCTGCTAGCTGGCCTATAGCTACGTCAGCATTATGTGCAGCTCAGTGTCCAGGTGCAACTCTGCCGCAAGGTGCAGTGTGCGCTATGATTGGTCAGTGGTGTTACGCTGTAATACAGTCCATCATATTTATTATTCATACCATTTGTAGTCATATACGTCAGGGTGAGCCTGGCCCGAAATAATAAACACAACAATCTTTATTAATCAACTACCTAACCTACTCCCAAACTGAACAAAACAAAAGACAGGCAGCTTACCTAACTCCCTCAAAACAGGAGAAAACAAAAAGGAAACAAAAGAGCGGCCCTCCCCTACCACTATATGGACTGTTGGTTAAAAGTATGTGATCAGCGATCCAAGTTGCTGTGCAGCACGGTCCGGTTGGGAGCCGGGGAGAAGAGAGAGAGCCCGGCCGGCCTCCACAGGTGCCTTCTTATGTCCCGCCTCATCAGTCCCCAGTCCAATCACCTGTCATTTACAGGATACAAAGAAAAGTGTCACACACACACACACACAGCACCACCCTCAGGCAGGGAGGCACACAGCATGTATGATCATATATTATGACTCAAAGTCATAACAGTGGGTGAGCACGTGACTAAAGTGAAACTTATGCTTGCTAGCAGAACTTAGGTTGTAGCAGTCAGAGTTCAAGTGGAAAGATATGGAAGAAATTATGGCATGCTTTGTTTTTTTAACATCAAATGGCGGAAGGAAGAGGAGAAACTGATTTAGTGGCGGAGTTACTGGGAACGCCTTTCTCAAGAAGGACATTTCCGGACAAACTGGACATAGTAAGAAATGGCCGGCCAACCCCACAGCTAGCAGCCCTGACCCAGCCAGGAAAAGGACCTGTGCGCCACTTTCAGTCCGCAAACTATGAACGGTATTCCCGGCTGACAGGGTCGGAGAAGAGATGCAAATTGTATTGCTGGGAATGCCTATTATTTGCGACTGAACGTCTCGGTGTATGGAGCCATGCTGGATTTGGTAACCTGAGCACGACACCAAAGTACGGCGGGACACGTACAAGCTACGGTGCTCTTGAAAACGTTTGGAGTGACCTGAGTGGATCTCCAAATCAACGAACAAGTTCGCAGGGAAACGGAGCTCCACATTGAAAAAGTTAAGAAGAATAGGGAAATATTGAAAAGGACCTCTTGCTGGAACTGAAACGCATGGATGCACTGCACAGTCGCATTATTGAACTCTTTGTAAACAAAGACAGGAGGATGGACTTTGTATTTAAATAGAACAGCATTTGGTAAGTGAAACTGCTTTTGTTTTCTTTACATCTGCAGTGTGTTAATTTGCCTATCGTGTCGTTTATGGATATTGTTCCCTGATGTAAATACTATTTGAATGGCCCTTGCTCTTTAGTGTGAGTGTTGCTGGATTGTTTTGACATGCTTTGTTTTAAATAAATGTGATTGTTCTTGTGAGTTTGCTCTCGTCATTGTGTTAATTACATCGATTTTGACCATATGCATTGTCCGTTAATTACGAAGCGTACCGTCCTGCGTGGGTTTAGGGTCTGGATAATTGAATCAGTTTGGGATGTTTTCTTTTACAAACAATAATTATGGTCTGGAGAAATAGGGATTATGTGGCGATTGCTTAGCCCTGTTTGAATCAGTAGGGAACAGCTGCCTAAACGCTGCGGGGAGAGTGTAGCGTGAGTTTGTGCGTGTTGTTTTCCTTACTAAGCTAGTTTAGCATAGCCTCGCAGAACATACGTGCCTCAGCTGTGTTTTTGTTTTGCTTCCGGAGTCAGACGCATTTTTCGTTGACTGGATGGTGAGCACTTCTGTCCTGAAAACGTCCCAGAAACCCTCTCATTGTCAGTAAGAGCCACAATCCTCTGAATGCACTAGGTTTGTGTTTGTAAAGTCTCATGAGGCCGTGATTATCCTCAAGGTCACAACAGGTTATTTTACACTTTCGAAAACATGGTCCCACTATGTGAAATGGCTACGATGGGGACTAACATCATCACACATGAATATGATGGGGCTCATTGGATCCACAAGAGTCTCAGCCTGCCAGTCAATGTATGCAATTCCACAACTGCAATGTTAAGAGAAATCCAGTGTGAGGAAATATTCAAATACACCATTTTTAGCATACACGAAAATAACATTCACACTGCATGTAAACAACTGAATGGTTTTAGCCCAAAGTCTGCATGCAGTTATCATAACGTAGGCATGTCTGTACAGGGGAGACAAACGCAACCCATTTTCATTGACATATTTTGAGGTGAGAAGTCAAATGACCCCTAAAAAATATTGCCATGCCAGTTTGTTACCCCGCCAAACTTTCACCTAAGTTTGAAAGGTTGTTCAGCTCCCTTCCTGACAAACATGACATGGTCGGTACCAATGGATCCATCAGGTCGTCTCGTTTCATGTGATGTGATCTTCACTCTACAAAGCTGAGGCAGCTACAGCCTGCAACAGACTAAATGTTGGGTCTTAGAGGGAAAGGGTAAGTGTGTATTATTACTTTAATTTGTAGCTAGAGGGGCATAGCATACTGAAGCATGTTTCTAACTTAACAAATACAGTAAATACACATCTAAGTGGACGTATTTGCTAAATAAAGCTTGCATAACATGCACAGTGTATTTCTGAACAAATGTACTGAGAGATGAATGCTTCTCAATGGCATAAACAAAGGGACAATAAATATGCAGCCTTCTCCGATGTGCTTTTTCCACAAAGTGGAGGATTGAATAAAAACCTTTATTCTCAGGGGCTGACCCTTGTGAATAAAGTACGTATGTATTTGAGACTAGAGGCCATGAGACTGCAATAATTGCAGGTGACAGAATAGTGTGTGTCTGAGTGGGTACATACGTGTGTGTCACTGTAGGATAGACGGAACAGTGTTCATTATTACCATGCAGGTACATTCAGTATAGTGTCGGTGCTTAGCCTTACAGAATGTCCATTAGATTCTGTTTCCAGGGTTACACGCTGCTGTTCACTGTACTTTAGCGACCGGTAGATCCAATTACCTTTAATAATGCACATGACGTTGACAGGCAACTCTAATATACCTTCTGCTGTCCCTAGTACAATTAAAAACACCCAGAAGAGCTATACACTGTTGCATTGGGTGACACATTCCTTCATTACGAGCAGGGCCACTTTATTTTACAACAACGTTGTAGCTGCATTTATGATCTTGTTAGTCTGACAGCTGAGAGGAATAAACTGCACTGTTCATTGTAATGAAGGAATATGTTACCCAATGCAGCAGGCCACCTTTTCTTTCCTCTAATAATGACACAGAGCTACACTGTATGCATTATCCGCCTGTGACAATACTTGTTAGAGGGATAAACTCAGTGCTAGTGTTTGTCATTGTTTACCATGATGGAAAATATGAAATTACACAAACCGTAAAAAAAAAACTAAATGCACACAGGGTGTTTCAAAAATGACTGTAAGAAATATACATTTCAGTTAAAACATGCAATCAAACACTTGCATTTGTACATGCAATTAAAGGCATACATGCACTTGGTACTAATCATTGATGTCCCAGGTGTTTGGATTCCCTATGGACCCATTTCTTGCATCCAAGTAAAATTCAGATGTGATTCAATACAATAATAATTCTATTTACGCCGAGCCTCATACATGCTTCTCTTTTGACCAGATCACATGGGGCTTTTTTACCGTCTCTTATTCAGGAGCAGGTTTTTTCAATTTGAGAGCACTCGTACAGCCTCTGCTTGTGCTTAGATTTGCTTCTACTCAAAATGTATACTTGGAACTCAGATATGTTGTTGCTTGCACAGATTTCCTGCGCTCCAGCTTCAGCCCTCCTCCTCCCCTCTTTGAGCCCGTTAATTGTCTGCTCTGAGATTTCTCCACTGTTCCTGGATTTTCTTGTGCAAAAACCCCGTCACATTTCCCTAACCAATGAAATGCCAAGTGTAGTGTTGACCAATGAAATGATCCTTGCCTCGTTGCTGGTAAGTTCACTGTACTTCTTGGAGCACGGGTCATTGGGTAGAGAGGGTCGTCTGGCAACCGCAAGGTTGTCTGGACCCAGATGCTATTGTATCTGGATCCTGGACCTACAACCAATAGATAATTGAGAATTATAACATTTTGACAGAGCGCTTCCATTTTAACCGGTGAAGCTTTTCCAGCCTTTACGGTACTCGTTCAGCGGTCCAGGAAACACACCGACCAATTACATGCGTTGTAAATCACATCACGTGATGCTGCTCAGCCAAATCAAATATGTGTATTCTGATGCACAAATCTTTTGAGGAAACGTACCCACTCACATCTCAAATGAAGTCACAGATAATAAACAATCTAAGAGCTCAATATGATCAGAATCCTAACAAGTTAATTCACTGACCAACAGTGATGTTAACACAGAGGAATAGAGCTGAAACAAGTGGTTTAATAAACACAGATAAAGTCCCTGCACACACATTTATCTTATTAGAAGATGAGAATAGTATATGTTTTTTCACCTGAATGAATTGAATTTCTCAAAAGCTTTTTGTTATGTATTGCTTTTTAAATCCGGCCCTTATTTTACTTGAAATTAGAGAAGAACATTTATTTATTATGAGATTATGTATTCTCTATAATTCATCCAGTTCAGTTTGATATCTGACAGTAAATACTGTTGAGATATTATTCAATTGAACTTTCTTTATTTGATTTGACAGTCAGTTGTTGACTACATACAGACGTTAATACAACTGTTGGCTACTTCAATATATATGGGACTAAATCATAGAACAAGTTAAATCAAAGGACCTTTGATGGACCTCGTTGAGATGTAGTAGAATACCCCTGTCTTAGAGCATCTCTTATAGGCGGTTACTCTAAGGCTTTAGTATATGTATCCCTTGCTCCTCTTTCAACTTTTGGAATAAAATGATTTAGCATATATGGGACGCATAAGCGGCCAAGATAAAATGTTGTTCTATGTGAATTAAAGTTGGTGACTTTAATAAAAATAACTTCTTGTCATTTTTGCTCAAACTGTCCCTATATCCTGACAGTAGTACACGAGACAGATAATCTTTGAAAAATACGGTTCAGCTGCCATTTTTTCACAGATTACTTGTCTCATGTTCTGCTGTCAGGATATAGTGACAGTCTGAGCAAATATGACAAAAAGTTATTTTCTATTATAGTTACCAACTGTAGCGTTAATAGCTCTGCTTTTGACTAGAATCACAAATATGCAGATGGTTTAGTTCAAAATCAAGGCAATGTACTATCATCCAAAAGCTTCTGCCAAATGACTGTAATGTATTGGCTCAATGGTGATAATAGGGAGTCAACAGAAACATAAATATACATGCTGGAGCAGAGAAACAACATTTAAAGGCCCATAGGCTATCATATAACAAGGGAATAACAAGACACTTTACAATACTCTTGCATATTCATCAATTCTTCTGAAATATCACGGCCCAGTATAATGAAATAAAAGTACATATCGTTACGTTTTAAACGTGTTGAGGGTGCTCACTTGATGGTGCAAAAGGGTTTTTATCTAATGGGCTCATACCAGCCATGATGGATGGCACCGTGGGAGCCCTGAAGCCGCAGCAACTCTCGTCTTTCACTGCGACTTTAACAAAGAAATTGAAGGAAAAGTTTTCAGCAATTATTTGTCCCCGTCGTAGCGGCTGCTCTCATCTCCGCCTCCAGTTATAGTTAGAACTGAAGCGGCGACCGCTGCCTGCCGCTGAACCGTCTGATTTAGATGTTGAGACAGAGAGGAGACACGGGGTGAGGATGGGAGAGAGAGAGAGAGAGAGAGAGACCAAACTAAGTCAAAGAGGGGGCGAGAGGAGATGCCTTGAGAGTCTTTTCTCTTCCCTCCAACCGGTGTGAAAAAAAGATAATGGAAATGAAAAAGTGGCCTGCTGAATGATGATAGAAGCTTAAACCCCGTTCGCGGCGTATCTGGTCTACACTGATGACGCTGTTTCTACTTTGCTTGTGAAATTAGGGAGGAGTTCTTATAATCTGGCTATTCAACACCTTCTTGTTTTAATAAGCTTAGTCGCCTTTATCCTCTTCCTTCCTAAACCCCCTTTACTGACAGCTCAACGACAACAGCGAGCAGGATTTTTTTCTTCTTCATCGCCTGATGCATTTCTGCCTAAATCAGTCGGAGCAAACGCTCCCGAGTGCTGCTGTGACAGATGTTCATTTCAATTTTCTGCTCTGATTGACGCAAAGTGGAGAGGGGTTGGTTAGGAAACAGCAGGGCGGATCATGTGATTGTCTGTTATGAAGAGAGACCACGTCAATAGCAATCACAATACGAGTGTCTGTGAGGGGACAAGCAAGAACCACAGGTTCCTTCTGAAGTGGCTTGTGTGAGGGATTTAGTAGAATCTGCCGCATTCTCACATTTTCTGTTATTTTGAATTTGCTCTTGGATTACGAAGACATTCTACGAGCGGTCCTGTCATCTGAAGTTAGTCGGCTGTTATCCAAACCTTGAAATCCAAGTTTTTCACTAATGAATTGTATATTTAATTACTTTGAAGACATTTTTAGTTTGAAGACCTGTAAATAACACTTCATAATCATGTTGACATTTATCATAGGCTAATATAAATCTAAATTACTTATATAGCCTAACGATATCATTCATTTCAACTCTCTATTGTCGCTATTGAATAAAACTACAGTATCAATACGAACTCATCAATTATTTGACCTTTACAGTCATTGCATTGCAGCAGTATTGTCATGTGGAACAGGTTCCTCTTTATTTCAGTGACAGTGAAACCCTCCAGTAGACGCGACATTAACAGCACTCGTAAAGCTGAGTTCATGGTCGCAGAATCAAAGCTGGTGCGCGCCCTGGAAAAAGCATCATGGCCTGCGTGTTGTGCGAAAAGGCAATTGTTTGCGGCGGTGGGTCTCTGATCTGTGAATTTTTATAACTTGATCAGAACTCTTTAGACGTAACTGTCACAAATAGTTCACTGATAAAATCACTGTTAAAATGTCTTAGGAGGCCAATTTGTTGTTAGATGCTTTAGAAACCAGAGGTCATACAAATCTACATTTGGATATATGTTTTGCAGCCAAATCAAACTGTTTACAGGATATTCAACCTTCGTTTCTTCATCATGCATTCCATAGTTGACTTCTTTCTTTACAGTGCTTGTACAAAGGTTATCAAGTATTGCATGAATATGAGATATGACTTAACAGTGGATTACATTTCCTACTCTGCATTCCGGAGGGTTAGTTTGTGGTGTTTTGCTGGTGACTCGTCTTCTTGCTTTATCACAGTACATTTAGTTTGTTCGCCCTCTGGTGTTAGGGAGAATAATGCAACGAACAGCACATGGAGTATAAACACCTTTGTGCATGCTCGTGGCTTGTGCACCATCTGCGGAGGCTCGAGCTACGGTGCCAAGCGTGAGCACAAACAAAGCTTTATATGTCCCCATTCCTTTGCTTTAGCAGCTCCCTTGATTCTGCTGCTGACACTGTTAAAAATGACAGACTTTCCATTATGGACCTTCCAAAGCAGGACTTTGATATAGGGCACATGGGGCAGGACGCAAAGCCTCAATTGGTATTATTGGGGATTCTTTATGCTAATTTACAATTATCATGAACGCTCAGGTGAACTTCACCATGTTTACGCTGGGCATTCACACAGTTATCTGAAAGTGAGGTTGAGGTCTGACGTGGCTCACTCATACGAGCCCATCATTTCGATAAGAATACGGAAATCTTCTCGCATTTTATAGGTGTGATAATTCAGCCATGTTTTTGAGTCCAAACACTAACTGCTTGTTTAGCAGCACAGTGTCACATTCACAGAAACGTTATTGTGAGACATCTGGGCCTTTTTTTTGACTGTTGCCACTCTGAGTTTAATGGTCCTGTAGTGCGTACTCTTTGACCTTACAGTTTGTTACTGCAGGCTGCTGCTACAGAAGAAACTGATTTTCCTGTCACGCAAATAAAGACCATAATGTTAAAAAAAAAATCATTCAGTGGGGGCAGAACTGCCAATGGCTTGCATGGTGATGAGAGCAAAAGAGAAAGGTTAGACTTGTATTCAACTTTGTGATCAAGAAGTCATAACCAAAAAATACCAAGGCAGTGTTTTGCAGAAACTAAAAAAGCCTTTAGGTAATGGGCTTAGTGAAGACTTTGGCTCTTTTTAGGGCATGTGACGACAAGTGACAGATCAGAGATACCACAGCTGCTGTCAGCTGCCAGGCAATTGCAATCAGTGGGGAGGACTGGATAATTGACACAGGTGCAGTCAATGATGTTAGGTCGAGTCTTAACAAGGCCTCAACATCTTTAAAGTTAGCGAGCGCTCAACGAAACAGGATGTGCATAGAGCAGGCATGCAAACTCCTCACGGGCGAAGAATGTGACAGAAGATGCAAACCTGGTGAATACTGGTCGGGATTTCTATCGCTGGCAAAGAGCACCAATTTATGCAGAAAAACATACTACTTGTGATGGCGTCCTTTTGCTACTTACTGAACAACACAAATATGAGAATAACACAAATATCTGTACTGAATCCTTATCAACTTCAAATACTAGATCAGTGATTCAAATTCCTGTCATATTCATATGTGACTGCACACTGACAATCTTTACTAATACACGAGTATTAGTTAAAAAAGTAGAAACTCACTCAGTTGATTGTGATATGACTTTTGTAGTGCTGTAGAAATGTATATTATCCTGAATTCATCAAGCATGTTTCCAACAAAGGCCCAGTTCTCTCTGCATTCTAAGAAAATAAATGCCCCTGGAAGCATTGAAAAAGGCTTTAGTTCCCCCTTTTCTGATTGGCTGGTATTGACCCTTGAAACTTGCTTACAAATTAAAATTGAATCCTTGTGTATACAGAGGACCTGTTGCTGTCTCCCTCAGGTTATGTGAGGGGAAAACCATTACTGCGACCAGCATTTTAATTTCAGAAAGGCCAACTCACATGTGGTTTTGCACAGATAACATTGTCAATGTGATGCAGACTTATAAATCTAGGTTGGCAACTTCTAGGAACTTAGAAAAGCTGTATACATTTAAAGATAGAGACAGGGAGTAAGGTTAACTTGTAGCTATACCCCCAATTGTGGCAATAGATCCACCCAATGGAAGTCCGGACTTGGACATAGGTGGAAATGGTAGAAAGAATGATCCTAAAACCTGAATACTATCGGCATATTCCACATGTCTTAATCGGACAATGCTCCATTCGGAATAAGGCCTACTCCAGAATACCCAAACGGAATATGATGTTTACATGAACCATTTCAACTTTGGAATATTGTCATAATCGGAATAATGGTGGAATATGTGCATGTAAATGTAGTCACTGTTGGAAAAGCCAAGTAGAAATGTAGGTAGGTGATACAACGCTTGTAGTGATGAGTAGCACATCCATCTGGTTGAGAGTGGTAGTGGATGGCATTAAGAGCAAACAGATGTCAGGGCTTCCAGGTAACTTTAAGCTGGGATGAAGAATGATATGATTGTATAATTCTTCAAACCACGGGGAAAACGTTTCATATCAGCCTCATATCACGTTGCCAAAAAAACGCACAATACCACGTGGTTAACTTTTGTAATGATTGGTTAGGTTTTAGGCTAACATAACAAGCATAACAATATTACATAACGATTATCAAACCAACGTTTACATTTGGTTTCACACGGGACAACCCCTGGGTGAAAGACCTGTGTTTGTGTGACCCTCACACCCACCCTTGGTTGACTTGACTTCATGGAGCAAAGCAACCGCAGTAGTCAGTCAAACTAGACGAAGAGGCGGCTTGATGAGCAAGGCCAGTCGGGCTAGTTGATGGTATGCTTCCATGTCCCCTATAACATCCACATAGTAAATGTCTGAGGGTGGACAAATCTACAAGTCTAATTAAGTGCTCTAAATAACATCCCAAAGTAAATATCAGCACATATACACAATGTTTAATGTTGCAAGACAGGAACATTGTCTGGAATAACAATGAATATGCTGCCGTGGTGAGACAAACTAGAGAGTGTGCATTTGAAGCCCTGGCTAAATTACACCAAAGGAACTGGGAAAACAGTCTGAGTCACTTTATGCCCAACTTACTTTTTACACATGCACAGCATCCCGAGTGTGTCTTTGTCTCTGAAGTAATGAAAAATCAGTCTAGAATATTAAATACGGAAGTGGAAGAAAAAAAAAAAAAATTCAAGGAAACAGCTTTTGTTTTAAGCTTTAAGCTCTAGTATTTTACCTCAATTTACATTGCAGGTGATTGAAGAGTTTTGCAATATAAATGAGTTAGACATCTCCATTTCTTAGCCACATGCTTTAATTACTTGTACTGGATATTCAGTAACTAGAATTTCAATAGGTGGGAAGAGAGACGTATTCCCAAACTTCTTTAAATATGTGTTAAATGCACACAGAACAATCAAAACAAACAAAGTTGAAAAGGTGCTTTAAAGTCAAACTGTAAAAACATTTGTTGGCAATAAGTAGGCATATATTTATATATACAGTATTTGTGTTGATATGGTTAAAATTGTAAGTGTTTAAATGTTAAAGATACAATTTAATTTGTATTTATTGTCAGACCATAGGGTGTGAATTGACTGACAATTGTAGTGCACCAATTCAATTTTTTATTGTATCTTTTATATTACTTCAATTCCAACAGCCACACAGTCCGTCAGCTGCAGAGGCAGTGTTTTCAGCCGTTGCTTAGCCCATTCGGCAGGTGTTGAAATGTGGAATCAGGGCTCACAGAGAAATGTTCACTGTGAGCCCTCACACAGAGCTCACTGTTCTGTATTTACAGGACAGTGTTGTGAAAAATACCATGACTTGCAGGAGTCCGTAAATAAATAAGAGTACCGGCTTTTAATTGTGGATTGTTATTATTTAGAAAATGAGCTTGCGCTTAATAGACTTTTATTACAGTCTAAACATTTATAATGAAATGAAACATTCGGCCATTATGGAAGATAAACTCTAAAAAGAGAGTGCATATTATTGATATGGACCAAACCAAGTCATGATGATGTAACTGCTGCACTGCAAAAATGAATCGTTTAAAGTCAGGAAGGTTTTATACATCTAATAAAAGCTCTGTGTGCTGCTGTGGAAGCCAATTTGTCTTAAATGTGGACGGTTTACTCCAGGAGTGTTTCATTTCTTTTTTCAGAAAGACTTTCACAGTACTGCTCTCCACGAATGGCTAATTAGTAGTGAGTGTACTGTACAATATACTAGTGCTTGTGACATAACATATAGAGAGCACATGCTTATTAACCTTTATCACAGTGACCTCACGTGACTTTCTCCACTATGTTTACATTCCATAGAATGTAAACCTAGTGGAAAAAGTCAAAAGCAACTCTGCTGGATGTTGTACTCACAGGCCTGATGTCTGGAACTCATCCCATTTAGTTTTTGAAAAGACTTTCCTTACTATACACACCAGACGAGTATGCTACATCATACACTTCAACAGGTCCATAACACACACTGTCTAAAAGAAGTGGACGTAGTCATCGTGACGTCACCCATTGGTTTGTGGACGGATGTTTTGAAACCTTGAGTTTGGCGATTTCGACGTCATCTTGGATTGCGGCCGTCGCCGTTTTCGCTTTTTTGCAACCAATGAACATAGTGACGCCGAATATGTCTCTAGTTGCGGCACCGACCTGTCAATCACAGTAGCCCCGCCCTAAAGCATACTCTGCTTTATAGTCTATTTGACTCTAAATGGACCATAATGTACTAAATGAACATCATGCTGTATTGAAGAAGACTTGAAACTAGAGATTGAGATCATAAACTCATGTTTAAAATGTTTACTGAGGTAATAAATCAAGAGAGAAGTAGAGTCATTTTCTCATAGACTTCTATACAATCAGAACAGTCACCCCCTGGTGGACATTAGAGAGGATGCAGCTTTAAGACACTTCCGCACCAGCTTCACTCAGCAGAACCCAAGGTTGGCGCCTGGTCCATACAAGGTGTAAGTTCAATAGGCCTGATGGGTAGTTGGATACGCGTAGACATGCACAGCAGCAGGCAGCCTCCAAGTCAAACTGACAACTCACTGACAGGGTTTCTGTGTAAACTGGGCCCAATTTACTCTCCGTTTGCTGTTACTTTGAGTTCTCTCACAAACAAGAGAGCCTTCATTTCCTTATCTCTCTCTCAGACGCATACAGTGCAGCCACTTGTACATAGCAGAGAGTGACCTTGACGCATCCAACAAGCCTTCACTGTTCACTTTAATTAGCCTCTCACAACTTGCCACACCAACAAGCCGTCACCCACAGCAACCCTCCTCACCGCCTGAAGGCCAATGAAGCGTTTTGATGACAGACTTTCTGCCTCACACCACTGTGTGTGTCCTACATGAGAAACCATGTATGGGTTTAACCATCACAAGTGATTAGAAACGATGAACATGTGAGTTCAGTCTTCAAGTGCTCGTCCTGTGAATGTACATTTCAGAAAAAGTAAGCATCTTAATCAGATGACCACGAGTGTCGGTAGTTCGATCTCTCTTCTGAGGGGAGCAGACAGCACTTATTAAATATTAAGCGAAATTTGACTTGAGATTTTAGTTGGTTTATATCTTTAACAATTGAAATGTGCTTCTAGTTATGTACACAAATAACACTGCTGATTTGACTGTTAATGATAAAAAGAATATATAAGTGCAAAGTAACGTGTGATATGAAGTTAAATTAAATATGAGAGGCATCATTATACCTGTAATGAAGCCTCTAACTTCTGGCTTCAGTTTAACACCTGATTCTTCAAAATGTTCGTACGCATGGGTCAGTTTCCGTACAGGTGATCAAATTCTCCAGTCAAGTTTGTTTTTATAGATCACAACGTTTGATTGGGAAGTGGTGTACGCCTCTTTCAGACCCCGTGTTGTGCTACGCAACGGTTATATACGAGACCCTTGGTGAGTAGATGGGTGGGAAAGTCAGGTGGTTGGATGGATGGAAAATAGCCATGAAGGGAATGTAGCTGGAGAGGAGGGGCAGAGAGACAGAATATTACAGACTATGAGGAAGAAAATACCATTTTGTTATAGGTTTTTTCTTTGCATGGCAGGAATGTGCTTCGATACTAATCTCCCAAATCCTAAGCCTCCTATATGAAATACTAAGTTAGCACTATGAGATAGCAGACATACCATGAGTAATTCTATTTTTAACATCATCCATACGATAACGTCTCGTGTTAAACAACTGCAGAAAAGAGCGTCAATAGTTTTTAATAATCTTCTAATACTGTGTGTTTATACCACCAAGTATAATCTGATCTTTCATAAAGTGTTTGATTAAAATAGCTGCCGTGAACAAAACTTTATTGATTCATTTATGGATCATATTCCATAGGGATAGATACAGCATACTGAACACAGACAAACTGTAAACAGCTATGTGATGTATCAGTGCTCTCTGGAGCAGCGGAGTAACCATGGTGATGTCACACACCTTTTCCAGTCGCCTCATCTTTGATTGTGTAAATTAGCAAAGTGTGGAAATAAAGCCAGTGACAGCTCTCGTATGATCACTCTATATCATCACATCATTATCAGTCCTAATCATAATGCCTTATGAAAACATATTTAAATAAATTGTGTTCACCTTTTTGTTATTTTAATGAGTGGTGGATACCACTGATTGTTGCGATCATTTTGGAATCAATCAGGCTGACTGCAGTAAACCTAAATACTACGGTGACACTCCTGATGTGTCATGTTGCACAATAGATACTCTGGAACTGTTAAGACTGAATGGAAGAATTAGGAGTAAACAAGTGTTCTTCCTCTCGGTAGTCTCTGTGATTCACCGAAAAGACCCACTGATCAGCAGCTTAAGTTTATGCATCAACATTCATGAATTGCTTTGCATCGACCATTTATGGTTGAATGTGGGCGTGTAGAGGGCGGGATGTGAGGCTGAACCAGCTGTGCACATTTACAGGTTGATTTGGGATTTATAAAAGGAAATAGTGCAGAGGCAGATGTACGCATGGTTATATAAATCTGAATATTTTGGGCGTATGTGCATTTCCTCCTTTGAACGTACGCAACCATTTAGTGGGGTTCCTACGCTCTGTTTTATAAATGAGACCCCTGGTCCCACTTGCTTCATCAGCACTGCAGTCACTTGACCTTACCAGCTCACATGCATCTCATTCCCTCATCATGTGTAGATATTAGTGGTGTAACAGACCACTGTCGATTTGTGATCCGTACTGATCTCTCCTCACTGTTCAGCACGCGTGTGAAATAAAGTTTTACTGACTATCTGTATCCTCCAATATTCAGTATAATATGTGATCAGGACATCGTTCATGTTTTTGTAGTCTCTGATCTCTGGTAATATTACGTTATGAACAATCAATCAGTGTTGAAAATGACCGGAGGAGAGCTAGTGGCCAATGGACAACGAAGGAAGGTTCAGTTCAGTTACATTATGATACATTCAGGCGCTGTTCCGTAAAAATTAATATTGGGCAAAGGTAAATTATGACTTCATCATGATGCGTTCAAATGTAGTGTTTGTGAGAAACTTGAATAAATCTAGTTTGAAGGAGATGTTTTCACAACATAAATAGATATTAGGGATGAATTATGAGCTGTTTACACTAGCTCTAAGTAGATTATAATAAATCATCAGAACTACTACAAGATTGGTTTTAATCAATAAAAATACAATCTTTTATTTCCTTATTTAAATTGTGTGCCTTTATGAAAAAACAAATTACTTTAACAAGTAAAAGCATAACATGCAGACTTTTTGATGGTTTAATGACTTCAGAGCGTTATTTAATAATAATATTATTATAATAATAATATAATAATAATATTTTTGGGACGGTGACAAAAAAAAATTGTCAGAGAAATAAAGAGAGAAGCTGTGGGCTGAACTAGATGTGTGGTCTCCCGACTCCGGTTATTACCATCTTATAAGTGCACCTCATACACGAACCCAGGACGCTCGGTCACATTGGTGGCAGCGGTGTTTATTAAGCACCGACTACGGACCGCTACGACTATTTTATGCTTCGGCGACTGAGTGTGCACTTTCTTAGCTTAGTTTAGCTGTCTCAGTTTAGCTAGCAGGCTAACTCCACGGCACTTCGAAGAGAAAAGCGCCGCTGGTTCAAGTACAGGATGTGGGTTGGAGATGAAGACCCGTTGAAGCCCAGCTCAGGGCTGTTCGGCAGACGGTCGGCCAGCAGGGATATCCATGTGGACCTGCCTGCTCCGTTTCCAGAGTTTCCTCGGCTGGGTGAGACAGTCTGTTACGTTATTTTGAAAGATTAATCGCAAAAAAATCATGCGATTTAAAAATTGTAATCGTTGCCCAGCACTACTTTTTATATTTTTCATGGCCTTCCATATTTGCATATACTACAGTATATGCTGTACATAGCACCCAACACAAGAAGTTCTAAGCACCTCCATTATTTTGTTATGATGGCCTCACCCTTTCAGTTTTCTTCACTCAAACCTTTTTTTGATCTACATCCATTTCTCTCTTTCCAATCCCTCCTAATCCTCTCACCCACTCTCCCTGCCAGCAGTGTCTATCAGATTGTCGCTGTTCACTTTGCTCCCAGATTGCTTCGGCTGTTTGCTCCTGGGGACGAGCTCCGTTCGGAGACCGGCGGGGCTTCGATGGGCCTCCTCGGCGTGGAGCTAGTTAACCCTGCCGCGCCCCAGGCATCTGGTCTTGTTTTGCTTCAACCCGACCTTTTGTCCATCTCCGCTCAGCTCACAGTCCACTCACTCAACTGTCTCTCAAAGACTCCGCTAAATCTGCTCTCCCCCATTCCGCACATGTCTCAGAGGAAATTCACACCAGAGTAATTGACTTGGTTTATGGGTGTCTGAGCACAGAGCCGTGGAGAATATATCGACTGAAACTATGACAATAAGACCCAGACTGCAAGAAAAAGAAGAGATTCTAACTTTTTTTTCCTGACATCTAACTGGCAAAGTCAGTAAAGAGCATTAGCAGCAGGTGGAGGTGACACATCTCAGACGTTATGGTCATCTCTCCTTTCCTCTGTATCTCTTGTCTCCTTACTTAGATGAACGTTATAAAGTGCAGCTGCTGTAATTCCAACACAATGTACTGTCACCACTTAATAGAAGGAAGCAATTTATATTTATACACGCTGCACTCTCAAGGGTGTGAAATGTTTGCTTTCAGTTGGCCCCATAGGTCAGAATTGATGGACTCTGGGCGCACTTCGTTAAGAAGCGAGTCAACTCCCAGAAGGGTGTTTGCTATTTTTAATGCTGTTTCCCACGTACGCGAGGCGTTTGTCATTGCGTATGTCACGGTGACCTTTCAAGCCGCAAGTTTAGAGAAACTTTTGTATCAGGGAGCCTCGTCTTCCTTTGTAGCTGTTGACGTCGTTTGATTTATCTCTCTGTCCAAGCTCATCCGTTGTTTGTCCTTCAGAGCATTTCTGGGCAAAGAGGGTACCAATGCTGAATATACCACAGTAGGACCTTCAAAAGAAATGAGGCTTAGTTGAAAATTGAGATTGCTGAAGTGAATATGTGGCGTGGCCTCAGGATAACTCAGTACCAGCTCCACATAATTCTCCCTTTTCAGTTGCAAGTAATAACCACATTCCTGCATGACCCTATACGGTATGTTTGAAGAAGTGGTCCACAACTGCAAGACACATATTTAAAATAATCACGAGTAGTTCCAATGTTCGCAACAAACGAAAAGTGAATTTAGAGGAAGTCCCAAAAACGCTGTCTATTTTGATTTTTGCGAAGAGTTTCAAATATTTTCCAGATGTTTGCCTTGTCTTTAAGGTTCTACATGGGCTTACAGCTCCCCAACTGAGTCAGTTAATGCAGAAGGATAGTAGCAGGGCAACGAGGGCAAATACCAGAGAAGACCGTGTTGCACAATACAAACGTAGCAAGTTTGGGCAAACACTATGTCAGAGCTGCTACTACTGGAACAGACTTTCTATTGCGTTAAGAGAAAGCACTAATTACTTTACCTTTAAACTAAAACTAAAAGAGACGGCTTAAATCCTGCTATATCATCTCTGGCACTGCCAATATATACTTTCATTATTTTTAGAAATCTTGTACTTTTGTAATGTATTTTATTGTGCTGTACTATAGTGTTTGCGGTTGAATTGTACTGATAATATCCATTGAATTGTGATAACCTGTCCAGGGACGACAGACAAAAATTAGCTATCTAGCTAACTCTGGCACATTTACATTGAGGTGGAAACTGAAATGTTGATTAATGAGCACTGTTCCTGGTAAATGAGTAAATAAATTGTCTGGGCTCATGATATCAGTTAATTTCAGCAAGCTACCAAATGACTGGTTTACTACAGCAGTATAAACTCATAAACATGTTTCTGTAATTTAATCGCAATAAACGGCTCAAAATGATGCTAAAAATAAGTATAAGTGCAGAATTTGTAAGAAGTCATACTTTGCCAAGTCGACCTGCAAGACGACAAGCAAACAAAAAAAAAAAAAAATGGAATACAGTAGTAATACAATACTAGGCTATGCTAAAATTGTATAATCGTAAATACAGCAGCAACTTAATTGTAATACTCAGGTTTATACAATAAGTTTCATCCAATCTCTGCACTAAGACAACAATTAATTCTGATCCATCAACGTCAGGACTTGCGTCGCCCTGAAAACAGTAGTCCAGAGCTACACTATTCGCTCTGATCCGTAAGAGATGAGCTAACATCATCAGAATGTACACAACCTGAAGTTGGTCATGAGAGAGGGACAATATGTTTTTTTCTCTGCTCTGAACGATTGTCTAAAATGTCCTGTACCATCAGTAGTACTGGCCATAACGTTTAATAGTAGGCATGTCACTTCCTGTTTGAAAAAACTAAAGCGAGGCGATGTCACATTCAGAGGAATGATAACATGACACATTTTACAAGAAGAACTGGTTTTTAAAAAAGAGTTGAAAGAAATACCTGATGGCACAAATAGGAAGTTTTGCATCCATACCATATTGTCACGGGGAGTGGTGGTGGACCCAAATGCAGACATGACCAGGGATACAGAGTGAAAACAAAAGGTTTTATTGCGAGGTGAACACAAAGGGAAACTTGACAGGGAACAACAGGGAAATCCAAGGACGTGAGGGTGAGAACAAGGCAGGGCAGACAGACTGAGGAACCGGGAGGGTGATCCAAACGAGGAGGTTGAAACGACACTTTATTCCCGGCAGAAGACACCACAGGCAAACAGTCTTGGATTCGCACACGTGTAGAAAGCCAAGCCTTCAGGGGAGAAGGCAGACGGAACCCAGAGGAAGCAGAGGCAGAATCCCGTGGTTGGGGACAGAAGGCTGAGTCGTTTACCAGGGCAGAAGCAAGGCGGAGAAGGTCAAACCGGCAGGGTCGGCAACGGGAAAACAGTCGGAGGGTAAACGCGGGGAAAGTCAATGCGGAGAATGATTCGACAGTAGCTGTGTCTCAATTCAGGGGCTGCATCCTTCGGAGGACCCAGCCTTCGCGGTCTACGTGGGCCGCGAGGCTAGATCGTGCGGCCTACGAAATGAGACGGCCTACGCGACAGAGGACTTCCTGTTTGCGTCAACAGCTGTCCCCCCCACACACATTCTTCATTCTTGCTGCACCCGTCTCCTAAAATCCCTGCTCAGTTTATTAATCATATATTCAATAATGAATTCATAATCAGTTACAATGTTAAATAACTAATTTTCAATCAGTTATAGTTCTTGTAATTGAATGTATTAATCAATAACTTTATTTAATTTCATTCACACATACATATACAGTGCATCCGGAAAGTATTCACAGCGCTTCACTTTTTCCACATTTTGTTATGTTACAGCCTTATTCCAAAATGGATTAAATTCATTATTTTCCTCAACATTCTACACACAACAACCCATAATGACAAAGTGAAAACTGTTTTTTGCAAATTTTTGCAAATCTATTAAAAATAAAGAACGAAAACATAACATGTACATAAGTATTCACAGCCTTTGCTCAATACTTTGTTGAAGCACCTTTGGCAGCAATTACAGCCTCAAGTCTTCTTGGGTATGATTCCACAAGCTTGGCACACCTATTTCTGGGCAGTTTCTCCCATTCTTCTTTGCAGAACCTCTCAAGTTCCATCAGGTTGGATGGGGAGCGTCGGTGCACAGCAATTTTCAGATCTCTCCAGAGATGTTCAATCGGGTTCAAGTCAGGGCTCTGGCTGGGCCACTCAAGGACATTCACAGAGTTGTCCCGAAGCCACTCCTTTGTTATCTTGGCTGTGTGCTTCGGGTCGTTGTCCTGTTGGAAGATGAACCGTCGCCCCAGTCTGAGGTCCAGAGCGCTCTGGAGCATGTTTTCATCGAGGATGTCTCTGTACATTGCTGCATTCATCTTTCCCTCAATCCTGACTAGTCTCCCAGTTCCTCCCGCTGAAAAACATCCCCACAGCATGATGCTGCCACCACCATGCTTCACTGTAGGGATGGTATTGGCCAGGTGATGAGCAGTGCCTGGTTTCCTCCAGACATGACGCTTGGCATTCAGGCCAAAGAGTTCAATCTTTGTTTCATCAGACCAGAGAATTTTGTTTCTCATGGTCTGAGAGTCCTTCAGGTGCCTTTTTGCAAACTCCAGGCGGGCTGTCATGTGCTTTTTACTGAGGAGTGGCTTCCGTCTGGCCACTCTACCAAACAGGCCTGATTTGTGGAGTGCTGCAGAGATGGTTGTCCTTCTGGAAGGTTCTCCTCTCTTCATAGAACAACACTGGAGCTCTGTCAGAGTGACCATCGGGTTCCTGGTCACCTCCCTGACTAAGGCCCTTCTCCCCCGATCGCTCAGTCTGGCTGGGCAGCCAACTCTAGGAAGAGTCCTGGTGGTTTCAAACTTCTTCCATTTCCGGATGATGGAGGCCACTGTGCTCATTGGGACTTTCAATGCTGCAGAAATGTTTCTGTACCCTTCGCCAGATCTGTGCCTCGATACAATTCTGTCTCGGAGGTCTACAGATAATTCCTTGGACTTCATGGCTTCATGGTTTATGCTCTGATATGCACTGTCAACTGTGGTACCTTATATAGACAGGTGTGTGCCTTTCTAAATCATGTCCAATCAACTGAATTTAGCACAAGTGGACTCCAATCAAGTTGTAGAAACATCTCAAGGATGATCAGTGGAAACAGGATGCACCTGAGCTCAATTTTGAGTGTCATGGTAAAGGCTGTGAATACTTATGTACATGTTATTTTTTCGTTCTTTATTTTTAATAGATTTGCAAAAAACAATTTTCACTTTGTCATTATGGGTTGTTGCGTATAGAATGTTGAGGAAAATAATGAATTTAATCCATTTTGGAATAAGGCTGTAACATAACAAAATGTGGAAAAAGTGAAGCGCTGTGAATACTTTCCGGATGCACTGTATATTTACAGCATATAAGGCAGAGGAAATCAATCAAGACAGTTAACATTAACAACAGCAGCAAAACAAATGTCAGCAAACACGTTTATTAACTTGCAGTAACATACTTTTTTACAATTTACACAGCAGAAGATACACATATTCACACATCATTTACATGGATGTCTTATTTCAATTTCAATTAATAAAAGGTGACAGTCACAATTGTCATCTCTGTGACAGCAACATTAACACATCAAAAGGATCTACTGGTTATTAGTAAAGGCTTTGTATATGTCACGATCAGGCTTTGCCCTGTGTGTTCTGTGTCTTTGTTTCTTTCTGTAGCTCCTCACTCACCTAATCAGTTCATTCAGTGCACCTGCTAGTCACACTCACCTCATCAGCTCATTAGTCTCACCTGTTCACTCTGCCTAGTTCACTATTTAAACCCCTGTCTTTCACTCACTCACTGCCAGATCATTGTGTTTGTTTTCCGTCCAACCCGCCCGTTTTGCTCGTCCTGTTCCCGGTTTTCCAGTCTGCCTGTTCTGCCTTTTCCTGCCGGATTTTCCCCCTCGTCTTTTGTCTTGTCCCTGGATTCCCTGTTTTGTTTTTGGTTGATTAAAAACCTTTTTTTCAGTACACCTGACTGTCTGCGTTTGAGTCCTCATCATGCCCCGTGACAGAATGATCTGGCCCAAGATGGACTCAGCAGACCACAGTATGGAGTGTCGCCTTCCTGACTGGTATGAACAATTCATGGGAACCCGTCTGGCCTTTGGAGGACCTCGAAGTGTCCAGAAGGCAGACCGTGACCTAATGGACATCCCGGTCAAACCTCGAAGGAGACAGAGGCAGAGGAAGGGCCAGACTCCCTCTCCCGCTGGGCCGCAGTTATTCCCCGCTCCCGCTGGGCCGCAGCCGACTCCAGCTCCCTGTGTCCGGTCGGCGATCCAGCCAACTCCAGCTGTCGCCTCGGAGCAGCAGCTATCCCCAGTCCGGGCCGCCGCCGTCTCCGAACCGCAGCGACCTCCAGTCCCGGCCGCCGCCGAACCGCAGCGACCTCCAGTCCCGGCCGCCGCCGTCTCCGAACCGCAGCGACCTCCAGTCCCGGCCGCCGCCGAACCGCAGCGACCTCCAGTCCCGGCCGCTGCCGCCTCCGCGCTGCAACAACCTCCAGCCTTTTACCCCGCTGGGTCATCAGTCTATCCCCCTGAGCCCCAGTCTATGGACTCTGGTTGCCCGGAGCCCTGTTCCCCGTCTGATCTCCAGCCCCTGGAGCCCTGTTCCCCGTCTGATCTCCAGCCCCTGGAGCCCTGTTCCCCGTCTGATCTCCAGCCCCTGGAGCCCTGTTCCCCGTCTGATCTCCAGCCCCTGGAGCCCTGTTCCCAGTCTGATCTCCAGCCCCTGGAGCCCTGTTCCCAGTCCGATCTCCAGTCTCTGGAGCCCTGTTCCCAGTCCGATCTCCAGTCTCTGGAGCCCGGTTCCCAGTCTCTCGAGTGCAGTTCCCCTCCTGGTTCCCAGTCTCTCGAGTGCAGTTCCCCTCCTGGTTTCCAGTCTCTCGAGTGCAGTTCCCCTCCTGGTTCCCAGTCTCTCGAGTGCAGTTCCCCTCCTGGTTCCCAGTCTCTCGAGTGCAGTTCCCCTCCTGGTTCCCAGTCTCTCGAGTGCAGTTCCCCTCCTGGTTCCCAGTCTCTCGAGTGCCGTCCTCCCGACCTCCAGTCTCTCGAGTGCCGTCCTCCCGACCTCCAGTCTCTCGAGTGCCGTCCTCCCGACCCCCAGTCTCTCGAGTGCCGTCCTCCCGACCCCCAGTCTCTCGAGTGCCGTCCTCCCGACCCCCAGTCTCTAGAGTGCCGTCCTCCCGACCCCTAGTCTCTAGAGTGCCGTCCTCCGGACCCCCAGTCTCTAGAGTGCCGACCCCCGGACCCCCAGTCTCTAGAGTGCCGACCCCCGGACCCCCAGTCTCTAGAGTGCCGACCCCCGGACCCCCAGTCTCTAGAGTGCCGACCCCCGGACCCCCAGTCTCTAGAGTGCCGACCCCCGGACCCCCAGTCTCTAGAGTGCCGACCCCCGGACCCCCAGTCTCTAGAGTGCCGACCCCCGGACCCCCAGTCCCTAGAGTTCCGACCCCCGGACCCCCAGTCCCTAGAGTTCCGACCCCCGGACCCCCAGTCTGCCAGGCCGGCCATCCCTCCTCCGGACCCCCAGTCTGCCAGGCCGGCCATCCCTCCTCCGGACCCCCAGTCTGCCAGGCCGGCCATCCCTCCTCCGGACCCCCTCCACCCACCCGGTTGTGGACTCTGACTCTCGGCCTCGGAGGAGTTATAACCCTCCTCCGGGCCCCCACCGCCCTCCCTTGGAAGATGTTGATGTTTTTGTTTTTGTTTTGGACGTCTGGAATCCGTCCCTTGGAGGGGGGGTACTGTCACGATCAGGCTTTGCCCTGTGTGTTCTGTGTCTTTGTTTCTTTCTGTAGCTCCTCACTCACCTAATCAGTTCATTCAGTGCACCTGCTAGTCACACTCACCTCATCAGCTCACCTGTTCACTCTGCCTAGTTCACTATTTAAACCCCTGTCTTTCACTCACTCACTGCCAGATCATTGTGTTTGTTTTCCGTCCAACCCGCCCGTTTTGCTCGTCCTGTTCCCGGTTTTCCAGTCTGCCTGTTCTGCCTTTTCCTGCCGGATTTCCCCCCCTCGTCTTTTGTCTTGTCCCTGGATTCCCTGTTTTGTTTTTGGTTGATTAAAAACCTTTTTTTCACTACACCTGACTGTCTGCGTTTGAGTCCTCATCATGCCCCGTGACAGTATAGGATGAGCGCTAATGTAACTGTAACCTTCGGTGTATTTGTGTAATTAATCTCAACGTTGGAAACGTTACCGGACTTAAAGTGATATTTCAGGTTCACAATCTGTCTCCCTGAGCTCACGTTGGTCCGTTTATGTACATGATATGAAGTACAAATCATCTGTAAAATGGTCACAATCTCAGTAAGATATTATTCAACCTCTGGAGGTTTGAAAGTGAGGCATTAAAAGTTACTTTACAAGGCTTAACTACGGTTGGGTGCAGGCCGGTGTGTGAGATTAAGTGGTTTTGAATTAACGGGTTTATGTTCGAGTGCGTAAAGCAGATGTGTGATAGGAGTGGCCTAACCCTAAACATCCAGGTACTAGGAAGGGGCGGACAGAGCCGATGATAACAGCGGACCCAGGGTACGATGGTCCGGAGGTTGGGGACGATCTGGATCTCCACCAAAAAGAAGGGGAACGATGGGAGATCACAGCAGGGGACATCCGGGAACCAGGAATGGTCGGACGGAGCTCCGGTCAGTAGAGGGCCCAGGTAATCATTGGGCCGGGGCTGGGAAGCAACAGACTATACCCAGGGAGGGATCCGGGGCTGGGGGGCTCTCATTCTCTACCTCACTCTCAAACTCACTCTCAACCTCAACAGGGGCCGGCTTTCTGTGGGCATAGTAGTAAGGATGGGATTCGCTGGATCCTGACACCAAGAAGACCAATCCTGTTAGTGGGGGACTCGAATATGGCTCGTCTTCCATTTATCAGGGATGTTAGGGTTCAGGTGGATTGCTACCCAGGGAGTAGCATAATGCAGGCGATTGCTCTACTCAAAGACAACACTCGATTCTCTTGGGGGGTCCTTCAGGTAGTGATGTCGTTTGGGATAATTAAGGGAGTCCGTGGCAAAGATATTCCGGTGGGTCAAAGGGTTCAGAATCTAGTGGTGGCGGGGAAGGTGGCCTTTCCACACATTTGGATGCCTAAGATCAACGCTTCGCCAGGACTGGGGAGGGAAGGGAGAACGAGGATCATGGCCTTGAACAAGGCAATAGGGGACCTCCCTAACCACATCCCTCGACTGGAGGGGGAAGGCTTTAGGACAGAGGACGATAATATACATTGGAAGACGGCAAGGGAGATGTGGAAGCACTGGAGTGATTTTTAGGGTTGGGGACCCCGGACCAATAAACCCTAGCCTGGGTAAGGATGACGGGGTCGTTAATCTATCATCCACTCTTATTCTAGGGACGGTGCACAAGCAGGTGTTAAGAAAAGGCCTAACATTCGTTCCGACACCGGGGACAATCAGTAGACCAGAAAATCGGGCTGAACTGAGACAGAGACTGGGGGAAGAATTCGCAATGTACCACAGACGGTTGGGGGTCTGCATTTTTTTTGGGGGGGGGGGGGGGGATACCTTCAGGAGAACGGGTACCATTCGTCTCTAGGTCGACTTGGGAACCATCCCCATTCACACTTCCGGTGGAACTCCGGAATTTATTTAAGGTGGATAAAGAATTCTTGGGGGATGTAGGGATAGTGGAAGAGAAGGCCAATTTGACACCACAGGAGTGGAGAGCAGTTTTGGAACTGCAGAATACCTCAGTGGTGATAAAACCAGCCGATAAAGGGGGATCAGTGGTGATCATGGATAGGGACCGGTACATTCAAGAGGCAGAAAGGCAGTTGGGGGACGCAAGATATTATCGGCGAATAGAGGATCCAATATATATGAGGACAGCTGATCTCATTCAAACTAAGTTGGATGAAATGATGGCAAGGGGGGTGATTTCGAAGAAACAACGGGCGTATCTGGTAGGGGACACACCTAAAAATAGACAGTTCTATTTGTTGCCCAAAATCCACAAACCTCCGGAAACATGGCCGGTTTTGTTGAGAACTCCGCCAGGAAGGCCGATAGTGTCAGATTGTGGGAGTGAGAGTTACGGGGTGGGGGAGTTCCTGGACCATTTCCTGAACCCGTTGTCCAATAGACATGGGACATACCTGAGGGATTCGTATGATTTTCTAGAGAAAGTACAGTCTATGGTGATTCCAGAGCCTTGTTTTTTGTTTTCCTTGGATGTGGAAAGCTATACTAACATTGATACATATAGGGGTATGGAGGCGGTTCAGAAAATCTTCCAGAAATATCCAGATCCATCCCGACCAGATGAGGATATTCTGAGACTCTTGTACATAAGCCTGTCCAGGAATGACTTTGAATTCAATGGGCAGTATTATTTGCAGGTGAAAGGGACGGCTATGAAAAGGTTTGCCCCGGCCTATGCGGATATTTACATGGCCAACTGGGAAGAAACTGTGCTGGAAAAATGCAAGAAAACCCTGTCACATTACTTCCATTAGATGACATTTGGGGGATTTGGCCTCACTCGGAGACAGAATTCCTAGAATACATCAGGACATTAAATTACCATCATGAAGGCAGTAACACACCACCGGGAGATTGAATTTTTGGATGTGATCACATATAAAGGAACAGACTTCCTCGGGACGGTTGGATACGAAGGTGTATTTTAAACCAACCGATTCGCATGCCTTATTGTACCGGTCTAGTTTCCATCAGAAACACACCTTCAGAGGTATCCTCAGGTCCCAGTCGATACGTTTCAGGCATATCTGTTCTCAAGTGGAGGATAGGGATGAGGCTACACAGACTGTGTTTAAGGCCCTTAGGCAGAGAGGGTACTCTCGATCGTTGAGATCAATGAGAAGAGGTTTATGGGGAGCAGAGAACGCAACTAGTACATCCGACCAGGGGTAGGGATAGGCAAATGATCCCGGTGATAATGACGTATTCCTCTGTCTCAGCACAGGCGGTGAGGAGAGTGAAGAAAAACTTTGCGGCAGCAGTGGAAGGAACGTTTATGGAACGATCCATAGAGGTGGTGGCGGAAGTGGTGGAATAAATAATAATATTCAATCAATATAAGGAGAAATAAATTGAGGAGTTTTTTAAGTATGAAAGTTTAAAATCGATTGGGGACTGAAATAAACGATTAATAAGGGTAGGATTGGTAACAATTACATCTGTAACAAATTAGGATCTCGAGGAGGGTAGGGTGGAAGGTCCACACACTGGGTATAGGTAGAAGAGACCATGTAGTATCCTTAACCAGTATAGGTGTGTGTGGATAACGCCACCCAGGTAAGTATGGAACAGGTGTGGCAATCTGGTAATCAGGGGATAAAAACAGTTGAAAGGCTAATATCTTGATAATAATTGGGTGCTGGGAGGTTTTAGAATATTTTGGATGGCGAGAATTCATAAATTCATATAAAGAGATGAAAAGACAACAATCATCCATAAAATAAAATAAATAATATAATTTGTACGACCATGAGCTTGGGGGGGATGTACCACGAAAGACTGGAAGTTTTCCCAGGGCATATTGAATCTGAAGAGCAGCTATATGGTATGTATGAGGGCGTTAAGGGTTGGAGGTTGAACCTTTTTGTCATGATCAGGCTTTGCCTTGTGTGTTCAGTAGGTACTTCTCACGTCTCTTAATTGCATCCCCGTTTCCCTCACTTGGGTCCTTTCCTTGCGTCTTAGTCCTTCCAGGGATGCATGGAGGAAACCATGCGAGGAGCGAGGAAACGACAATTAAGAGACTTGAGAAGTACCCTGTGTGTCTTTGTGTAGCTTCACCCTCCTCACTCTACCCGTCAGTCACTCCCTCCTCATCAGCACAACTCCCCTCACCTGTCCAAGCCACTTTATAAACCCATGTCTCTGTCACTCACTGCAAGCTCATTGATTGTGTTCTACCCGCCCGTTTGTCTTGTCTTGTTCCCGGTTTCCCCATCTGCCTGCCTTGTCTAGTTCCTGCTGGATTTCCCCCCCCCCCCCCCCCATCTCTTGTCTTGTGCTTGGACTCCCTGTTGTGTATGGTAACTATTCCAATTTGTGTTAACACCTGCTTCACGCTACTCTGCCTGGTCAGCGTTTGAGTCCTCCATGCCCCGTGACAGAATGATCTGGCCCAGAATGGACTCAGCAGAGGAAGGGTCAGACTCCCGTCCCTGCTGAGCCGCGGCGATCCCCCGCTCCCGCTGGGCCGCAGCGTTCCCCCGTTCCCATCTCCACTGGGCCACAGCTTTCCCCCGTCTCCGCTGGGCGATCCAGCTGACTCCAGCTTCCCGTGTCCGGTCGGCGATCCAGCTGACTTCAGCTGCCGCCTCCGTGCTGCAGCTGCTCCCGGTCTCCGAGCAGCAGCTCCGGCCGCCGCCGTCTCCGAGCCGCAGCGACCTCCATAATAATAATAATCCTTGTTACTACTGCTTAGACGAGTGTGTCCTTGTGAAGTACTTTTTTGTTATCAAACATCATTCATCTGATCCTGAATTGTTATGTTTGTAAAAACTGTAATCAATCTGATATCTTTGTAGAGCACTAGTCCGTAAGAAGTGTCCAGCAGTTGGGAGATGGACATGCGCCAGAATTGATCATCCAATTCAAGTGGATGCAACTTCATGTGGCGTGTTTGTGTGCAAGGTAACAATGTGATTCTCTGTGGCCATCTGTCATTATAAAAAAAAAAAAAAAAGAATCTGACTAAATTTATCGAGACGTTTTAGCTTGCAGAGCAGATTTTATTGAAGAAAACAATTCAGGACAGTGAGGGGGTGGCGGAGTTGAGGCTGGACATCGCAGTGACTCTGCTGAATAACTCCGGTATACATAAATGTAGTTTGTGTCGGCGTTAACAGACATGAATAACTTATTTTTACAGATGACCTATCCCAACTGTCGCGCTTGTGGGGAGCTGAGATTGACGAGTGGGTAGGAAGATTAATTTATATCCTGACTAACAACATTTGTCTGGAAGACTGGGGTGCACCTTACCACAACATCACCGGGTGAACACTCACAATCCCACAGCGACTGAAAATGTATAGTTTAATTCACCTAACTTGCATGTTTTAGCACTTTCGGAGGACACTAGAGCAGCTGAAGGAACACAGCTGAGATTCATACAATGCCACAGGATTATAAGGAATGACTGTTTAATGAAGTTAAAATAGCTTAATTTTACATCCTAATCTGGATGAGTGATGTGAACCAGACAAAATGTAAGAAAAATACTAATGGCAATATTTTTCACTTTCGGATTGAGTGCACCACCTGCACGCTGTGGTTTCACCAGGGATGCGTAGGCTATCCCTCCACGGATCAGGACTACTTATGTCGGGCATGTGCCTGAAATTGTGTTGTGGAAGTTCAACCTGCCTCAGAAACTGCTGCTCCACTTTTACACTGCAATAATCCAGTCTGCACATCCATCACTGTGTGGTTTGGATTCAAACTGGACAGGAACAGACTAACATCAGGACAACCAGAACTAACGATATCATGTTGTACTAATAAATTGAGCGCAGTTCAAAGAAACCCTGTAAAATTGTTATTGTACATATACTTGGCCAATAAAAGAGATGGTCAATCCTTATTTATCATTGTCTCCTTCTGTCAAAAAAGTCTAGCTACTATACAGAACTTTCATAAACAATTAGTATTTATTCACACTAGTTTAATATTGAATGTTTTTACTGCACAAATTAGTCTTAGTGAATTACTTCATTTGTATTTCTCTACAGCATACACAGACATTTTACCTACTCCTGTAATGTGCATTTACAAGAGCTGTTACGTTCAACTATTTCCCCCACGGGGATCAGAAAACAATTTATGATGCCTCCATGTTCTATCACTGTCCTGGTATTAACAAAGGTCGTGGTACAAGGCGCCTAAAATGATCACGGTTTGATTGCAATTAGGTATTTGATTTTGGTGGGTCTAAATGATGCAAGAATAAAATTAAGCCAGTGTTTGACTATATTGTAGATCTATTACAAGGTTACTGTATTATATACCCATTTGCCCAAGTTTAGGTTTTGATATTGTGAAGCATTTAGTAATGTCTCTTTCACGATTAGTACATTAAGTGATTTGGTGGATAGCGTACAGAAGTTGAATCACAAATTAATCTGGGTGGATCACAGCTGACAGTCATCTGTACGCTGTGTTTGAGCTCAGTATATGTTTAACTCACAGGCTGTATTAATGCACAGCCAGGTCTCAAATCGACTTGACAGATTAATAACGATACAAATATACGACGGACAACAGAGCGTTTCTTAAAGGATATATTGACGTAAGTATTTTGAACAGGCATCGACATCTACCACCAATTTTGTCATTCACTCTGGTCCTCGTTATGTGTCCTTGGTATCTCAACCACAGCCTCATTAACGAGTAGTACTGTGAGGGACCAGGGTACGCATAAAGCTGGGAGAGCAGGTAAAGTGGGAAAAATAGGGATTTTATTCACCCAAAATATGTACAATAATGAGGTGGGTGACAAAATCAAGCCAAAGTAACAAATTAGAAGAACTGTATAAACTTAACATAATTAAACAGAACTTTGGTTAAACAATATAGTGAGTGCTCTTCTGATCAAGGGACACTAAATTCGCCATCTCCTAACTGCAGAATATATACAAGGCTGCCCAGTCCATCGGTACTTCTCAGGTCTCTTAATTGCATCCCCGTTTCCCTCACTTGCGTCCTTTCCTTGCGTCTTAGTCCCTCCCACCAGGGATGCATGGAGGAAACCATGCAAGGAGAGAGGAAATATATTTTAAAATACATGAGATGTCCTTTCCTTAGTTGCGTCACGTGAAGCGACGTCTGTTTCTGATGACGGCGGCACAGCTGGAGTTACTGACAGCGCACACGGGAGAAGTTTCCCTGAAAGGCTATCTGCCAGAAAGGGTGTTATTTCAGCTCAAAGCAAGCAGGTTTGTAGCTCTAACCCGTGGAGACTTCTAGCAGAAATCCCTCAATAACTGACCGCTACATTCACACACAAGCACTACCCTCCACCACCTGCCAAAGTTACTTCGATTATATTTCCATAATTTATTACAGACCGAAATAAAGTGTATAGATGAATAGTTAATTAGCACAAACAGTAAAAAGCCATACTTAAAATGAACAATGCAACACCCGTTTGAATCATATTGCCGTATTAATAATAAAGTAATATGAAATAAATAAAGTCAAAAAACATTATTTCTTAAACAAAAGTGACCTTATTGGCCAAGGTCTACTAGGTCTACCGTCTACTGGCCAAGACGACATTAATAAATATTTCCTGGATTGCAGACGATAAACTCTTTAGGAAAAGCAATACTAACACATGTGTTCATGCTAGTTAACCCTTCACATGTAATACAGTTCACTCACTGCCATTCTGCAGCTGGATGTAAGACACCATTAGGTGTGTTGATACACCAGCTGTAACTCATGAAGTTAATGAAAGAAGAAGGTACGAGGCCTATATAAGTGCCAGACAAAAGATTTTCACGATACAACAAAGATGTCTCTTAACTCGGTGCTATGTACAGCCACATTCAACATGCTCCTGCAAGAGCAGGTGCGTTCACTGCGCAGAAGAGCCAAAATACAGCGTGCTATCATGTATTTAATGGTAAGCATCATACTTGTTTCAATTGTAAAGCTTTGAGTGGTTGCACAAATAAGAATAATTAAATGTAAACTAACTTTATATCACATTTTAGAAAAGCTAGGTGTGGGAAGTAACTATTTCCTGTATTTTGTAGATGGAGATGGACCAAGAGCCCGTACGTGCTCTTTTAAATCCTCATGTGCCAGCCCTTGCTGTGTACTTTGATGGTCAGACAGACCTCATGGGTGATTATAGGCTGGGGCGCCAGACCATGGAGGCCCTTTTGACAATTCTGCCATCAAAGAACACACAGGGCTGGTCACATGAGGTACATGTACTGATCACTGTTTACTGGTTGGCACACGGCCTATCATACAGTGTGGTGTCCCGGGCCTTTAATGTCCCCAAAGTCTACAGTCTGGTGCACAGTGGAGTGGAGAAAATAGCTGCCCTTCGCCAGGAGGTCATCAAACTACCCACCGCTGGAGCACTGGATGAGGTTGGCCACGCATTTGCACAGCTGGCCAACAGCCCAGTGTTCTCCAGGTGTGTGGGTGCCATTGATGGCTGCCATGTCCGCATAAAGACCCCCCCAGGACCGGATGGCCAGGATTACCTCAACAGAAAGCTCTTCCTATCCATACAATTGCAAGCAGTATGTGATGGGAAGGGCCTCTTCATTAACACCTTTGTGGGGTATCCTGGCTCCGTCCATGACACCAGAGTCCTGAAGAACAGCAGGATCTACCAAGAGGCTCTGTATCCTCCCTCAGGTAAGTCTAATTCAAGTTTATACATCAATACCATCAATTACTGAAAGAAATAGTAATTACTTTCACATTCTCTACAGGATACTTTATTTTGGGTGATGGTGGCTACCCCTGCATGAATAGACCTGTCGCCATCATCACCCCATATAAAGAACCGCTGCAAGGGAGGGTGCACAGTACATTCCTTACTGAGGAGTTGGCAACACTGAGGGTGCAGAGCCGCTTCAACCAGCATCATGTAAAGGCCTGTTCCATCATAGAGCGGGCCTTTGGGATGTTGAAGACTCGGTGGAGGTCGCTGTTCTTCAGGGCTCTGGAGGTCGACCACACCTTTGTCCCCTAAATCATCACTGCCTGTGCAGTGCTACACAACATCTGCCTCACAGCGGCAGTTGCCTTGAGCCAACTGAGGATGTCGGGGACATTGGTGTGGTTCCACCACGTCCAGTGAGGGGGGAACGAGGCGGACATGGCCAGCGAGACAAACTGGCAGGGCAGCTCTCCGCTCCACTTGTGCACCCTGTGGAGTTGCAGGACCACGATTATTTGTAGACTTGGGGAAATGAAGGCCTGGGACATCACACTTTAAAAGAGGTGCTTCAAAGGCACACGGCTTATCATAGTTAGTTATGTATATTTCTAAGTTGCCTTTAAGTTTGTGTTGTGCATTTGTCTTCTAAAATATATTAAAGTCATTTGTGTACTGTATACAAATTCTCATTATTACTGTTTGTTCCCAACATCTCCTTACCGGTTTAGGAAAGTCTGCATTTTTATTACAATTTCGCTCAACACATCTTTTACCGTTTGTGCTGATAAATGTAAAGGTGTGTAAATATATACATGAAATGAAAAGCTGTCCTTGGAGAACTCTAGAAAAGGAATGTTTGAAGACACCTTTGACTTATGCAACTACCATCATTGACCCGGGATTTGACACCAAAGCGAAATGTTTTTACTAGTGCTGGGCAACCATTAAAATATTTAAATCACATGGATTTTTTGCGATTAATCGCATTGTTATGGCAAAGTTCAATAATGAATTCAAAAGTAGTGTATTGCGCACTTTTATTTTAAAAGTACTGCTATATGAACAAAAGGGCAATAACATTTGGTTTGCAAACACTTATTAAAACAAATAAGGTACTTTTTAACAGCAGTATTATCTTTACACAGTAGCTGTCACGATCAGGCTTTGCCCTGTGTGTTCTGTGTCTGTTTCTTTCTGTAGCTCCTCACTCACCTAATCAGTTCATTCAGTGCACCTGCCAGTCACACTCACCTCATCAGCTCATTAGTCTCACCTGTTCACTCTGCCTAGTCACTATTTAAACCCCTGTCTTTCACTCACTCTGCCAGATCATTGTGTTTGTTTTCCGTCCAACCCGCCCGTTTTGCTCGTCCTGTTCCCGGTTTTTTCAGTCTGCCTGTTCTGCCTTTTCCTGCCGGATTTTCCCCCTCGTCTTTTGTCTTGTCCCTGGATTCCCTGTTTTGTTTTTGGTTCATTAAAAACCTTTTTTTCACAACACCTGACTGTCTGCGTTTGAGTCCTCATCATGCCCCGTGACAGTAGCGGTCATATTTCTTATATTTTATCATTCTTATATCATATGCAGATTTTCCCTTTAACTCACGAGATGCAGGTAGCATGTTTTATACTTAATGTGAATATAATTCATACTTTGTTGGCATCTTATTCTGAAAACCGGAAGTTGTCTCAAGTTAATCTTTCCGCTAACTTTCGCTCGCTCCCAACCTGTGCCGTTTGAATGCGTTTACCGTGAATTTCAGCATATAGGTGCACTGTAAGTGTCTGCTGAGTTGACCGCAGCGATGTCCAGTAGTCTCCAGGGAGAGTAACAGCTGGTGCACGTTGTAACGGCGTGTATTCTAACCAGCTGCAGTTTGTATCCACTTCTCTGTCGCATCTGTTAGCTTGTCTTGCTTTTGTTTATCTATACTTCCTCCACGGACTTTCAAAATAAAACAATGCATTAACGCGCTATAACATAATTGTCAAATTAGCCATTCATTTATGTAAAGAACCAAAACGATAAAGTGTTACTGAATTGTTCAGTGGCCATAGAAGTTTCACTTGTTTTTTTCATGGGCTTTGATGGAACTAAAATTAACTATTGTCAGCAAAACAGGTCTGTGGTAGGTCTTAACTTTTAATAGTTCGGCCTTGAAGATGGCATGATTGCATTTACCCGTATAGCACTTTTCTCAGATGAGCCATTCATCTTCCGAGCCTTATTCTTGATGTTTTAACTCAAATGCAACAGTATGTAATGCACCTAGCTTTTTTTTAGGAATTCACATTATTCCAGACTATTTCCCATCACTTTCTTTATTTCTCCTGACAGATCTTTCCAGCAGCAACATCTTCATTGTGTTTCTCTTTGAACCTGCTGTATGTCATCATGTACATCTCTACAAAGAGACTACTTTGATCCTGTGTGTCACAGCCAGGTAGTGTCAGTAGTACACTTATATTTCTCCTGACCAACACAACACACACACTGCTGTGGCATCAAAGGCCTCTTCACCAATTGATCAAAGCACAATGCGTTTGTCTTGCCCTTAGGTCCCCCGTTCCTAAGCTTACCAACTGTGGCGGTGTCTCGGCCCAACTGCTCTTGCCTTCAAACATCTATATTCTAAAACAGTCTTTTCTGCTCCAAGGTGAACACTGAAGGAACAATTTAACAGGGGTGACATGTACTCTCTGACACGTGCGTTTAAGGGGTTTTATGCCTCCGTTCCCGTGACAGACATGGCAAGTCCAATCTCAAGAACATATTATCCCAGGAACGCCCAGAGGGAATTTCTTGAAATTTGGCACAAAGCCCCACCTGGACTCAAGGATGAACTGATTCGAATTTGGTGGTCGAAGGTCACCGTAGCCATAACTCAAGAATTCAGATGCTAATTGTGAAAATTTAACACAAATGTTTAATAGGATATAATGATGAAGTGATGACATTTAAAAAACACATGGATGTAAACTGCAACTTGACTGGTTGGCGGAGGGATACAACTGTGATGCGGTAATTCTAGTTTATCCCAAAGACGATGGTGAATCTAACACTGTCTCCTACAAAAGGTGTTTGTTTACTGTATTAGAATTAAATATTAGATAAATATAGTTTGCTTGTCCAAATATATTTTTGAAGAAACATTTGTTTTGTCTGGATTATGTTCACTGGCAATTTTTTTTAATGTCCAGGAAATTCTCTCTACCAGAGCCTCCTCTCAGGAGAACACCGATTATAGATTCCCTTAAACCGGAGCCTCCCTTCATTGGAAATAGATAAGCTACAGCATGTAAACTTGTAACTGCTTGTGTGGAAATAAAGATACTTGTTTTACCATAGTATTGCAAGGAACATAGATCAGAGTTTTCCTCTCTTTCTTTCCTTCTCCCCCTTCGTCGTATCCAGGAGGGGCACCAGAGCTGTGTCGTCCGAGGTGAGTGTGTAATCTAATCTAGACTCGTGATTGGTCAAATTTACAAAACGTTGCTAAAGAAAACAAAAAGAAGGTTGTTTACAGTGGGTTAGATCCACCCACAGGTTCTGCCTAAATCCCACAAAGTGAACCTACGTGAACCGGATCCGTGCAGTTCAGCGTTAGCTGTTCTGAAAAATCCTCCTTGAAATCGTTGCCCAACATTGATAAACCGACTAATGCAGGAATCTAGGGGGCGGGAGGGAATAGTGGCTATTGTGGGAGAGTACCTCTGGTGTCGAAATAGAGGCAAAGGGTTTGCTAAAACCGGCCAGCCTCCCCGGAAGCCTGAGACAGAGGGAAAATAACCAATAGTCAATTGTTGAAGAGAGAAAACGCAACATCACATACGTCATCAACACAAGCCTCGATACATGCTTCACAAAAATCGTCCTGGATTACTCGACACAGGCTTCGAAGCCTTGACACGAAAGGTCACATCACTATCGCTTTCTTTCTATAAGAAAGTAGTTTTCTTTTGCTGCCGTGCAAGCAGCTAGCCTTTTTACAATAAATACTCTTTTTGTTAAACCATCATCATTGCTCAGTCTGTCTCTCCCTGGGAAATGAACACCGTTACTCCCCGCATCCCTTAGATGCCAAAAAGGGGAACGTAACAGTTGGGGGCTCGTCCGGGATATGAAAGAGCTGATTGGGTGATGTCTGTTTTATAGGTGCCGAGTGTCTCGTGGTAAGTGTTGATGTCTGGTTGTCTGTTATATTGTCTCTTTTAAGCAAAATATTCCGCAGCTTCCTCAGGACAGACAGGTGAGTGTCCAGCTGGGCTTAACGGTCTTTCCTTCGGGCACTCTGTTATTATTTTTGCCTTTTTTATTTTCGGAGTAATCCTGTGTGGGGATCAGTCCCTGGTGGAGGTAGGCGTTTCAGCCGCTGATGTTTGCCTTTCAAGTCGCCTCGAGCCCGGCACGCTCCAGAAGATAGGTAGGTAAAGGTTTGACTAGGCAGGCTCTGAGGAAGTTTGTTGTTTTTGCTGAGAGGGCAGTAAACACTGTGTACTGGTTGTGTGTGGCATCCGGTATCAACAGTTATCACGTTGGTCACTTGTGAGTGTAGCCTACTTGTGTGTACATGTCAGCTGTTTGTAGCTTGTGAGCTAACTCAGCTGAGTGCTGTAGCGTTAGCGGCGTTGCTAGCGGTGAGCTAGGGCTGCTGTGTGTTATTCCTCGCTTCACTGTAGTAAGATGGCAGAGTTTATTATGGAGGAGTTTGTGGCGAATCCTTCGCTCTCTCAGTTAGAGAAGTGTACGAAGAGTGAGTTGCGGGAGGTAGCAGCGCATTATAGTGTCCCTGTGTCGAGTGCCCTTTCGAAGGGAGAACTCAAAGCCGTAATTGTTAATGGTTTAAGTATGCAGGGTGTTCTCCGGTTACCGGCACCGGAAGAGGCTCCCGACGAAGCGGTATCTCCGGGGCGGGAGGCGACCGAGCAGCATTTCACTCCGAGCATCATCATCGAGCAGCATTTCACAGAGCGGTAGGGCGGAAGCGAAGCCGCGCACATTGCTTCAGTTTGATCCGTTATTTACGGGGTCAACTCCTGGTTCTAGGGATGACGCTTGCTTAAAAGTGCGCCTCGCGCGTCTTCAATTAGAGAAGGAAGCGCGAGTATGAGTTCAGGTTGCGTAAATTGGATGCAGATACAGCTGTTAGAATGCGTGAGTTAGAGCTGCATTCTGGTTCTGTTCGCACCTCTGCGGATATACAGGTACCGTCGGGTTCTACTGCTGCATTCGATGTCGGTAAGAATATTTCTCTGGTCCCTGTATTTCGTGAGTCTGAGGTGGAATCATACTTTGGTGCATTTGAGCGCATCGCTGCTGCTTTACATTGGCCAGAAGACGTGTGGGCCATACTGTTAGTGTAAGCTGGTTGGGTGTATTACGAGAAAATCCTCCAATCACTTACTACATGCTGTTCTCATACACTGTTCGGACTAACCCAAACCAGAGTCTTTTCTTAAAACTTAAGCAAGTAACGTTGTTGCCGAAACACTGAAGGGGATAGCTGATCACTGATTGCTATAATGTTGCTGGACATTCACAGAAAACTAAATGTGTTTTGTAAGATATCGTCAACCCATTGTAAAAGGATACGTTGGTTATTGACTAAAGAGTAATGTCATTTAATAAAGTGTTTTACTTCAGCCATCATTATTGATAGTCAGGTGTGTTTCCACTGTGCTGTGTTTCCACCTGTAGCTGCACCCACAATTTTCCTCATGTCACACACCTGGTCTTTGGTTATTTAGCAGTAGGCTCCTCATAGTATCTCAATTTGCCAAACCTTGCTTAATTGCAAAACTCTGGTTGGCATCATTGGGAAAATATTACATAAAAACCTGTTAGCATATTGTAATTTAAGTGGTCTGAGAGAAAACTAGACTTCCTCTCGCCTAAATTTGACTATTTCACGATGCGCAGCATGTAATACTGTCACGATTCTGTGGCAGAGCAAAAGACTCGAGAGCAGAGATCGACACTGGAGACGAGATTAAGTTGAAAACGAGGTGGCTAAGTGGATAGCAGGGCCGTCTTTCAATCAGAGGGTCGGCGGTTCAATCTCCGGCTCTGCTAGTCGCATGTCGATGTGTCCTTGAGCAAGACACTTAACCCCAAAAATTGCTCCCGTAGTTGTGCCTACGGTGTAGAAAATGTGATAGACTCTGAATTGTAAGTCGCTTTGGATAAAAGCATCTGCTAAATGACTGTAATGTAATGTAATGTCTTTTACTAGACACCAAAAAAGTAATAAACAAGAACTTAAAGCGACTCCAACAGGGAGCGAGCAAACCCCCCCCCAAAAAAGGTAAAGTCAAAAACCATTGAACAAACACGAGGGATCAGCACGGGAGATACAAAGAGCACAAGGGGACGAACAATGTCGATCTGACAACCAGAACAGGGAAAGCAGGGGATTATACAGGTGCTGGTCATATAATTAGAATATCATCAAAAAGTTGATTTATTTCACTAATTCCATTCAAAAAGTGAAACTTGTCTATTATATTCATTCATTACACACAGACTGATATATTTCAAATGTTTATTTCTTTTAATTTTGATGATTATAACTGACAACTAAGGAAAATCCCAAATTCAGTATCTCAGAAAATTAGAATATTGGTTCAATATTGAAGACACCTGGTGCCACACTCTAATCAGCTAATTAACTCAAAACACCTGCAAAGGCCTTTAAATGGTCTCTCAGTCTAATTCTGTAGGCTACACAATCATGGGGAAGACTGCTGACTTGACAGTTGTCCAAAAGATGACCATTGACACCTTGCACAAGGAGGGCAAGACACAAAAGGTCATTGCAAAAGAGGCTGGCTGTTCACAGAGCTCTGTGTCCAAGCACATCAATAGAGAGGCGAAGGGAAGGAAAAGATGTGGTAGAAAAAAGTGTACAAGCAATAGGGATAACCGCACCCTGGAGAGGATTGTGAAACAAAACCGATTCAAAAATGTGGGGGAGATTCAGAAAGAGTGGACTGCAGCTGGAGTCAGTGCTTCAAGAACCACTACGCACAGACATATGCAAGACATGGGTTTCAGCTGTCGCATTCCTTGTGCCAAGCCACTCTTGAACAACAGACAGCGTCAGAAGCGTCTCGCCTGGGCTAAAGACAAAAAGGACTGGACTGCTGCTGAGTGGTCCAAAGTTATGTTCTCTGATGAAAGTAAATTTTGCATTTCCTTTGGAAATCAGGGTCCCAGAGTCTGGAGGAAGAGAGGAGAGACACACAATCCACGTCGCTTGAGGTCCAGTGTAAAGTTTCCACAGTCAGTGATGGTTTGGGGTGCCATGTCATCTGCTGGTGTTGGTCCACTGTGTTTTCTGAGGTCCAAGGTCAACGCAGCCTTATACCAGGAAGTTTTAGAGCACTTCATGCTTCCTGCTGCTGACCAACTTTATGGAGATTTCATTTTCCAACAGGACTTGGCACCTGCACACAGTGCCAAAGCAACCAGTACCTGGTTTAAGGACCATGGTATCCCTGTTCTTAATTGGCCAGCAAACTCGCCTGACCTTAACCCCATAGAAAATCTATGGGGTATTGTGAAGAGGATGATGCGAAATGCCAGACCCAACAATGCAGAAGAGCTGAAGGCCACTATCAGAGCAACCTGGGCTCTCATAACACCTGAGCAGTGCCACAGACTGATCGACTCCATGCCACGCCGCATTGCTACAGTAATTCAGGCAAAAGGAGCCCCAACTAAGTATTGAGTGCTGTACATGCTCATACTTTTCAGTTGGCCAAGATTTCTAAAAATCCTTTCTTTGTATTGGTCTTAAGTAATATTCTAATTTTCTGAGATACTGAATTTGGGATTTTCCTTAGTTGTCAGTTATAATCATCAAAATTAAAAGAAATAAACATTTGAAATATATCAGTCTGTGTGTACTGAATGAATATAATAGACAAGTTTCACTTTTTGAATGGAATTAGTGAAATAATTCAACTTTTTGATGATATTCTAATTATATGACCAGCACCTGTGTATATATGTGTGGGGTGATGAGAAGATTGAAGGCAGCTGGGTGGACTGGGCAGGTGAGTTGGATGAGTGCAATCAGGGGAAACACACAGACACCCATGAAACTAACGGGATGTTACAAATACATTTATTTCTGCACTCTAAATTAAGTCTCTCCGAATTGAAATACATTGACAATATACACTTTGTAGATATGTTCAATATGAAGATTTTGTTTTGGCCATGGACAGTTATTGTTTAATATACATGTTTCCTTATTTGTTATATTGATTGAAATGTAAAACAGCATAACACTTCCTACACATACCTGCTTATGCAAGTTTTAGCAGGAGAGGTTGAGTAAATCCTGAATAAAACACCCAAAGACAGTAATACTCATGTCACAAAACAAAAATGGATTTCACAAGATACAAAACAATAAAAATACAGCCTCACAAATAAAATCTCAAAATCCACTGGACTGTAAAGTCCCTGCTGGGACCAAAAACGGACAAGAGAGAAGTGTGAAATCTGACAGTCTGGATTCTGTCCGGGCAAAACCTCACAGCCATCATGCATTATACTTACCTATCGCTCCACTCATGAGAAGGGCCCAGGCATTTCACGCATTTGTCTATGGATGCATGCACTCTGGGTAAACCTATATGTACTTTCCTATGTCTGGTTGGGTTTGTTGCTGTTTGTGTATGTATGTTCTTGAAACGCCCCTTGACACTGCACATCTCCTGAATAACTTGACTCCCCGTGAAGATTTTTTAAATGTGTCAACGTGGGACCCAATGCATTCCCCTTTTTACATACGCACACATACACGCAACATGCACACTCCCATCTCCGAAGTGTTGGCTGAGCCTGCTGGATTGTTCCCCGTGGATAAACATGGACTCTCGTGGTCTCTCGGAGCGGAGAGTGTGTTCCTCGGCTCTTGTCAAGTCGTCACATTCACGTTCTGAGTTGATATTTTTCAACCCTGATTTTTTTTTTTTCAGATCCTTGGAGTCAGAGGCCTTCTCCCTTTTCGTTTTTTGACAACTTTTAGAATTGCAAATGCTACGCTCAAGGTTTCTCTGTGTGGAGTAGCACTGGGGACGTTACAGCAGAATCAAAGTTCAAGTTCCCTCGGAAAATGTCAGAAAACCTTCTTTCTTTTCCTTTTCATTTCATTGGAGCAATGGGACATGGTGAAAGATTAAAAATTCGGCAGAATTAGAGAAAATGTAACATAAAATACATATACAGACCATAACACAAAATAGTAAGATATAAACAGGATTTTATTGGAATTTGGTACAGATTTGGACTTGTTTTTGTTGGGAAAATATTTCATATTAGTGTGTGGGTGTATGAGTGCGGTGTGTAAGTGTGTGTGTGTGTTTAATTAGACCACATGTCAGCAGAGGAATGCGCAGTTAGAAGAGAAAGCTTATAAAAACATAAAAAACAACGCTAAATAAAAGTATATGTGTCATAAAGTATATGTGTTTATGCGCAATTGCGTTTTCATGTGGAAATGAGCGTTTACTATGATTAGTTTTAAAGTAAAGGAGAAAAAAACGCACAGTAATGATGAAGTTAACGGGATTATGAATGCAGGAAGTTATAGAATGGAGTTCTTCCAGTGAAATGCAATCCTAAAGAAGGTTTCTTTCACTGCGTAATGTGGGTTGTTAATAGTTTTCGTGGCAATGATTAAAACATGCAGGGACTTTTCACAGATACTTGTATTTCTCATGCTTCATTAACAAAACCATTTTACAACTAGATGCTCTGTATGTCAGAGAGTATATCACACATCTTTTCATCATCCTTTAGAAACACAGAAACATTGACTACATAGCTATATCTGAGGGTTCTGGCCTCAATGAAACCAGAGAGCTCCTCAAATTATAAAATCAATTCTAATTCAAATATTCATCATAGCATTTCAATTCTGAGAGAGCAGTTCTGGTTAGATCGGTTAACGCCACTCCACGGCTGAGTAAGATTGATGTCAACTTAATCCTCTTAAAAAAACATGATATACTGTGAATTGTACAGTTACTGAGCAGCAGAGAGAAAGAGAGAGAGAGATATTTCTAACTGATCTCCAAGTTGTTTGGGGCAGTACCTTTAAGTGAACGCTGCCCAATGGTCACCACCAAGGGAGGGATTGTTCTTCTGATTGTGAATCAAACCTGCAATAGAATACATTCTACTTTTCTGGGAGTAGGGGGTCCTCATCCTGTATTATTATATTCTGTAGACCATGCTTAACCTGCCTAGTGTCTTTGGCTTGTAGTTTGTTCTGCAGACAGTATTTATCTTTAGCCTTAGCTTTTCTTTCTCTGCTCGTTCAAATTAGGATCTGGCTGCTAAAACAGGTCAGAAATATAGTTTCATTAACAAAAAAAGCTCAGTAATTTCCTTAAACGGGGCGACTGTGGCTAAGTGGCCGTCCTTCAATCAGAGGGTCAGCGGTTCGATCCCCGGCTCTGCTAGTCGCATGTCGATGTGTCCTTGAGCAAGACACTTAACCCCAAAATTGCTCCCGTAGCTGAGCCTACGGTGTAGAAATGTGATAGAATCTGAATTGTAAGTCGCTTTGGATAAAAGCGTCTGCTAAATGACTGTAATGTAATGTAAACAGCAGGGCACTCCAGTTTGTAGCCAATGTAACTACACAGGGGTAAATAAACAGTGCATTTGTTTGGAACTATTTTCAGCTGTGGATGAATAGACATTTGGTGCTTTAGTGAGTATTTATGGCAGCAGGATGCTGTGCGTGGATTGTGTGCATTAAGTCAAAAATGAACGACAATGTGTGTGCTCATGGTAATGAACAGGGTAATGAACACGTCACCCAGTGCAACAGGGTGGCTCATAGATTTTTAATAGTTTGTTGACAGCAACAGAGCTCTACGTCACAGAGGAAGAAGACGTCTCAACCCATGACAAAAGGATGGAACGCACACGCTTGTATGGGGAACATCATATCTATTTACAGAAATGGCATCAGAAAACATTAAATGTATGAAATGTAGATCAGAAGTGTTAGTGAATGCATTCCGGATGGACTAACCAGGACCACCCAGTATGTTTATACAATGTCTACCTACCCAGTCTGGTCTCATTCAAATACCAACGTTTTGTCAAGGCCCTCGGCATCTGATACAAGCGCACAAGGCACACTTTAACATCTGTATGAGACACACCAGGATTTCGTGACAACATTTTAAACCCATCCGCACCCCCAACTTACGTCTCGTATGGAACTTAGGCTATGTAGCTGAAGTAACAAACGTAGTTATTTTAACCTAAACAACAATCTTTTGCTAAAAGTAACCCAGTAGCTTTGTTTCCTCAACCTAAATGACGTGGAGGGGCACCCAGGTACCCCATCTACTAAGGCTAAGGCCCGGGTTTGAATCCGCTCCACGATCCTTTGCTACATAAGACTAACCTCCTGACCAAGAATCTGTATCCTCCTTCAGAAAAACAAATTGTAATTTAAAAGAAATTGTCTGCATTTCTACACCACCTAACCTCGTGGATGTAGTCAAGAAACAGCCACCTCCTTTAGTCTAGGTAGATAGAGGGTGTTATGAAAACCCAGAACGCATCAAGAATGGAAGATGATTCGGGGGAATTATCATAAAAACATTATGTAGCCTAAGATAGTTGTAGATTGGAGGCTACTAGGCCATCTTCGAGGTCAAACTAAAATGAAATGGCTTTACAACACATCACAATATGATTTGGGTTAACCTGAGGGCTACTACTCACAAGGCCATCTTCAAACTCTAAAAATTGCAACAAAGTACAAACAATTTGAATGAATGGAACGGCCTTACAATAACTATCTTTACACTACAGTCATTTAGCAGACGCTTTTATCCAAAGCAACTTACAATTCAGATTCTATCACATTTCTACACTGTAGGCACAGCTACGGGAGCAATTGGGGTTAAGTGTCTTGCTCAAGGACACATCGAAATGCGACTAGCAGAGCTGGGGATCGGACCGCCAATCCTCTGATTGAAGGACGGCCCTGCTCTCCACTTAGCCACAGTCGCCCACTGATTCCAATCTCAACTGTTTATTTAACACACAGGTTTCAGTAAAATGTTATATGGTAATTAATAATCACAAATTCATAAGTAGATCCCTTTAACCTACATCACCTCAAACATAAATGTATTTATGAGCAGAAAAATCCTCAATGACTCAAGGGAAAACTTTGACAACTGCATTCAAATACGCATCACTGCAATAGTGTCGCAATCAACCGGACACACGAGTCTCCTTCTGTTTTAGCGATACTACCAGTTGGAAACTGTCAATGGAAGGCAAACAGTATTAACTTTTGTAATTAAAAGGCCCAGCCATAACGGAAATCCTGACACCGTGCCTGGTCATGTCCCAGCCACTTGTACTTACACTAGAGCCAGTCAGCAAGAGTCTTGGGCCCCGTACCATCAACAGTTGGTTGAAATTGCTGATTTCATAGGTGTGGCCTCTCATGGCAATCCCTTGTCTTGTCAAGAATACAAGTGATCCTATGATCGTTAGTAATGCCACTATGCACTTTTCAGTTCTTTTCTCTCGAATGTCAGGAGAACAGACGTGTTGCTGGAAAACCTCAAGGTTACTACCTTATGAGTATGTAAGCTTTCATGTGATTTAAATCGTATGGTGGCCTCGGCCCCGATTACTAAACCGAACAGAAACAAAAGCTTCCGCTTGTCAGTCAATATAATGCTATGACAGAATGCTGTCTCTATTAGTCCCATTCAAGCCACGAATAGTCTTAAAACCTGGAGCACTTGAAGGACCTCTAAACCTTTCCAAATAAAGACTTGGGGAAACTACATTTTTGGCAGATTTGGTGTAGTGTCAGACCCCTCCTAAGATCAAACATCAACAGATAGACCAGTAAATATCTACGCTGCTCTAGCACCCTGCCCTTAACGTTTACATCAGCAACAATTAACCAGATAGTCTTCCTTTCAAGTACCACATTTTTTAAATACTAATCCTTACAACAACATGAAGCTTGAGTAGTGCCAGCATTGAAGAAAAGAGCAATAAAAAACAGGTCAAAGTGATTTGTAGAATTTCTCAGAGAACGGTTGGCAAAACGGGGTATTAATCATCCCAAACCAGACGGCAACCTCCGGTTCTGAAAAGTAAAGTCACTGAAGAAGTGCCTTAAACTTGCATTCTCTTCACTGACCAGTAGGGGGCGACTCCTCTGTTTGCAAAAAGAAGACAATATTTGTCATTTGATTTATTACCTAAGTAAACATTGTAAACATGAGTTTATGGTCTCAATCTATTATTTCAGGTCTTCTTCAATACAGCATGATGTCCATTTAGAGTCAAATAGACCATAAAGCAGGGTATGCTTTAGGGCGGGGCTACACAGTGATTGACCAGAGCCGTATACAGCGTCTCTACGTCACTTCTCCTCAGACAAATATGCTCACTTCTGTTCAATGGTTGCAAAAACCAAGATGTTGATGACCAAAATGACAAACTCATTTATCACTCACTTATTACTGGAGCACTAATAGCATAATGACAGAATACATTCATTAACATTGGAAAACAAAGCATGGTGATTGGGTAGAGTGAGGCGCACTTTGAGACGATCACTGCCCATGGCCGACCAACCAGCCAGACCTGCAGGACCAAACGCCAGAAAACTGCCCCAGACAGGAGAGGGAGGGGAGCCGCTAACCCAGCCAGAACCTGACGCTACTCCACTACTCCTGGCTGTCTGATGTACAGTTGCAGGTTAAATAAAATATTAGAATAGTAGAAAACAATATCCCTTCCTGATGCCAGGTTTAAACTCCTGAGGGAACACTGCCAGTAGTGAAAAGTAAAGGAAAAAACTCTCCATCAGGTCAGAGAGAGAGACAGATAGAGAGCGATAGATCACGGTGAACATTCCTTTATTAAATGTGAATCTACATCCCTGACGGTTTGAGAATTAATGTTTTGAAAAGACGACTGCAAAGGTTGTTCAGCAGACGTTCGTGGCAGTGAACAATATATCTGAAGCCAAAATGTATGTCCGCAAACACTTATTATAAGTAACCGACAGGTTATGTGGCTATGTCCAATTTATGTCTTTGCTCGACGTCTGGACGTTCTCAACAGTTCAGTGGACCAACGGTCTTCTGAAATACAATTTAATTTCACGGAGAGAGCTTTCTGTCGTATTTCCATTAGCCGCATCTCACTCTTGGCCGTGTCCCACTTGGCTCAGCACAGAGACGCCACGAAGGTGGACTATCCACCAGGTGTTGTGATGCAAGTGAGCCAGAGATATCAGCACTTGAACATAAATGCTCATGGTCTCATGTCTGGTGGTACAAAATGTTGTTTTCAGGGGAATATGAGAGCCATGTATATGTTTACATGTTCTCTCTCCTCACCTCACGCTCTGGAGCTCCACCTGACTCTTCCCTGCTTGTACTCGTTACATTGTCACAAGCTAAACCTTGCATTAATCATTTTAATTTTCACTTCTATCTCATAACAATCCAACTGTTCTTTAGGCTAACAAATCATTTCCACAATAAAATAGACTGCTGCAGTGAGTTTTTGTTTGTCATTTATGTCATTTAAAGCAGAGGTCTTCAACAGGGGGTCCGCGAAATGTTTGGTTGATTAGACAATAAAATAAAAATTATTCTTTTTTTTTCTCCAAACATGAATCTGACCATTATTTTAATAGGTCAGTATTGTATGCAAGATAACAGGTATGTTTATGCATGGCAGTGGCACTAATAGGCCATCACTCATTTTTCGTTTCCACATTTATGTTTAAAATGAAAACATCAGTCTGAATAGCTTGTTTGCATGATTATCATGCAATTGACAGACAATGTTGATATTGGCATTGGTATCAGCTGACAAGGTGTGTTTATAAATGGCAGTGGCACGGCCACCCTCCTCACTGTACCTTGCACATGTTTAAAATAAAAACATGAATATATGAACCTGTGTATTATTTGAATAGCTTAGTATTGAATGCACAATAAAGAGGTATGTTTATACACGGTACTAGGCCCATTTAATATAAAACACTATTTTATACAATATATATAGTCGGGAGTCCCTGCTCCATCTCTCTATCAGTTTGGGGGTCCTTGGCCTGAAAAACGTTGAAGACCCCTGGTTTAAAGTAAGATAATGACAAGATGAAAAATCAAGTCATCATTTTTCCACTTGATAAATATCTGGATAATAAATGACCTACATCCTAGCCTGGTTTCCAGCAGATATTAATGAGCTACTTTGGTTATGAACTGCACATCAGCCAGTTAAAAATAACTCAAAGGTGGCATGTTGAACCTGTGACTACACTCTCCTCACAGCTGGGTGTGATGGGTATGTTGCCGTAGTGATCACCACATACAGCTGAGATCTGATGTACTTCACTGCTCTTCAGGCTGTGGGAAGGAGACAAGATGAAAAAGTCACCTACTTATTGGCAGTGTGAGCAAGATTACTTTCCCGGATGCAGTTATTCTTTCAGGGCAATATGTGGAGGTTGTGACCACTAGGGGCACTGTGATGATTTCATGTTTGGTGTCTGTACCACCAGGCCTAAAAGGACGCACATGAGAACTTCCTGATGATCAGACTGATTTGCCATTTAATTTAGCTCTTTCAGCGAGGATTGCTATTTTGCCCGAACCTAATAATACCAACAATTTGTCTATCCAATGAATGTTATGATGGGGTTAACAATTAGTCAGTTTCCCAGGCGGGACTAACGCCGTTATCAAGCTGTTTTTACTTTGCCGACTTAAAATGCCCTTAGATTCAGGCGGATTGACTTCTTGTGATTGGTTAGGGAAATTGAATTCCCCTCCCTCATTTCAATCAGTTAGAGTAGAGACTGAAGATAGAAACGGTTTCTAATAACACTTAATATGAGACACAATCACCTAACAAGTAACATTTCAGTGGGAAATAGGGACTTGCTTTTAGACAAGGTGACTTGTTAAGTGAAAAGATTGCTCATTATGAAACCAACACTTTCTAATAATAGTGGGATATAGCTCAAAATGAGGTGGTACGGCATGTAGCTTTTGTTTGTACCTAATTAGGTTTGAGCATAGTGCCATCTGAACACTGTGTATGTCCCCCGAGGTACAAGTAGTGTTTTAAGGACAGTGGGCAGTACACACACCTTTATTATTTCTATTGTGTGCCATTGATGGGGACAGTGGGAGGTAGATTGTGAAACAAAGTAGAGGAGACCTGACAATGAAAGCTCTGGCTCGATTTGATCTTCAGCCGGTGGGGAGACTCCAGAGCCAGTCAGCTATTTCAGTGAACTCAAGCTGACTTGTTAAATGTCATCTCCAACAGAAAGAGAGAGAGAGATGGTGTTTGGGGATGAGCCATCTCATTGTAATCGCTAACAACCACATGGCAAAATCAGCTTGAGCGACTGTACTGATTGCACTTTGAACCTTTGTTCATGTCAGTGAAATTACTCACTGCTGCAAAAAGCTTTCCCCGAGGAATCTAAGCGTAATGTAGCATAGCACATTATGCTCTGCCAGGTTAAATACTTGGAAATAATAACTGGCCAGCCTATTATTTACTAATGAACACAGCAGCACACTCCAACAGGGGAGTAGGTAATTAGCCAGTCTGCAAATGAGCGAAGTTCGGATTGACTTTCGATTTTTTGGGTTACATCAACCATTGAAAGTGTATTATCATTTGTGCCAAATGAGTTTTGCAAAAAACATCTGTTTCACCAATTCCACACCCTGCAATGTCCACAATTTCAAAGGGCTAAGATATATTAAGATATATTTTACTGACGAACATGGGGGACATTTATGTTTCCCCTGAGATGAGAATAACTGCTTAACGATACAATGATTTTTATTAAGAGACAAAATTGTACAAAAGACAACAAGAGCAACGTATTAAGATAAAATGTACAAAATTTGCAATATCAATAACAAAAATTATATTTTATATCGAGCAGAATGTGCAGTATAGACTATATTAATAGAGGAGAGGTTATTAACAAATGTTTTCATAAAACTATAGTCTCTGTGGGATATTTACTAATTACCCCGAGGACCACAGATTTCCGTGTCTCTACAATAATTCTGTTTAGCAACACTAACACTACAGATGAGCCCAACCACATACCACATGGGAGAAAACTACAAGCATGCATTCCTCCCTCCAGAAGAAGGCTATACATACAATTAAAAACTTGATGTTGTCAGCTCAACAAAACATTAAATGAGATTTCTGGTAAACTCACTCTGTCCCTGTACCTAACATTTCAGCAACATCAAGTCTAAACTACTACCACCCTGTAGCACTCGCTCCCATTTTGATGAAGTGATTTGAGAAACTGGTTCTCCAGCACATCAAAGTCAACATCCCAGCCAGCCTTCAGTTTGCACTCGGAGCCAACGGATCCACAGAGGATGCCATCTCCACTGCCCCTTCACTTCGTGCCATGCCATTGGTCCGATGGCCCATTGGACCAAAAGCCCATTTTTCCAACAGCCCGTTATCTCGAAAACAAACACCAATTCATCCGAAGACCCAGAACCCATTGACAACACAAACTCTTCGTGTAAGCACATGGCTACCAAGAGAAATTGTGGTGTGAATGCTGGATGCTGAAAAGCTGAAGCTGCACTGCAATGCTGGCTTTAAAAGAACACCAATAATGTATAAAAGATGGGGAATATTTCATTGTTAAAAAAAACCAGTCCTGTCCTGAGTTCCCTGTTAAGATACAGTTACATTCTGGGGCTTTTATTTTGAAAAACTAAGTCCATCCTTTTCTGTTAATGTACAGTGAAAGTTGGGGGCTTTTACTTTTTGATAAAACAAGCCTCATCTTGAGCTTCGTGTTAATTAAGATACAGTTAATCTATGGGACTTCATTTTTTGCTTGAGGAGTTGGTACCTTCTTATGGAGATTTGTGTGTAGTGTCAAAAATGTGGGCATGTTTAAAAACAGATAATATAACCAATCGTGATAATAAAAAAAACTTTTAAAAAATTTAATGAAAAGGCCTATGTAGGTAAAATTGCATGGTAATACCAGATGTAAATGGTTTCACTTGAATCTGACATTGAATAAATCTTACAACAATTTAATATTTACAGCACTTTAAAATTACAACTGACATGTTTTTTGCTTTCACTTGACATTATGAAATAAATGTTGATAGCACAATGTAATGGTTGTAAAATGATGACACCATCTGCGTTTCGATTGCCCCGTATTTCAATCTATGGCACAAAGGAAGATCGTCAACCATTTTGCCACCAAAACAGAAAGAGGATATTGCATTGTTTTTTTTCCAGGTAGCTATTGGTAGCCATCCCCAGTTACCAAAGAGTATCAATGTAAGTGTGACAAGTTGGAAAACATGCATTTTTATAAGTTAAGGAAAATAGTAATTTCATGGTCTATTGTGTGGAATGTAATGTGATTGAGAGGATCATTCATAGATAACTTTACGATTTACGGAAACCAGGAGTTAAAACACATCACACATGAATACGTGGTTGAGATAATAAGATTGTGTTTTCTTGCATCGTTTGTTTTGTTCTGAATTGTGTAGTTGGATACGTAGTGTTAAACTGATCTACATAGTGGTCTTGATCTTGAGTCTGAGATCGATTGCTTTGGTCTCCACCCACATATCTCGGGGAAATCGCGATCTTTTCCTCATTGCAGTAAAGTTCTTGCTGAGGAAAAACATCATATCACTCTCGTGATTATTTATCCCCCTTTTTTCAGGTATGTTGTGGATTTTAAACAGCGTTAACATGTCGGTATGAATCTGCTAACATGGTCCTATGTTTTAAGAGAATGTTGTTACATTTTTGGGTACTTTAGAGCTAAGTTTTACAGAGAGTACTGTAGTGTGTGTAATTTACGTGAGTTCCCGCGTGTAATAGTAGCTGCGTCTACTGCCACCATTTTGTGAATTCACATGTACACAGACGGTAATATTTAGTAGTGATATTTTATTTGTTTTATCTGTAGAATATGTTTTATGCACTTTGAGAGTTTTAACAGTACTGAATGTAAGCTAGTTTGTGCTCGGGGAAATATCTAAAGTAATACTTTGAATAGTGTTTAACATAAATAGCGTATGTACTCTCTACTCTCCTGTAAATCTCTTCCTGTGTAAATGATTGTATTTTTGTACAAACAATTGCAGTAAAGTTCTTGCTGAGGAAAAACATCATATCACTCTCGTGATTATTTATCCCCCTTTTTTCAGGGGTACAACATAAGGTCTCTGCAGTTACGGTGGAACAACCAAATGCAGTCCTTGCAAAACTGCACAAGGACAATATATTTATTTATGTAAATGTATTTGTCCAATAAAAGTACTAGCCATACCCTTATTTGCATATTAGTGATGTCATTGCACATTCATTTGCATAAATCTTTGTGGTTGTGACGGCTGCAAAGAGGGAGAGACCCACAGTTACAAAATAACAACAAAGTCACAATGACACCTGCAGTCTCCTCTAATCTTTATTCAAAAGCTCCAAAAGTCTAGCTTTGAAACACTCCACTCCAATTTAGAATAAGTCCCTCCGAACCTTGACTTTTTAATATCGAAAAAAACAGCTTGGGTAAGGTCTCTGTGCATAAACAAGTGTGTCTGTAATATTGCGTAGATGCTCTGAAAATGACAAAACTCATTCAATTCCAGGCGTGCCTCCACTACTCCTGCTGACAAGTGGCACCAAAAGTGGATTACATTTCCAGACCGTGGACTGTAATCAGAGGGGACACTGCCAATAGAGCCAAGGCTGGCCAATTGACCACCAGGCAGTGGCCTTTTTCATCATCCATTTAAAGATCAATAGGAGGGACCTTAAGCTCATCAGCTCAACTCTGCTGAGGACAGGATGAAATAAAATTGAATAGCTGTGGCTACAGAAGAATGAAAAATAAGCAAGGGTTAAAATAATAACCCTGAGACTAATAAAGGTTTTTTTCTCTCTCTCTGGGTAAGTTACAAGGAGAGAATAGATTGGAGTGCTTCCAGTGAGCAGGGGAGATCTTATTATGAATCTCAGCAGAGCCAAAGGAATATGAAAGTGCAGACCTTGAGGTAGAAAACAAAGACAGTAGAATAGGAAGGAAAAAAAGTTGACTTGAAAAAGAAAACGTCTGGTTCTGTTGGATCTATGTGTTATTATGATGACCTCCAGCCACTCTTGTAGGCCTCCTGTGAATAAAAGTACAAAAAACTATCCACTTCAATAAGCCAATAGTATAAGCCAATATATATTTTTTGGCCATAGCAGCAAAAGGCATACATTATTCATGAACTTCTACTTCCATAATTTTGTGAAACTGAAATCTTAATATTTTTTAACATTTTGTGAGATAATTTTATTATTTCTAGTGTCAGGGCTCTGAGGAGCCAGTCAGTTGGTCGGTCGGTCCACCATATCCGTCCAGATCTGACTGCCATGAAGTTTTCTACATTCATGGTCCCCAGAGGATGACTCTTTGTTAGATACAAGAATGACACAGATCAGAAGGTAGGGTGGATACAGATAGGATGAAACCTATTGACTATTGGATGGGGTCATGAAATGTGATTTAGATATTCATGTTTCTTTTACGATTAATTTCCTCTAGCACCATAATTTGGGTCAAGATTTAAATTTTTCCACTTTGGTTTGTGACCAAATACCTGCTGCACCAATGGCATCCCAATCAGCTGTACTTTGTATTTAGTGCTAATTAGCATATGTTAGCATGCTAAGACAGTACAATAACCATTTATCACGATTAGTATTGCTCCCATTGGCATGTTAGCATGATGACATGGGCATATTCACAAATCCCCAACCGACCCATTCCATTTTGGAAAATGTGCATTTCCTCTCTCGCAGAGAGTTGGATGACAAAATGAATCCCATGCTTTTGTGTAAGCTAGAACTAGAGCCAGGAGGCGACTATCTTACAGACTCGAAGCTACTGTCAGCAAATAAATTGTTCTTGCACATGCATTTCTGTAAAACCACAACTTTGTGTTTATACATTTCCGCTTGTGCTCGGATTATACAAACTTTAGCCAGTCTAGCTGTTTCCACCTGCTTCCACTGTTTAGGCTAAACTAAGCTATTCACATGTGGCTCTCGCTCCATATTTAACACACAGACATTAGAGTGGTCGCTATATTCTCATCTAACTCTCGGCGAGGAAGCGAATAAGGGCATTACTCTATGTCCAACAATTCCTTCACAAAACAATCATCAGCTGGTGTATCTTTATCTGATATATTAAATACTCAAATCAAAAATGCCTCAAAAACTTTTAATTATTAATCATGGAACTGTAATGCTCAGCTTTGTTGATGTTAAAGCGTTACGTTACGAAAACATTATCTTCCCTTACAGCTAGTGGTATCGAGCCACACAGATACCAAGGAAATACTGACAAGTAACATTGCTTTCACATCTACATTGCTGTGTTTTCTTTTCTTTTTCATGTAACATTTATTCTGGGGAGAGTGTTAGAAGTTTAGGAACACTGGCTGAACACCAAAACACTGAGAAAGGTAGCGACCCCTTCATGGATGATAGGAAAGTGTGCTGTGCGGAGAGATTTATGCAGGGAAGAAAAACTGCTCTCCTTTTTCGCTCTCTCCCTCAGTCTACATGGAGATTAAATTCAACATTAGGTACTGAACTCATTCCATCTTCTCATTATCGTGTTGATACAGACACTTTTTTTTTTACCCTCACACTTTGTCAGGATTAAAATATGTTCACATGAAAGACAAATGTGACTAAAATACACCTTCGGACTTGGATGATGAATACCAGAGAGGCTCTGCAGGGGTGTTTGTGTTCGTATGTTGAGGTGATACTGAAAAGGAGTCTGAGCTGTATTCAGGCTCTGTTCCTGACATGTTCCTTCCTTTCTACTCCCCCGATGAAACCCTTTATCTTCCGGCATGACTGCAGGAAGCGTTGCTCTCTTCAAACAGACACAGATATGAAGGGGAAGCGAATGAAAAATAACTTTCAAATTCTTCCAAGTCATGCAAAGTTGTCCTCTGTTTTCTCCTTATGCTTATCTAAACCTAACTGTATCATTGCCCAGCCTTAAATATATATTAACTTATACGTGATGTTTGGGCCACTTGTTTACAGCCAAACAGGCTGTTGACCAGGCGGCAACCTCCGGTTCTGTTAAAGTGAAGCCAATGCAGAAATACTTTAAACCTGCATTCTCTCTACTGACCATCAGGGGGCGACTCCTCTGGTTGTATAGAAGTCTATGAGAAAATGACTCTACTTCTCTCTTGATTTATTACCTCAGTAAACATTGTAAACATGAGTTTATGGTCTCAATCTCTAGTTTCAAGTCTTCTTCAATACAGCATGATGTTGATTTAGTAAATTATGGTCCATTAAAGCAAAATAGACTTTAAAGCGGAGTTTGCTTTCGGGCGGGGCTACCTTGTGATTGACAGGTTGCTACCACGGCATTGTCTGGTCTAAGAGTTGCAAGTGTTGTCCTCTTACGACTCTGTGTTTTCAGTTAATAAAAGATATTTTTTGGTTGTAATTATCTCCACCTTCTACATAGAACAGAAAATAAATTGGAACAAAAGAGGACAAATATGAATAAAAGGGTGATTGTGCGATTTTAAAGAGGTTTACGTTGGTGTGCTAACACTGAGTCAAGTGACAAAAATAGACACATATGGACCAAGAAGTTCACAGAACATCGCACCCCGTTGACGTCGCATTAGCTTTTGAAATGCTATTTGTTCATTTTCACATCCAAAACATCCAGTATATGAGTATATTACTTACAGACTGCCAACTCTGCTCACAAATGACTGGTTTTGATTGCATTCGTTTGTGTGTTTTTCCTTCATTGTGGCACATAATAATCTGTAGATTTAAGAAGACACAGCATGCCATGCCGTGTATTAATTTCTTAATTGCACGTCCATAATTTAATCTTTGATTTAACTCTTAACGCATCTATGATTGTGCTCAACCATCTATACTGGCACATGAGACAGTACCATTGCGTCCTGCTCACTGAGCTACAAGATGTACATAATGTTCCTGAAAGCGTGCGTTTGTGTGTGTGTGTGGTGTGAACACGGCATTAGTGTCACCTGTCAAATTGCACCTTCATCATTCTTATAGGTAAACCTTAAAATCCAAAGACAGGGAGACACATGGAATTTGACCTCGGCATTTGAACCCATCCCAAGCATTTACCTGTGGGCTGCTCTGAAGTGTCCGGGGAGCAAATTGGTGTTCATTGTCTCGCTGAAGGACTCTTAAACATGCAGACAGACGCTGGGGAACAAACCGCCACTTTTGTGGTTAATTAATTAATTGTATATAAGAATTGGACGTATGCATCGTGACTTCACCCCTTGGTTTGTGGATGCAGTTTCGAAGCTTTGAGTTCTGCATTTTGGCCATCGCCATCTTGTTTTTTTGCAACCAGTGAAAGGAAAAAGACTTAAAACTAGAGATTGAGACCATAAACTCATGTTTACAATGTTTACTGAGGTAATAAATCAAGAGAGAAGTAGAGTAATTTTCTCATAGACTTCCATACAATCTGACTTCTTTTTGCAACCAGAGGAGTTGCCCCCTGCTGGCTTTTAGAAATAATGTAAGTTAAGGCACTTCTGCATTGGGTTCACTTTTAAGAACCGGAGGTTGCCATCTGGGTAAAGCACATACATACAACAAGGGAGAGGCTCTGACCTTTTAACACCTCCTTAATTGCCTCTCTTAGTTACTGGTTAATTGATTCAGATTAATTTAATTTGCTGTACTTTCTTGACGTTAAGCTGCTATGACATTAATTCAACACTTCCTGCTGTTTTGTTTTACCAATAAAAACCTCAGAGAGAATGGAAAGGGGTTGTGCCTCCTAGAACTAGAAGGCTTTAAATGAGAAATGTGTTGAAATTAGCGATGCTCCTCTCTAGAAAATGATGAAATATGCCAATGTAAAGCAGAGTAAATAAAACTGTCTGAGAATTTACAGTAGCTGCATCTAATCTGCATTTTGCTTTGTTAATCAAGTGCTACTTTGTGTCGAATCAGTAGACTTTTGACATTGGTTTTGTTTCTACAGATACATACCAATTAGTTTGTGGAGTTTGTGCACGTCGCCAATGATGATTCCATAGCAGCAGAAGTGAGGCAGGTGTTGGTTGTGTGTGTGTATGTATGTCAGAGAGAGGAAATGAACCTGTCAGAACATCCCTGAGAAATGTCTGTATCTGACATGTGTCATGGCGCAAGATGTTCATCCTGCAGACAGAGGAACATTGTAAACCGATGGCGGATCGACCGGCAGGAAGACCCCTGGACACACTTCATCTGCAAGAGGAGCACTCGGGTTAGTGTGCTCTTGGAAAAAGAAGTTACTCGTTCTGTTTCAACCTTTAAATGTAATCTTGTTTGAGATGACTTCTCTGCCTCCCTACCGACGACAGCCGTGGCCAGAGGCATTATGTTTTCAGCTTGTCCGTCCAATACCTTGAGGGAATTTCTTCAAGTTTGGCACAAACGTCTACTTGGACTCGATGATGAACTATGTAGATTGTGCTGGGAAAAGGTCACTGATACCTCACGTCCCTGCCATCCTTGTAAACGTATTAACTCAGGAGCACCTGGAGGGATTTCTTTTCAAATTTTGCACAAACGTCCACTTGAAACTCAAGAATTCATATGCTAAATATGACAATTTCGCACACATGTGTAATTGCATTAAATTAAGAAATTATGACATTTTTTAATAGACATGGATGTAAACTGCAAATTGACTGGTTGGCGGGGGCATGCAACTGCAAGGTAATTCTAGTCTTTTCTCCAACACAAATGATTTGACTTACTTTTCAATTTTCTGCCCATCTATTGTGAAGTCAAACAGACTATCCATCTATGAAAGTAGTAGTAGCGTTGTCACTATTTGCAGGTTGGTGCAGTGAGCAAGAGCCTGGTAACAACCCATCAGGGGTGTGGTGTCCTTGAACAAGAATCATATTTCTTAGTTTTTTAAAGCATTCTTGCTGAGACCATGTTGCAGCTCTTTTTTGCCTTACTGGGTGTGGAATCGTTTAAATGTCCAGTAAAAATAATTTATTCTTACTTGTCAACAGCTCATTGATGTTGAGGTGATTCGCTGATTATGTTTTACACCCTGTATCAATGCACAGTGCTTGATACAGATTGAGCATAGCATTGATTAATCTTCTCTTAATCAATACCACTTATTTCCACATACCTTTCTTTCAAGAAAGAATGAAAGTTTGATGTGTGACATTCTCAGGTCGGCTATAGATTCCAGTTCAAACCCGCCGAGAACTACCATCCAGGTCTGCAGTTCTTCTCACTTTAACATCATATTTGAGCTTGATTTTCTTTTATGGTTCTCAACTCTCAAAGCTCTCATTGTGTCATTTCACGCTGAAGGAGTTGGTGTAGACCAAAACAGAGCCAATTAATATTAATACTGCTCTGTTTGTGGTTGCTGGACGTATTAACAGGCATCTGTCTGCTAACACACGAGTCACTACAACAACTTTATAAGGTAATAATACTCTTTGAACCCCTAATCTAGATATGATTTAACATGATTACATTTACATTATATTAATGTATCTCGAGTGTCCACATTAAGATCCGACCGCTCTGTCTGATAGAGCTGAGCGGACGTTTATGCAGCAGTTTAATGGTTCTGATGTGTATAATTATGTTCTTTGATTAATAGCTGATTATAAGCATTATTGTTATTATGAGACTGCATATCGAATGCAAGTTATGATGAATAATGGTAGAGACAGGACTGTGCAAAAGCCCCTTTGCGCGCTCCCAAACGACTGGTGTGATTGCATAGTGTTGACTGTGAGGGAGCATGGGAACACGTGCATGAGGTGCTTCTGTGCTTACATGGTCTTAAACACAGATCAATAAGATTCCTTCCTGAACACATTTCAGCAGATTGATATATTTGTAGTTAGATTCCGCTTGGAAGCAGATTGAGACCCTCCTATTCAGGCGGTCTTAGATCCGTTGTATGGTCCACCAGTACTCAATTAACGGGTTTTTCACCAAACATGTTGGGTGTGAAAGCAGCCTTAAACTTTTTGAGACCTGCTGAAATGCAAATATGTTAAAACTATAAAAAAAAATAAAAACTGCATATTTCAATGAAGGAAATGTGGTACAAGACATTTAGAATATTTTTATTCCGGATGTAATTTTGAAGTAATTATGGCAAGTTTGAGTTATATATTTAACTAGCTGCAATGATGTGTTGGCAGAAGCAGTGCTGAATTAAATAAATGTATGTGATGCTACAATCCATGTTTTTTATTTTATCCTCAGAAGACAAAGAAGAATTCAAGACGTTAAGTAGTAGAAGTACACAGAATCAGCCAAGAAGTATTTTACTCTTAATTGAGACTGAATTCTCGTATCAGAACACCTGCATGGTACTTGTCCTTAGAGAACAGAACATTGGGCATCCATTTCATTTTTTAAATTAAATTCTTAATAAACAACAACATAGAGCACGTACTACCAAACAAGCATTGACTTGACAAGCACGGTTTCCAAACCACTGGGAGTGTGACGCACGGGTAAAAAGACTCATTTTTCATTTTCAACTCAAAGTGAAAATCCAATCGACAGAACAGACACTGGCCTATTTAGCACTGCGAACATGAAGAGAAAGAAGTGGGAAAGAAACCTGCAAATCTCGTAATTATCAGTTTACGGGAGTGTGTTGGCAGCAGTTTGGTCCATTCAGCCGTGCTATCAGGCTATCTGTTAGCACCAGGTTTCACTACAATTTCCGAGGCCTTATACATTTGTCAGCTGCATACCTGCCACCAGCTCTTCGCTCTTCAATCAATCAGCATTTGGCAGTCAATAGAGCGGAGCACCACGGCCTTTTTCTCTGCAGATGAAGAAACGGGCTGCGAAGATTGAGAGAGCGGGAGACAGGCAGAGGAAGAAAATGGAGGGAGGGAGTGGAGAATAGAGATATAAATGAGATTAAAAGAACAGGATGGAAGGAAGGAGGATTTCCATAAGTCCCAGTCATTGTCATCTGTACAGTGTAAACAGGAACGACTAAAGCAAAAAGATTTCTGAAAATGTGAAAAAGATTTCTATTTTTCTTTACATTCATCTTTACTTCTTCCCGTTATGCACACAACATCCAGGTTTTTAAAGAAAAATCCAATGCATTTCTGACTTTTATATTCCAAAAGTTAAAGGAATACTTCAATGTTTTGGGAAATATGCTACTTTGTTTTATGGCAGAGAGTTAGAAGATTATCATCAATCTCATGATTACTTTTATTAAGACTCAGTTTATAAGCTATGGGTTTAAATACAAATTTGTTCATCAATTTAAGTTTGTGGTAAAAATCGGATTTAACTTTGTATAACATGTGAGCAGCTTACATTCATACACGAGTATAAATGAAGCAGCGGGGGGGGCTCTTCAATCTGCATGGATTAAGATATGGCTGTCTACCACGGTGTGTGATGAATTGTCTGAGGATGAGGCACGAAGTGTTCGGTCTGGGCTTTGACCTCTTTAGGTAGATATGTGGTAGATAATGTGGGCAAGCAGGTGTGTGTACGTACGTGTGAAGGGAAAAATGAAACATTTATGCAAATAAGTTGTCCTCCGCAGCAGGTTGAGTGTGTCCACTTCAGCTCCAAATGAGTAATGGCACTGTAGCGCAGTTCTGGACGGCTGAATTTCCATATTTAGTCAATTTAATCAGACAGGATACTTTTGACTGTGCAAACGCAAACCATTAAAACTCGCATTTAACCCTTTCATTATGTGTCGAAACGTTAGCCTGTCACGTTTTGTATTGTATCATTATGAATCCTTTTTCTTAAATATTCCTCAATATTTTCAAAAGTACTATTTGCCTTCTCAGCTCATCGCTCTTTACTGTAACCGCAATCACAGTATTCTATTATAAATGTATACTTTCCCTGCTGAAGTGTCCTTGAGAAACATAGTCACACATACAACATACATAATCATAGCACCAGCTGCATGTTTCGGTTTTTGTAACCGACTGAGCTGATGGAGTGCACAAAGACAACACTCTTTTATGAATACATGTTGTATCACAGGCTGTGGTATGAATCAAGCAAGCTGTGGTTTTGCTTTATCCGTCAATTCCATAATTAAAGCTACATGAATTCATATTCTTTTACCAATACTGATTGGCTGTAGAGTGACCATTAATTAATTACTGATAAAGGCGACCTACTTTGCCAGGCAACAAGCTTTCTTCCTCCTGCTTGAGCTTCTGACTGCAGGACGAAGGAGCGAAGCAGGATCTTGGTCTGAGCTGAAGGGGTTTCTGGTGAACCTGCATGATTTCATCTGATTTTGCATTGAATCCGACCCGGTGGCACCGATGACAAGCATTAAAAATAACTATATAGCAATAGACTATATACTATAGTCAATAGACTTCTTGCTGATCGTCTTGTTTATTAATTAATGTAGGTCATATAGAGGCTTCAGTATTAAAGCAAGACTGTTACCAGTTAAAAGTTCCTCACAGTAACTTTAAATACGAAAAAAAAGAATCTCTAATTTACAACAATGAGTGTAGTCCTTTAATTCCTCAACCTGAGCACCACAAGATGGTGACTGTAACACACAAGCAGCAGGACGTACACTGTACCTCTACACTGAAATCACATAAGCTCACATTCCCTATTCAACTGGTTACTTCAGGCTGTGGCCGACAGTACACGTTGGCTCGTGAAAACATGCTGTCAAATTTCATTTACTGTTTACCAACCATACCCAATGTTATTGACTTTAAATCCTGCTAGCATGACGTTTGCTTTATGCTAGCGATTTGCCATCATGATTATATGAAAATCTTTGGAACAAGAGCAATGGAATTCAGATCACTTTATTGTCCATTAGTTTGCATAAAATGGAAATTTTTGGAAAAGTCAACACACACACCATACACCAGCGATTTTCAACCGCTGTGCCGCGGCAAACCAGTGTGCCGTGAGAGATCATCAAGTGTGCCGTGGGAAAATGTCCAATTTCACTTAATCAGTGAAAAAAATATTATTTAGTTGCTGCAAATACTTTGCCATTGTTGGGCATCTGAGCCTGCAATATAGTGGCTGGCTAAGTAATAAATACTCTTCCATGCTAATGGGTGGCAGTAGGTAGCGCAATAAAGACCGTGTTAATTAAAGACAGTAGAATTAAATGATGCGCGGGAGAGGTTGCGATGATAAGTAGAACAGCGATGGAGAAATATTTGAAAAGGAAGATTGCAGACTCTGAACTGGGCCCTGGACAGAATTCTAACCCAGATGAAAAGCCTAGTAAGGATCAACACATTGAGCGACTCGTCATTAAATTGTCAGCATATTTCAGACATGTCAAACTCAAATATCCCGGCCCTCGGTACAATTATATCTGGCCCGCGAGAATCATATGTCTCTCATAACTGGCCCGCCACACCACAGAGCTCCGGGATGAAAAGTGGCGGTGTGAGCTGGTCTTTTTGTGCAACATAACGAAGCATCTCACAGCGCTAAACCTCCAGCTTCTGCACTGCACAGTTTCCAAGCTTCATCCCCAGAACGATGCCTCAACTCCCGCCTACATGCTGCTCAAATGCTCTGCATGTTTGGAAGCACATACCTGTGTGAGCAGCTCTTCTCTGTGATGAAGATGAACAAAAACCCACACAGGAGTCGTCTCACTGATGCACACCTTCACTCCATCTTATCTTGAGGGTTTCCACAGCACAGAGCCTAACCCCAGACATTAATGAAGTGGCAGCCAAGAAAAGATGCCAAACATCTGACTCTGGTACATATGCATAAAAGAATGTAGCCTATTTCTTTTTGCACTCCAATACCCCTTCTATCCTGTTTATTAAATGTTGACCCTATTTGTCCCTCAACATTGTCCCAATTTGTAATTGTGGCTCTCCCTGTGATTGAGTTTGACACCCATGGCATATATGCTGTATTATGCAAAAAGGTGTCATTTTGTAACGTTTTTGGTTGTTGGTGTGGTGTGATCTTTTTAATGTAAAAAATGTGCCGCGGTTCAGAAAAGGTTGACAAACAGTGCCATACACAACATACACGACAATAATGCATTCTAACGTCTTAAAATGACCAAGTGGCAGTATTAATAAACGTCTTAGCCAACAGGGGACATTGTCCAAGTCCTCTGTTGGTAAGGCTTTTTGCTGAACAAACTCCATTTGGTGAAAGACTAGACACTTCCACTGCAGTATATGGAAATCCCCTCTTTGATAGGTAGACATCTCTCAAGGATGCATTTTTGTTTGTTGCAAAATAATCCAGAAATAGAGGTCCACACTTGCTTGGAGTACCCTGATAGTCCACTGTTGGTATTGTAGGAATTTATACATGTGTGTACGTGTGGAGGGGAGGGGGCAGGCGATTTGCAACGAGGTCTGTTTAAACAGGCTGTTAGGCCTTGCTCAGACTGCCAGCCCAAATCTGTTTTTTGGCGTATCCAGATTGATTTCAGAAAGTCTGGATAGCAAAAAAAAAAGAAATGAACAGGAGGTGGTATGAAATGGGATTCCAATTGGATTTCTGAAGCGTCTCAGTCCGAAAACTCTCACAATGTCCTTCAGTGTCTCCTGCTCTCCAGTGTGGAGATATGTCTGATGATGCAAGGCAACTCGCAACACGACCTTCACACACACTTTGTTTGTATGTGTGTAGCGTAATAAGGCATGCAAGAATGTATAAAAATCCTGTCCTCCTCGAGCAACAAAACAATTTTTAAACCATAGACCAGAGGTCTTCAACAGGGGGTCCGCGACCTCTAGGGGGTCCGCGAAATGTTTGGTTAGACAATTAAAAAAAAAGATTTTTTTTCATTTTTTTCCCCCCAAATATGAATCTGTCCATTATTTTAATAGTTCAGTATTGTATGCAAGATAACAGGTATGTTTATGCATGGCAGTGGCACTAATAGGCCATCACTCATTTTCGTTTCCACATGAATAGCTTGTATGCATGATTATCATGCAATTGACAGACAATATTGGCATTGGTATCAGCTGACAAGGTATGTTTATAAATGGCAGTTGCACGGCCTCCCTACTCACTGTACCTTGCACATGTTTAAAATAAAAACATGAATATATGAACCTGTGTTATTTGAATAACTTAGTATTGAATGCACAATAAAGAGGTATGTTTATACACGGTACTAGGCCCAGTTTAATATAAAACACAATTTTATACAATATATATAGTCGGGGGTCCCTGCTCCATCTTTCTATCAGTTTGGGGGTCCTTGGTCTGAAAAACGTTGAAGACCCCTGCCATAGATTCTATAAGAACTGGATATACAGTGGGGAAAAAAAGTATTTAGTCAGCCACCAATTGTGCAAATTCTCCCACTTAAAAAGATGAGAGATGCCTGTAATTCATCATAGGTACACTTCAACTATGAGAGACAGAATGGGGGGAAAGAATCCAGGAAATCACATTGTAGGATTTTTAATGAATTAATTGGTAAATTCCTCGGTAAAATAAGTATTTGGTCACCTACAAACAAGCAAGATTTCTGGCTCTCACAGACCTGTAACTTCTTCTTTAAGAGGCTCCTCTGTCCTCCACTCGTTACCTGTATTAATGGCAACTGTTTGAACTCGTTATCAGTATAAAAGACACCTGTCCACAACCTCAAACAGTCACACTCCAAACTCCACTATGGCCAAGACCAAAGAGCTGTCAAAGGACACCAGAAACAAAATTGTAGACCTGCACCAGGCTGGGAATACTGAATCTGCAATAGGTAAGCAGCTTGGTGTGAAGAAATCAACTGTGGGAGCAATTATTAGAAAATGGAAGACATACAAGACCACTGATAGTCTCCCTCGATCTGGGGCTCCACGCAAGATCTCACCCCGTGGGGTCAAAATGATCACAAGAAGGGTGAACAAAAATCCCAGAACCACACAGGGGGACCTAGTGAATGACCTGCAGAGAGCTGGGACCAAAGTAACAAAGGCTACCATCAGTAACACACTACGCCGCCAGGGACTCAAATCCTGCAGTGCCAGACGTGTCCCCCTGCTTAAGCCAGTACATGTCCAGGCCCGTCTGAAGTTTGCTAGAGAGCATTTGGATGATCCAGAAGAGGATTGGGAGAATGTCATATGGTCAGATGAAACCAAAATAGAACTTTTTGGTAAAAACTCAACTCGTTGTGTTTGGAGGAGAAAGAATGCAGAGTTGCATCCAAAGAACACCATACCTACTGTGAAGCATGGGGGTGGAAACATCATGCTTTTGGGCTGTTTTTCTGCAAGGGGACCAGGACGACTGATCCGTGTAAAGGAAAGAATGAATGGGGCCATGTATCGTGAGATTTTGAGTGGAAACCTCCTTCCATCAGCAAGGGCATTGAAGATGAAACGTGGCTGGGTCTTTCAGCATGACAATGATCCCAAACACACCGCCCGGGCAACGAAGGAGTGGCTTCGTAAGAAGCATTTCAAGGTCCTGGAGTGTCCTAGCCAGTCTCCAGATCTCAACCCCATAGAAAATCTGTGGAGGGAGTTGAAAGTCCATGTTGCCCAGCGACAGCCCCAAAACATCACTGCTCTAGAGGAGATCTGCATGGAGGAATGGGCCAAAATACCAGCAACAGTGTGTGAAAAGCTTGTGAAGATTTACAGAAAACGTTTGACCTCTGTCATTGCCAACAAAGGGTATATAACAAAGTATTGAGATGAACTTTTGTTATTGACCAAATACTTATTTTCCACCATAATTTGCAAATAAATTCTTTAAAAATCAGACAGTGTGATTTTCTGGATTTTTGTTTTCTCATTTTGTCTCTCATAGTTGAAGTGTACCTATGATGAAAATTACAGGCCTCTCATCTTTTTAAGTGGGAGAACTTGCACAATTGGTGGCTGACTAAATACTTTTTTTCCCCACTGTAGTTGTTGTGACGTCACCCATTGATTTTTGGACTTCCGTTTTGAAGGATAATCTGTTTATTTTTTTTTTTTACACGAATGAATGGCTGAGAGGTTTGTATTTACGAGTACATTGTTTGCATCTTGTAATACATATTGATATGTTCTTGATCACTTTGTGTTTCGTCTGTTTGCCTTTTCTGTTGAGAAGATAACTGAGACTTTTGTGGGTTTTGAGGCACCGGTGACCTTACAATTTCATTAATAAATGCTTTGTAAGGCATAGACAGTTCTCACTTTAGATGGGGTCACACAAAATACTTAACTAACGACTAGTAACTACCTGAATTAATCATGAATTGCAGTATTAATACGTGTTTATAGAGCATATATTAACATAGTCCCTAACCATTAGTGCATATGATTATATATATATATATATATATATATATATATATATATATGCATGAATAATGTACATCTAAAATAAGTTCTTAATCATTTAATTACACTTTATAAATGATGTTATTAATCATCTACAACTCCTTAATAATTGGTTTGTAATATAATTGGTTTATAATATATACATATACTTCATTTATAAAGTATGGAAACACAATCATGAAACACAATAGACGACCATAAACTCATGTTTACAATGTTTACTGAGGGAATAAATCAAGAGAGAAGTAGAGTCATTTTCTCATAGACTTCTATACAATCTGACTTATTTTTGCAACCAGAGGAGTTGCCCCCTGCTGGCTTTTAGAAATAATGCAAGTTAAGGCACTTCTGCATTGGCTTCACTTTTAAGAACCGGAGGTTGCCATCTGGGTAAAGCACATACATACAACAAGGGAGAGGCTCTCACCTTTTAACACCTCCTTAATTGCCTCTCTTAGTTACTGGTTAATTGATTCTGATGAATTTACTTTGCTGTACTTTGTCAGCGTTAAGCTGCTATGACATTAGTTCAACACTTCCTGCTGTTTTGTTTTACCGATAAAAACCTCAGAGAGAATGGAAAGGGTTGTGCCTCCTAGAACTAGAAGGCTTTAAATGTGAAATGTGGAGAGAGTGTCGATTATAAAACAGGGATGCTTCTCTCTAAATGATGAAATATGGTAATGTTTGATGGCCAGTATAAACATTATTGCATTTGCTTCACTTTTCAGAACCGGAGGTTGCAGCCTGCTTAAAACACACCGGTAAAAATGAAGAAAACTATAATAAATTTTAAAAAATCGTCAGAAACCATGCTGCGGTGCCCTTAACACCCGTCCCTGGCCCCTGATTGACCAAGCCCAGACTCGACACGATTGCCAGAGGTAACCGCTCCAACACCTGTCTCCACTGCCAACATTGATAAAACAGGCAGCATTGTGGATTGCATTCAAAGCAAAGAGTGCAGTCAAAGCATGGCTGGGAATAGTGATTTTGCTATCGGAGTATCAACGTTCCGGATTGAGCAATAAAAAAAGCACGATGTCTCCAAGAAACACGTCCTGTGCTGAGACAAGTGCGTGGCAGTTAGAGCAGCCTCCCTCCCTGCAAGGCAGCGGCAAAACTGAAGCACCGAGGAGTCAGAAATGATATCATTTGAAACCGCCTAAAATAAAATTATATAGTAATATACAGTCTATACATATTCTATATTCGCTCCTCGGCCACTTCATTTGTTACACTTATAATGTTATATTCTGTGTGGGTGTGTTACTCATCTTATGGGGACATAAATCTGTTAACACAGTCACATTGTGGGGACTCGCCTGAACTCGGTTAGGTTTAGGAAAAGATTGTTGTTTGGGATATAATGACTGCGGAAGTACCATTAATTCCGAATGCAAGTTAAGTGACAAATAAACACTTCTTGTTTCACATTCAACAGCCGTCTTCTGGCTGAAAGATATCTGCTGAACTTAGACGTGAATGTTTTTAGGCCCAATTCAGTGTCCATTTTTGTGTACAGACTGTCTATGTTTATGGGGATAAGGTGAGATTGAGTGGAAACAGCCAAGGGTCTGATGATTTCAAGTAAGTGATATGTGTCCTTGTTGGAGAGGGGGCCCAGGTAGTGTTCAATGTACTGGGAGATGATGTATGATGTGCTGTTCCAGTCGGTATTGTCCAGATGGATGGTTCCTTGTAGGTTCTGGGTAATAGCTTTTTGGCAAATTGCCAAGGTATAAGCAGGATAATGCCCTTCTAGGTGTCCATAATCAGGAATCAATGGCCTCCACGTTCTGGCGTACCCGTCGTCCAATAATTCCTGATTATGGACAGATTGGACACATTGTTGGGCATTATTCCTAACATATATTTCTTTTCTGTGCACGTTTAGAGTGTTTGGTAAGACCTGTGACTGAACTTACGGTATGTTGATCATCATGAAGCTCTGATAGCTCCCAGTAACTACAGGCATCTCCTCCTGACAGAGAAAAGTACAGATCTTTAGTTTCAATATTATTCCCATGTGAACGCAACACCTGCATTCCTTCACAGCAGGATTAAATGTTGATGCCATTCATTAGAATAAACTTGGGAAGAGAAGTTTTGATATTATGACATGTTGAGGGCAGCCGTGCTAGCATGTCTTTCTCCTGTGCTGTGCATTGTTTCTCCACACTACTTGACCACGTGCACACCATCAGGGGGCTGCCAGTCTATAGTTCTGATTGTCTATAGCGGCCTGTGTTGTTTTCTCTTTGATTTACATTTAACAATTAACAGCTTAAGTTGTGGAGTGTGTTACACCGTGAAACGTAAGGCTGCTGCGGGAAATTTGAAAACATGGCCTACCTTCCAGCCTAAGATCCTGGCCTACGTGTTGTTGTCACATGTGGTGTTTATTTTCAATTAATGTGAGTGTCAACTGTCATTGATTACCCAAGTCAAGAGTCTGATAACTCATTTCCATAACAAATGAAAATTAATGAAACAATGGCTTTCTAGAACGGTAGTGAAAGAACATCAACATTTCTAAAACACAACAGCATAAAAAAGAATAAGCTACGATGTTAGGTAGTCGCTGTAAATCTGCAGATGCCACCAAAAATGCTCCCAAGTCATTGTTTGCAAGTCCAAGTCAAGTCTCAGGTCTTCCAGCTAGAATCCAAGTCAAGTCTCAAGTCTTTGAGGGGCCAGTCCAAGTAAAGATGTAAGTCTCTGAGCGAGAGTCCAAGTCAAGACTATGAAAACGTTCCTATAAAGAAAATAACTGCATCTAAAAGTTGATATAGACTAGTATTACTCAGGGTATCAGGAAAATATTGATATTGCTAACAGCTTACATGCCATACAATATTAACCACAACCTGTTTTTTAGTCAACAGTTAACTAATGAGAGCTCACAGTCTATTGTAACTCAAAACATCCCTTTAGCCTCTCACACCCTGAGAACAGTCCAACAGGTTTACAACCTTGTGGCTCAGATGTAAAATGAAACGTTGAGGCCAGCAAAGGCTGCCAACCTTCTTGGCGCTGGCCTTGCTTGTTTATGGAAATTACATTAATGCATCCAAATGAATGTTGTAATAAAAGATTGATTTTGCAATGCTACATGCGGCACCATTTACATGAGCAGTTTTAATTGATTTCCCGCAAAGTCTGACAGAATGTCCCTCCAGACTGAAATGAGTACACTGTGGGGAGCAGACTACTAGGTATTCTCATGCTTTCTATGTTGGAGTGTTGTGTTCATTAACCCAGAATGCTGTCAGGATTTCAGCTTCCACACAGGAGGTACCGCTCTGGATGTTCCTGCAGTCTCAGACTCTGCAGTAGAAGAGGTCGTCACCTCTGTCAGTGCACAAGTAAATATTCTCCCCTCCAAGAAAGTAAAAGGGAATAGTTTCCACAGAGTACAAGTACATCAGAAGATTGCTCTCCTATGCCAGGCCCTGGGTTTTGTCAGCCGGTGCTTTATGCAATATGATATTTGAACTGCTGTGTGCTTTGCAAAAGGCTGGAAAGTTGCTCTGCAGCACCCAGCCTTGCTTGTTCTTTTTTCCTTCCTTCTCTTCCATGCTGTTTGACACAGAGTATGAAATGGTATGGAGTCTGAGTGGCTGGATTCAATTTGCTTATCAGACTATAACAGTCAAGTTCAAAACTGATAAGACATGAGAGACAGAAAGCAGACAGATGCAGCAGCGGAAGTATTACATTCTTGCTCTCTTTTTTTGCTGCCTTGCTCAAACTTAAAGTCAGAACTGAAGTCATAGCAATCTTCATCTAGGAAGACGGAGTAATTAAATATACATGTTTTCAAACTTCCAGGTTAAAAACAAATTAGGCGCCAGCTTTTTCTCTCTTTATTTGTTCCTGTGTGTGTGTGTGTGTGTGTGTGGTTAAAGGAACATTAAGTGATTTGAAATTCTATGATCATGTTTTTGCAACTCGTGCAAAACAGCCAGATTTAATACGCTTTTTTTGTAATTGAAATAAGTTCTGAAATAATTAGTATTCAGTGTCTGTCACATATTTCCACTCTGTAAAAGTGTAACGGTGGCCACTTAGATGAAATTAAATATCTTGATACCCTACATTTTGGCTTCAGGGTGTGTGAAGAAATATGATGTAAATGTGAGTAATAAAAGTGAGTATGTGACAACTTTAAGCAAACACTTCATACAGTATAGACCTCATGACATAATGTGGTGTGGTACATCTGGGGGTGGTATGTATAAGACTTCAAAGAAATTAAGAATGACCATACATTTTAACATGTCTACCCACAATGCCCTGCTTCAAGCTCTGAATCAGCCAATAGCAGGATCCCAAAGGCCCCACAGCTTCGCGCAAACCTTGTCTCACACATCCTCATTATGACCAATTAGGATTATTATTCATAACACAACTAAGGGAAGTAAGAGCTAAATGCTAATGTCAGCATGCTAACATTTAGATGTTAAGCAACAGGTTTACCATGTTCACTGTCTTAGTTTAGCATGTTAGCCTGTCGGCACTGAAGCTGGTGGATGCCAGCTGATGCCAGCTGTTTAGCAGGTGGTCATACACCAAAGTATGGGACAAAGTGAAGTTCTGACCTGATGCTGTTGCTATATAGTTAGCTATGAAAAGATCACCAAATCATTCACAATTCACCATGAGGGGAATTTGAATGTGTGTACCTGATTTGATGGCCATCCACCCAATGGTTCTCAAGATATTTCACTTAAAACTACACGTCAACTTTGTGGTGGTGCTAAAGGAAAAGACAGGATCACCAAGGTCAGTAGGATTCATTGTCTGGAGACCGAGCATGTATCCACAAGATTTAGTGGCAACCCATCCAATGATTGTAGCCTACTTAAGGACAGTACTTTAGTAAATGTACTTGGATACATTCAACACTGTTAACATACATGCACTTTTATAGTATTTTCTCAACCTCTAGTAAATAAACGTGATAGCAGTTGTGAAGTATTTTGTTTCTACTCGATGCTAAATTACAAACAACTATTAATATCATAATTCATAATTAAAAGTAAACAGCTTATGTGGTACACATTTACATGTTTCAATGACGAAGACAAGTTCTTTGAATGTAAATAAGATGCCAGACTGAATCTTTCCGCAGCCCACCTTTGGGTCCTGACCCATGCTTTGAAAAATAGCAGCACACATGCAATAAAGTGTGCCTGGGGCTCAGTTGTGAGCCTTGTACCCCCTACCGAGTCAAGCTGAGTGGGTAATGAAAGTATTTGTGTGCTGCTCAGCCACTGTGTCTGCCCACTGGGGGGATGGATGTCGCTGTAATTGAGGTATTACAAATTGTTTCGTGCGGAACGAATCCCCCGCTCAAAACAGGCAATTTAGGAATAGTTTAAATGAAGATCTACTCAATGACATGGGCGGCATGGGAGTGTGGGCACACGTGTTTGTGTTTTTTACACCAACAACTGACGACTCAGTGTGTTTGACTCTTTGAGAGACGCAGAAATGGAGTGAACAAAGGAGAGGAAGGCCACAGGGGAGTGAAATAAGTTTGTGGCCGGCTTCAAAAAGGTACTGAAAATAACTGTTCCTCCAGGGATTTCAAAAAAAAAATCAAATCTATTCAATGAAGTGAAAGCATATGATTAAAGAGAGCTTTAATAGGATGCGGCACTTTATTCAGTCCCATCAAATCATTTCAGAGGTTGGGGTAATATGACCAACTCAAACAGCTTAGGGCTCTTACAGATCACTTTAGCATTCACAGCCACATCCTGCGCTTCTCTTTAATGCAAACCAAAGAGCAATATGTCGGACATTTATGCAATTTAAAGGATACTTTCAATTTACAATATAAAACCGAATCTCCAATTTAGCCTGAGCGCAGCGTGGCGCATGTATTTGATGCTTGTTGCCCATATTTTTAAAAAGCTACTTCGTATTACCATCAGTCTTCCCTGCAGGGAGCAGGCAACAGAAGGAGAATGCAATTACCCAAATGTGTATACCGCAGCAGCATGTACGCAAACATGCGGCAGAGAGAGCGCCCCTGTTCTGTGTGTGAGCCGCATGCATCACGTGAGCCTTCAAGCTGGAACTTTACCAATGTTATTCATTACTAGTCCGTGCGTGCACGTCTCCCCTGTGCGCGAGTATAGATCTGGTGATCCGCCTCCCATGGCGACTTCATAACATGACCTCAAAATGACACGCATTCTGTGCAACCCCCGTACCACCTCTGTGGGTATTCCCAAAGATCACATCAAACGTGCTTCAATCACAGTCTTATAGCTAGCTGTGGACTCTTGTGAACATGCATATATTCTGCTTTATATGTCGTGTAAGGGAATAAGTATGACTCTCCTGGGAGAAAGGATGAGGAGAAAATCTCTGTACTGAAACAGACCCTTTAGAGAAAGGTGATCTTAGCTACATGATGACTTAGAAGGGGACTGCCCATTCATTAATCTGAAACCCCAACAGTCCGAAGAATGCCCTGTATCGAAAACCAATTTGTTTAGACCTCCGATCTATTACCAAAAGGAAGACACTCCCAATTGTATCATGAATTGAAAGTACTGGCTGACATGTATTTCCCCCAAGAAACTTTCCCAGGCGACCAAGAACCTTTTGAGGAATTCTGACTGGAGGAAGCAGGAACTAAATTTAGTTCTGCTACAATAGTACCAGGCAGCAAAAACAGTCCCTGCTCTATGCGAAGTACACTGCAATGGTTCAGAAACTTTCGCTGACTCGTCACACACCGCAGCTGCTACAACTTGCGGACAGCTTCTTTCACAAAATAAGGCAGCACTGGGTGTCACTGGTATTAAAACTAGTGTGGGGGTAAAGATTTGTTAAGTTATTTACATTAAAAGTAAACATTTTAAAAAGTCAGCCAGAAACAACTCACGGAGCTACAGTGTTGACATGACATGAGAAGCTGCTTTCGTCTACATCTGTCTGAATTCAAGGATCACCGTTATAACAGCATCGAGCACTCTGTACATCTTGGTTGGCCATGTAATGATGGAAAGCAGGCGTACGATTCTATTATTAAAATGAATGTCATTATGATAAAAGATCCACTGGATGTCTGGTCTATAGGGCACCGAAATGTCCAGAAACGGCCTTGGTTAGTTGGTGAGGTCACGCACACCGACACATACAACAATCTTTGGATTAGCTGCTTCACATTACAATAAGATAGCAGGAAGAGAGAATGAAATATATATGGGGCTCCTATATTTTTATGTTGGAGGAAGAGAGAGAGAAAATAGAGAGATCAAGATACAATGACAATAGAGAGGGGACAGAAAGAATGTTGAAAATGAGCGAGGGAGCTGGAAATATAAAAGAGAGTGTGACTGGGAGAATGTAAAAGAGTGTGGAGGAGGAAATAAGGCAAGGACACAAGGAAGTGAAGTTTGATAGTGCCGTGTAAAAAGAAAGAGATTGCACAGCGGAAAGAGCGAGCCAGACACGGATAGAGAGAGGAAGTAAGTTGGATAGCACGAGCCGGGAAATGCAAGCGAGATGTTGAGGGAAAAGGGAGGGAGAACAATATTTTAATAACCAGAACGTGAGCTAATAAAATAACTGGGGAGGGAAACGCAATAACAGAGAAGCAAAGAGACAATATGAGAAGGGAAGGTTGAGAGAGCAACCTTAAAAGACAGGAAAGGCAACACAGAGAGAGTTACAAAGGGAAAGAAGAATAGCCAACACTAATGAGAAATAGTACTGCATGTGAAGACTGCACTGTAATCTCATCAACTGAATGTGATGAGTTGATCTTTAATCGAGTAGAGTTTTGCCAGTTTGCAAAAGGTTTTTAAATTCTAGTAAAAAAACATAATGGACTCGAGACCCGTTGAATTGTGTCTCAAAGATTCTTCACCAAACTCATCCAAAAACCTGGCTAGCTTGTTAGCATACTTTCCATGCATTGCAAATGTTTTTAAGACGTATAAAATCCTCTCTGGGTTTCTTGGTGACAGAAACTCTCCGTACATTAATGAGTCACAGGTCTCTCATAGAACACCCCAGGGTGTTCCTCTGGCAGGGTCATTTCATAGCAAAGACAAGTGTCCGATCATGTCGGTCTGAGTGGTGCGCTGGTTTAACGGTAGAGGCAGTGCCGATAAGAAATGTACTGAATCAGAAATTGGACTTTTCAAAATTGGGAGAAAACCCAAGTAAAAAAATGAAATGTAGACATAAGATATGCTACCCAACAATGAACATATGTGCACTACTGCACTGAAAAAAAACCTTGACTATTTGAGAGGAATTTAAAGTTTGTTTTGACTCTTCGATTCTTATATTAGAACAACGAATGAACATCCTGAACAAACTTGTTTTCACTAATATCTTTTTGTTTTTGATGAAAAGAATGGACGGTGTGGTACTGACTCAAAATACTTCTCTACACGGACCGAGATAAACCCAACAATGACCGCTGCGGCACAGTTCAAGTATGAGGGAAATCGTCAATGTGTAACAGGGTAATATGAGCCGACATTCCCTTTTTATTTCAAACTCTACAATATATCACTTCAGATTTTACAGTTTCACATCCTTTGATTACATTGGAAATTACAGCAAACCTCTGAAAGAAAATATTTGTTTATTTAATTTTTGAGAGTTTAAAACAGCATACATTTCTCCCCCATATGTTCAATTTTATTTCATTACATTTTTTTATTTATTATTTTTTGCTGTAATGTGAGTCTTCATCCTTTTTGTCCTCTTCAAGTACCAGGACATAAAAGCAGGAATAATCATAAATCCAAGTGGTGGCTGCTGTAAAAGTGTCATTTGCGAGAGCTTTGCAACTCTATAACAAGTTACATATACCAGTGCATGTAAATCTTTCTCCCCCTATCAGTTAGTGAGTGTGTGTGTGTCGTTGGCATGCATGTCTGATTACAGCATTCAACTCACCTGCTCCTGTCTCCACAGCTGCCATCCATCAGTGCATCTACTCAACAGCATGGCACCATTCCAATCTGGCCCCTAAACCCTGCCACTCTGTGACGGAGTGAACTCAGTTTGTAGTCCCACTCCCAGCTGAGTGAAGCACCCTTCTTTACAATGTAGAGCATAAATGCCCATTTACTTAAAGTGCAACTTTTCTGAAACATAACATGAAACACAAATACCATGTTCCTTCATAACATGTCTACACTGTGAGACACGGAGGACAAACTCCACAGACCTCGTTCCAAAGCTCAAATGAAGATAATATAAGGGGTCATTTTTACCATCAAGAAACATTTAATTAAACAAAATGTCCCTATCTCTCTTTCTACTGCTCAACCTGGACAAAACTAAAGCTACTCCACTGAAGCTCAGAGGGACAATGTCAATGTGAAACTGCGAACACATGTCATTAACTCCCTGTGAACAAGTAAAACAACCATAGCGGTTATCTTTGATTCAGATCTTAGTTGAAAACCTCACATTAGAAACACAAATGCATTTCAGCATCTTAAGAAATTTCTCAGGCCAATATAGAGACATTAATGCATGCCTTTACCTGCAGGATTGACTAGTTTAACGTTCTATTTTCTGGTCTTCTGTGCTGACTAGGACCAGAAAGGGAGCACACATTACACCACGTTTAAAGGCTATTTGTTTCAAAATTGAATTCAAGGTTCCTATATTGGTTTATAAAGCTGCTTTTAGCCGATGAACCCTCTAGAACCTTCAGGTCTTCTGGTGGTGGCCAGTCAAGTTGAGGAAGTTCCATTTGTGAGCGTCATGTAGAGCACGGTGCCGACACGCTGGCTCCACAGAGAGATACGAGCTGAGATATGTTGTAGTTCTTTACCAACAACTACGTCACTGAGCTGGATGCAGGATGTACAACAGATGTTACAGCAGGAATACAGTAAACATAATTTGTGCAACCGATGTATATGTTCCGACTTTTTTTGCAGTATGCTGCGTCAACGTTCAGCGAGCTGTGGAACTTTCCACAGTTGTCAAGTAGAGATAATAAGAACCATGACGTTCAGGTTTTGAATGTATTAATGAAGACCTCCCTGCAGCGGAGTCACAGCAGCTCTCTCTCTCTCCAAAATGGAAAAGGACTGCTCTTCTAACGCACTGCCATTCTCAGTGTGGACACCAGGTGGACAGCTTTCTGTGTGGTTCCCGCGTTACATCGTGTGCGAAGGCAGCGGGAAGCTGGAGGGGATGGGGTTTACTCTGTCGGGCGAAGGGGAGGGAGGGAAAGGTAATGATTATTTGATATTTCTTCTCTCTCTCTTTCACACACACACTAACAGACGGCGTCTCCCTTTTTTCCATCTTCTCAGCCGCTATCATTTCTCTCCGTGAGGATCTCGTTGTCAATTCCTCCCAAGACTCATAATTGCTTCGCCGGGCCTCTCCACGTAATGGCCCCATACCGAGTAATCCTGAGCACCGGGGCCTGTGCTCTGCCTATGACTAAAGATTACTTTATTGATCCCTCCCTCTCTCCCCCCATTCCCTCTCTCTGTCTCTCGATCTCATCTCTCCACTTTTTCATGCCCAGAAGTAATTTCCTCACTGTTGTCCACTCCTGTTTCCTACCACTGGGTTCACATGACCCCATGCAGCGCAAAGTGCGAGGGCGGGGGTGGTGATGGGGCCCGGTGATCGATGCTTTGCTTTTTCTTCGGCGTGGCTGACTCAAACGGCTAACGGTTTCTAGTTCTGTGAAGCAGCTGCAGAATCTCCAATCAATGTAGGTGGTGAAGCAGATAACGAAAAAGGTTGAAGATAATGAGGTGAGATGTTTGTTTGGATATAGAAGGCCGTTGCAGTGCTCAGGGAGGGAGAGAGGAACAAAGAGGAAGAGCTCAGCACGAGCCGGAGCTGGATTGACAACCAGAGCTGAGGATCCCCTCGACATCGGGGTCGATGTCTAGATCGCTGCCCACTCCCGTTTTCTGTGCGGCATCTGCTGGACGCCCCTCAGAAACCCATTTCACAGTCAGTTTAACAGCCCACTCCAGCAGGAAATATTCATACACTCGTTTCCCTCCGCAACCGCAATCTCTTCAGGGGGAAATTGAAGCTCGGATTCTCTGGAAAATGAAGTTCATATTTCTTTTGTTTATTGTGGAGAGACAGAGGAAAGTCATAAAAATGACAATATCATGTTCTCGGAGTGAGTGCGCGTGGGACAATATCTGTTTTCTGTTCCGGGTGAGCAGTAATCCAACAGGCGATTCCTCTTTCATTCTCTGTTTTACTGCGAGGCCATAAACAGCACAGTATATTACATGCAATGCTGAGCAAAGGGGGGGGGGCCAAATTACACAAGTTATGAATCTGAAAATGTGGGGGAAAAAAAACCAAAATGGATCTTCACAGGGGGAATAACACATGGACATCTTATGTATGAGGCAGCAGAGTCGAGCAGGACAGTTAACCATAATAAAAGGGAAATTTATCAAAATGAAAGAGGGCTGTGGCGGCTGATAAACGCAGGCGTTTCATTCACCAGGACTGGGGGCCATTTGTTACTGACTTGTGCGGTGACTTATACAGTTGTAACTTTAGATTCAACAAATATAAACCGAAGGTGGTCGTTAAGTGGAGGTTTTTTACCTGCTCTTCTTGTCTATGAATTAGAAAATAATCTATATCTCAAATAAAAATTTCCTCATCCTCCATTTTATTGTATTGTGTGGGCTGACTTACTATCTTTTCATTATTTTCTCAATAAAATCAAAATTTTATAGGGTGGATGCTTTATGTTTTTATCGACACAAAAGGGATTAGATTGCCGTGGTTAAATTTTTTCAGCCATTAAAAGAGATGCAAAAGTTTTTTCTAATCTAGTTTTTAATGCGGTTGCCTGATGTTAGATGACCTGAAATGAAGAACAGCTGGTTATATTTTTTTATTGCATGCACTAAAAAACTGTGCTGGGATAGGTTCTGGGCCCTTTCACCGAATATGTGGGGATGGATGGGTGGATGACTCATGGATGATGGATGGGTAGATGGATGTCTGGATGTATGGTGGATGGGTGATGAGTAGATTGATGGATGGTTTGGTGGATAGATAGATGGATGGATGAGTAGATGGATGGGTGGATGGATAGATGAATTGGTGGATGGATGGGTCGATGAATGATGGATGGATGGAGTAGATGGATGAGTGGATGGATGGATTGATCAATTGGTGGATGGATGAGTAGATGGATGGGTCGATGAATGATGAATGCAATAAAACAAAAAGAACAGTGGTGTTGACATTTTGCTGTATTGCATTAATAGCAAAGAAAATACTCAAGTAGTCAACCAGTCAAACACCAAGGACAAAATAAAGACACTCACCCAAAGGAAAACACATTCAAATGCCAAGTGGGAATAATTTATCCAGAGTAAACTCTGTGACATAGTTCAGTCTGCTGCCACACTTCCATGGTACGCTCATCACTGCAGTATACATCCAACAAACCCTTGTTAACAATGAGACGACTATTGAAAGCTGTGCTGACACTTGCTGCTGTTTATACAAGCTTTCAAAAGACTCCACCTCCACCACAGAATCCACCTGTAGGATGTGAGTCTACATTCCCAGAGGGGGAAGTTAGTATTATAACTCCCTGCTGTATTTAACTCAGTGTTTACTCTGAGGGGAGTGACGAGGTCAGAGTTTAGACCATGTATTTATTCTACATTCACACATTCATCTATTTCATGTGAGTTGGCAGACTGAAATAAAATGGTGGCAATTAAAAGGATGTTTTGACAACCAAAATTTGTTTTACACCACTTGCATTCGCACATCTAAATCTATAACACGTTGTTAAGATTCAATTATTACTCATTTCAAAAAAAGTCTTAACATACTAACAAAATTTGTTTGTCATTCTTTTAAAAAGCATGTTTCCATAAATACATGGTTTATTATAGCCAGAAGCTTTAAAACAGACATTATCGTCGGATTTCAACTTTCCGACAGTCCTTGAACACATTGCATGCGACAAACACGTCTGTCAGAAAAAAGCCACCAAATCGAAGCTTAAAATTGTGCTATTTTATCAAAAACACGTTATTCTACATGTGTCGTTTAAAATATACTGTTGCAGATCCTGTAAAATAACGGTGAATTCTGCGCTCCTCAGCACAACTGGGAAGCCATGATTGACACTTGAGACAAATAGTCACATGACAAAAACTCTTAGAAACTCCGACTGACCTGCAGGCTGCTGAACACGGGGCTGTGAAGGAGGACTAGTCAACGTGATGACGTTTTGTAGTCCCATTAGGCCACTTGTTAGCAAACGTCTTTTTTTAAAACACGTACAAATTCACATATTTATTCAACAATTATTTTTTTTATCAGAGAGAAAAACGATTAAATCTTTTAAGCTTGTGTTAACCACAGATTGTATTTCAGGCCTCTGACCAAAAACCCATTGAATGGAGGAAACCTGAAGTGTAAAAATGGTTTTAGGGCTCATTCCTGGAGCACTCTATACTGCTGCTGTGCCAGTCAATCCCACCATGCTACGTGTGGTGATCCTGTATGTGCGTGTTGTGAATACACCACACATTAGAGGCTGCAGAGTTATCTGGATATTATTCAGATGGATTACATTTTCATGTACAGACTGTCGTCCACACTGGATGCGTTAGCACTTTGCATACCCTCCACTTCACCTTCTCCTGCAATGATAGAAATGTGGGGGTGTATCTGTCAAGTTGTGCTGTTGTATGTGCTTTTCTGTACTTTTGAAAGTGGCACAATCAGCTGTCGCAGACAGCTTGCAACGTGCAGACAACAGAGGAGAGGGAAGCTGCTGTCGTTGCAGCTGAGGCGTGTAGTAAGGTAACTGCATGGATGTGGGCAAAACAAGATGAGTAAGATCCAGCTATGTAATTATTGAGTAAGATCCAGCTATGTAATTATTGTGTGTTACTAAGTGTTTGCAATTTCCGCTACTTTAACCTTCTACTCCTGTAATTCATGGGGACATACTTTTATTCCACTACATTTATTTGACACCTATAGTTACTATTCAGATTAAAGGCTTTTAAAACACCGGGGGCGTGACCGATAAATGACACGGAAATGCGAAATACTAACCTTAGCAAATTCTGCATCAAAGCTGTTCATAATGCCAGCGATGTGAATTTGCCACAGCTGCAGAACTTGATCAATAAAAGGTTTGAATGGATTCACACAGGCAGAGGAAAAACTAGCAGGATCCTGTTGACCCAGAGCAGGAGTCTGTCTGAGGTAATGTTTCTTTATCCCAGAGGGAGCTCAAATTCACTCAGTAACGCAGTGTAAATAAACATAGCACGAAAAATAAGGACATTTCTGTTTATTTCCCTTTTTAAATGGTGCCACATTTGTAAGGAACATGCATTTGTGGGATGAGCAGCAGAGCTGAGTATGTGGGTTGCGCCAATGAAAAATTTGCCAAATCTTCTCTGCCAAACAGCTTATTTTGCCATTGCCTCTTGTTTGGTGGATTGGATGATTGAAGTCTGAAGAAACAAGGCAATTTAACAATTTATTCAGTTAACAAACAGGAGCCTCAGTAGCGTGTGGAAGAACCATACACAGCCACAACAGCCTGGCACCTCCTCCTCATGCTGGTCACCAGCTTGGTCACACACTGCTGTGGGATGGCATCGAATTCTTCAAAAAGCATTTGTCGCAAGTCAGCCAATGTGGTTATGTTGGTCACTCTGGCACAAACAGCACGCCCAAGCTGATCCCACAAGTGTTCAATGGGGTTGAGGTCAGGACTGCTGGCAGGCCATTCAATCCTCTCCACTCCCAAATTCTGGAGGTGGTCTCTGATAAACCCCGCTCTGCTGGCATTGGCAGAGAAGATTTGGCAAAATTAGGCAAGATAACTGCAGCTGATGTTTAACTTTCTGTTGAAGACGCTATCGCGTCAGAATTAAACAAACTGGATTGTATATTTTCACAGTTTTTACCTTTTCTGTTGTTTCAAAACAATTTTGTAAATTGAGGAAAACTGCGTGTTGACAGCACAAACAGCAACAGTCATTCACTACACCATCACAGCTCATCTCTACATGCTATAAGCGCTATACATTTTTCCGTCGCTCAGTGGTTTCTTGTATTTTTATTCAATTGCGCCCAGAGGCATTCTGGTCTACCGCCATTGATAACGCATTGGAAACAGGAAATGAAGGTTCCAGGCTAAAAGACAACATCCGCCAGAGTGAAGAAAGGCTCAATCGTAGTGGTCTCTTATCGGTCACAAACACCTAGCGAAGTCATCTCTACTGTAAACCTTGTGCTCACCACGATCACCGCTCCCCATCACAGAGAAGGAGACAATACAAATATGACCTTTGTAGTCTCCTATTCAGTAATGAGACCTCATTTTTATGTGCAATGTATCCATCCAGTGTTGCAGGGATGCTATCAACGGGTAAAATCTTATGTGCCATCAATCCCTTGTGTGAGGTAGGGATGTTCTGATCAAGTTTGTTTGGCCTGACCATTGAAGATCTGAGTCATTTAATTTTCCGTACCTGCCGATACAGTCATGTCAGGTTCTTATATTTGCCTGCATTACTGATATTGATGCATACTTGGCACTCCTTGTTTTTCTCAAGCCGCATAATCCATCAACTAAAGGTTTTAGTTCAAAATGCTGACATTTCTAAACATTTCTAAAATCATAGATATGACATGAGTGGGGGATTTACTGGGAGAATGTGACTCTAGAAATTGTCGTGAAACATTCAGGTCGATAATTTCAGAAGAGAAGACTAATCACTTTGTTAGAGTTGTAACTACAGAAATACTTGGGGGCGAATCACCAAAGAATGAATTGCGGCTACTGATACCACCCTGAATAGCGCATTGCTTGCAGCCGCTCCCTCAAAGTCCGATTCACAAAAGACATTGCACTAATGATACTACAGCTTAAACACGCCCATAAAGTTTCACTGCTGAGCACAATTTAAGTCTGATCGCAATTATCCATGTGGCAAAATATAAATGTTGCCTTTGAATCAAGAACATAGTAGGCCGAACAATGGCAAAGATAAAAAGTTCTAACTGTGAGCTAAAGGTCCTCACTGAGGAGGTGCAGAGGCATTCCTCGAAACTTCAGGCAAGGAAATTAAACGTGACGGAGAGGAAACGTGTTTGGGATCGAAAATCACGGTCGGTCAGTAAATGTGCTTCAGGTACCACCATCTCTCTGAAGACGTTAATAACTGAACTGTAACTGTGTGTGGCTATTGGCACCAATTGTTGTGAATTGGACTGTTTTTGCAATACGGTTCATATGCATAGAAAGGATTTGCACCACATGTCTGCATATAACCTCATTTAATTATGTGCAAATAGCACAAGACGCTATTTGCTTGGCAGCGCATCTTCATACAACAACCTATCCTTCTACAACAACATATCCTCCTATTACAACGTATCCTCGTACAACAACGTATCCTCGTACAACAACCTATCCTTCAACAACATATCCTCGTACAACATATCCTCGTACAACAACGTATCCTCGTACAACAACCTATCCTTCAACAACATATCCTCGTACAACATATCCTCGTACAACAACGTATCCTCGTATAACAACCTATCCTTCAACAACATATCCTCGTACAACAACGTATCCTCGTACAACAACGTATCCTCGTACAACAACGTATCCTCGTACAACAACATATCCTCGTACAACAACGTATCCTCGTACAACAACGTATCCTCGTACAACAACGTATCCTCGTACAACAGGTCATATGATATCTTACGGAAAACTGACTCCTCATTATTCGTGCATTTTCCAACGAAAGCCAGCAACACTTGTCAATTTACACTTACATGCATACGGTCTTGATACTTCCTCATTTGGGACTGCACATTTGTGGATAACATAAAAACATTTGATGGGATATTCATGAATTACGAGGCATTACTTTTCGTAGGTTTAGCTATGAATGCTGGATGAAATCATCCCGGGCAGTGCAGTTAGGGCTGCGTTTCCACCAATGCTTGTGCTTTTTTTCATATTTGTGCAGGTTTAGCAGCCACAAACACTGGGCATTCCTATTGGGATTATGCCCCCCCTGTCTACAGTTTACAGTGGTGTTTTTCTTCCGCTCTTGCAGAGATCCCACAAACCCAACTGACAAGTTTTATTTTGGCCCGTTATCAAGCTACTCACAGCATTAATGTTTATTTGCAACATCTGATACCGTCTGCTCCCGGCAACGTTTGTCACTTCAACCGGTGAATTATGACAGTCAGCGGCAGCTGAAAAGGAGAAGCAACACAGGCAGGGTGAGGACACAACTCAGTAGAATACAGTAAAGAAATGACCAAGAACTGTTTATTTTTGCCAATATTGATCCATTGAAATATGTACTGAAGGGCCCGAATACAGATCCTTAGGATGTTAGTTATCAGGTATAAATCCTGCTGAAGCTATTTCCCTCCATGGTTGCCTCTTGATGCTGCAGAGGAAACACAAGCAGAGAGCCCGGTGCCAATCCAATAAAAGATCCAGTTACTTTTTTCTCGAAAAAGGAACCATTTTTGTCCCGAGACAAATTAGCTATTTTTCAAGTCTGATTCTCTTCCATCCACACTATGTTTTCACTGATCCTTTGAGTTCTACTTTCTCATAACAATCTAGGTTTTATAAAATCATGTGTGATGCACTTTTTTTTGAATTTCACTGCAAACATAATCAAAACAGGACCATGTTAAAAATGAGTATTAGAAAAGGTAACTATCTCTAATAAGCCTGAGCTAACCTACAAGTATTAGGGTTCATATATATGCAAAAATGATATTGTTGACATTTAATATGTTTTATCTTCTCATCTTGACCCAAACAATAAGGTGACCAGAGAAGTTTGCAGTAGGTATCATTGTTGATGCCTACATTTTGGAAAGGAAGAAGACACATCTTCTGAAAAATGTCAAACTGAGTTCATTTAGCTGAATGTACACAGTGTTTTCTTATCATCGTGGCTTTTACATACAGTGTGAGTGACTGTGGCTCAGAAGGTGGAGCGGGTCGTCCCTCAATCAGAAGATCGATCCCCGGCTCCTCCAGTCCATGTCGATGTGTCCTTGAGCAAGAAACTTAACCCCAAATTGCTCCTGAAGGCTGTGACATCAGTGTGTGAATGGGTGAGTGGTATGTAGTGTAAAAAGCACTTTGAATGGTGGGAAGACTAGAAAGGCGCTATACAAGCACAAGTCCATATTTCCTATTTGTATAAGTTTAGTTTTATCTGGTTCATCTCTGCCCTTTAACATTTTATTTGACTCTATTTTTGCTCAATTATCTCTGCAAATTATATTGTAATCCAAACCGATCTTCAGAATTTGAATGTTGAAAAGAAAACAAACAACGATTCAGGCAGCAGGATATAAAGACAATGCACTTGACAACAACACAAACTAGACTCAACATCATCTCTCTCTCTCTTGCAACTTGCTGCCACTGCTGCCCGGGAAGCGACGGCAAGCTCAGAGATTGATTCCACACATTCTTCATCCAAACAGCCCCCAATGTTCCCCGTGGCAAAATGCAGCCAGCACGCAGCACCCTCACAGTAATACCCTGAGAAAGACGGATCATCAGACAAAAAACCTCACTGAGGGCAACTTGCTCCAGCTGACAGCTCTCCCCTCAGGAGACTCCACTCAATCACAGTTGCTCCCGTCCTGTTACAGAATCTCAGCTGTCCGCTTTAATGTTATTGTGGATTACAATCCATCTCTGGTTCAGATTCCTCTCCTACTATTTCTTCCAGCAGTGAAGCATCCATTCTGTTTTCCCCCAAAGCATGCTTTACAAAGATGTTTTCTTCACATCAGATCACTGTTGGACATTGTAGACTGCAAATGTACAGAAGCATGAGTGGGTGGAACGACAACTGGTCTGAATCAGGTGGCAACAGCGACGTGAAGCTTAGTTTATACTATGCCAGCAAATGACGTAATCACGGATTATACAAAGAAGGCCAATTCACTTTTAAATGCTTTAGAAACGGGTCTTAAAAATCTACATCTGAGTAAATATTTTTACAGCCAAATCAAACAGTTTACAGGATCTTTAACCTTTGTTTCTTTATAATGCATTTAATACTTTACTTGTTTCTTTACAGGGTTTGTATAAAGGCAATAAAACAGTCCATGAATATGAGATATGAGTTTACAGATAACTACAATCTTTCCTCGTCATTGTGGAGGTTTATGGCTTTTTACTGGTTACACCTACAGTCTATGAGTTACAATCGTCATTTTGATTCTTCACAGTTTTCTTTGTTCGCCCTCTGGCGTTTCAGAGAATAATGCAGCACATTGAGCATCAACGCCTCCGTTCATGCTGGGAGATCATGCTACTCGCCAAGAGAGAGAGTATAAACAAAGTTTAAGGTAGTTACATCGGGCCCAAAGCTAGTTATTAGTTAGGAAGTGCGCACACCGTGGGCTGGCGTCTTGTTCATAAAAGGGCCAAAATAAACTAATTTAGGGAGACATGCTACCTTCTCCCCTTCTTTTCTTCTCGTCTTTTCTTTCTGCTTCTTTCAGGTTTGAAAGGCTGGACTGCTCGCTCGGATTGGAGATGTGATCAGCTCGACAGTCCTGACAGAATTTGCATCTAAACTAACAACCGTTTGTCCTTTCACCTCGTCACATGATTAAATAGAGACTTGACATTAGACAACATCAACATCAGTGGCGGCCGTGCATTTTATACCTGGGCCTTCAGTGCTGTCCTGCAGCTGAAACACCACCTAATAACCTCATGATGGCGCCACAGCTACGGTTATTTGTTTCTAAGGGTGTAACAATACACGTATTCATATTAAACCGTTCGGTACGAGGCTTACGAACCGAACAATACATTTGAATAATACTAGTGCATTTGGAAAATGCAGAAGCTTAAATTGTGGTAAGTATAATTTTTTCGGTGGACTGCGCTCACGTAGGAGACAACGGGCTGTGACCTTTGAACCCGGAACAATAACGAAAAACAGCTGAGGCCCCGCACTTCTGGGAGGCTACGCTAAACTAGCTTAACAAACAATAACTCCGCGCATGACGGTATGCTTCGTAATTAACGGACAATGCATATAAAAAATCAGTCCTGATGACGTTGCTACTGCTAGCCACTGAAATTTGACGAGTCAAATCATCTGTGGGTGACCACTCAGTCCACTTTAAATTCTGCAGCAAGGATCTGGGAATTTTGTTCATTATGAAACTGGGGTGGGCCGCATGGACTGAATGAATTGTAATGTTGGTGATCCCATAACTTTTCATCTAGCGCCATATATCAGGACAGAATTTAAATCTTTCCAATACTTTTGTTTATGACCAAATACCTGCAGAACTAAATACATTCCCATCAGGTGTGAGTGGCCAGTGGATAGAGTTGTTTATTTCCTCATTCCTCTCGTGGTATGATTTTATGTTTGGTTCCTAAAACAGCTTTGAACATGGCTCATAGAAATACCTGTGCTACATGGAATCAGACAGTGTGGCTGTAATACACAGAGGTCTTGTTTGCTGTGAATTTGACTCATTGTTCTCTTCTCTCACTTGACTTAGATCTTATAAATTCAGACTTTTCTCCCCTCGCAGTAGATCCATATGGCCCTCCTGATATTTGGCACTTTAATCAATAGCTATGAGCACACACAAGCCTCTCCCAAAGACAGAAACTAGAGATCCAAAAATCTCATAGTAACAGGACCAGTAAACAAACCCTGGAGCCCCTTCACTGGCAATTAAGGGGGACAGGCTTTGTGGATAAAACTGAGCCTTGTTTTTTTCCAGTTCTTATCTGTTGAAGAAAGTTGTTAACAAGCACAGGAATTGATCCAAGAACAAACAGGAATGGCATTATTCTGCATGTGCAATACAAGTATGTGGTCCACACAGTCTTATAGAGTACAGTGCGTGTTCATAGCAGAGATGTGGGCAGGTCTGCTTTCTTTCTTCAAGCCCTCTAAATTCTCCGGCTAATGATCGTAGAAACAGAGAAAGTCATCTCGGTTATGTCAGAGTTAAACCATCTTAAAGGAATGGACCTTTCTCTCACGCTGAGCTCCCACCTTGAAATTGATTGTAAAGAAGAATTTTCGAATATCAAATGGTTGCTATCCCCGGGGGAGAACACATTAAAAGTCTCTACCTGCTGTGATTTTGTTCACTGTCCATTTTAAGTATTGGACGTTAAAAAGCCGCAACAGGAGCAATAATGAAGTGTTCCACTTGTACCTTCAGGCTATTAATGGCTAATCACAGACACCACATGCAGGGCTGCATGCACACACACACACACACACACACAGGATGCAAAAAGGGAAGATTGAAAAGGAAACTACAAACCTTATTCCAACAGAATGAAGCTTAAAGAAGGTTCAATGAGGAAACTATCTTCACGGCAGGCACGGTGGCAGTATTTAAATTCTGGATGGGCCAAATTAATTTCGGCCTTTTAATTATAATTTTCTTTTGATGTTTTTTGTTACTGGTAGTCTGGCAAAAACAAAAGTGACTAATACCATGCAGTGGAAGGCGGCTAGCGCGTCTGATTGATTACAACTGTTTTGGAATTTGAAGAGTTAGCTTATTATTTACCCTCCACACTTTGTAGGCTATTAATTCAAGCAGCTCATGCAGTTATATTGCTCAAATTTGGGGGAAATGAATGATATCCATCATGTATATATTTTGCTTTGGATTGTTGAAAATACCATCTTGTTTGGAGGATCTGGCTAGATTATTACTTGGTTACCATAAATCGATTGCAAAAAAACCCAAATCTTAAAATGACCTTTGATGTATTCATATCCAGTTCTCATTGATGGGCACGGAGTCCGTATTGTGACGCCACATCAATGGCCTGCTGTGATTGGTCCAGACTAATTAAATGTTGTGTTTTACTTCACTTTTTTTTTTAGGAAAGGGAAACAATTTTGTATTATTTTTGTACTTAAATGTTAATTCTCATCAGAGTTCAGAAAATATATGATGGGACAGTTATACAAGTGGGTGGGCCTTGGCATTGGCCTGTGGCCCACACATAATGTCACGCCTGTTTCACTGTTCCTCTATTTGTTCACTTTCTGTCTCTTTCTAACAACTTTAAGACGTGGTAGCAATCTGACGATCACTGTGTAGCCCCGCCCTAAAGCATACCCTGCTTTATGGTCTGTTTGACTCTAAATGGACGATCATTTACTAAATGAACATCATGTTGTATTGAAGAAGACTTGAAACTAGAGATTTAAACTCATGTTTACAATGGTTACTGAGGTAATAAATCAATAGAGAAGTAGAGTAACTTCTGCATTGGCCTCACTTTTCAGATGCAGAAGATGCTGATATGTCCATTTTGTGGCGTATCTGGAAATATTGCATTACTTGAAGCCTATTAAGATAGATTTCCATGTGATATGTGATCCTGGGATTATCGTGTTATACTGTGACATCGTGAGAATCCAGCTGCTGTAAAAATAAGTTGCCACTTGGCGGGTAACAAAAGAATACTTTATCTACTGCAATCTAATTAAAGATAGCGTTGCTGCTAATAGGTCCCACATCTATTCATATGATATGTGCACTTAAAATAATATTTACAATACACAAGTTTGTTCAGTGCCATGTTTATTGGCAACATTTTAGAATTGGGGGGAAGCAGCGCCCATGGGCCTTTCTCTGAGCTCATTAAAAGCTATGAAAAATGGATGGATGGCAGCTTTTTCTGAAAATAATTAGTTTTGTAAAATAATCACTATTATAAAGTGTTGAGGCAAAACAAGATAAATATTACACAGTAAAATGCATTTCATTGTCATTAAATTGAATGCTCCACCAAAAGCACTGAATTCATTCAACCACCTTCAGTGGTATGTATTCATTTTGTTGTCAGTCGGTGGTGCTGTTTTCCTCATTTTGACTGTCATGGTTGGTGTCACTGATAATAATGTTTTCTCAATTCTCCCTTTAATTCCAAACAACTTGCTGTTCCTGTCACGGGATCATTTCTGTGCAGCAGAGGATGAGTCACGGAAGAACTCAGCATCTCAATGGGATCCGTGACCTTCTTGTTTTACATAACACTGTTTTCTTCTGACGTTTTTTTTTTTTGAGACTGAGGAGTTGTTTTTGTAAACGCATCCGAAACATCACTTGTAGCAAAATTAAGTTTTCAGAAGTGTTTCAAAGACACAAAAGGTGACTGTCAGGTTTTGTAGAGTGTTTTGGGTATTGATATTTTCAAGCTGTCAGTATCTGCAGCAGACTGCTGTCATTGTCCTATGAAACAATCCCTAAAGCAATGAGAGTAAGAATTAAAATGGGTGTGAAACAGAGGGGGATCTTCACTTTATAGTGATTTAGGTGGGAACAACGTTACAGGCCAGGCCTGTATTAATCTTTGATTACTCATTTCAATCTTCATTTTTTGATGAACCATTTTAAGGTGGTGTCTGTGATTCTAACCAAATACACTTATTGTCAAATTCCAAGAAAATCTCCTCACGGTACGTCCGTTAGTGGAGGTGTGAGCTTCCCTCTTATGACAGCAAGTGGGAGATCAAAAGGTTTTTGACCTCAGTGAAATTGTTGTTCTTGAAAGGAAAAACGCCAACAAATATGAATAGGAGCAGGACATTAGATTAAAACATGTTGTGAATTTGGTGATGATCATCCATCCTTTTTTTCAGTTAACTTTTGAACTGAGGACTGAGACAATTACAGAGCGTTGCGTGTTTTAAAATTTAAACAGAACAAGCTTATAAATTAAGATAACTGCAGCCATTTTGCCTAAACAGGCAAATATAATCAATGCAATTTACAAAAATAGATTGAAATTAATTCACTTAACTTTGTAGAAGGAAACTGCACGTACAGTGTCAAGCCGAAGGGTAACAGCACATACCACATAACCGCAATATCGCCAGTTCAATTCGAACCAGGGAACTTTGCATGTCATAACCACCTCCTTTCTGGTCTGCCTCTCCACTGTAGACTGTCCAATGAAGGCAAACGAAGTAGTAGTCATTTTCTCATAGACTTCTATACAATCAGACTTCTTTTTGCAACCAGTCGCCCCTGATGGCCATTAGATGCAATGCAGGTTTAAGGCACTTCTGCATTGTCTTCACTTTCCATAGGCGGAGGATACGTCCCCTTCTATTATACTGTCTGTGGGGGGAAGTAAGAAGGATAAAGAGATCTACAAGGAAGGGAGAACAAGAAGGGGACATGAGGTGACTGCCAGTGTGTGTGTAACAAACATTACTTATTCTTGATTAAAATGCCCATGATTATTTTTGCAATGTTCGTACCACAGACAAATATTTAAATATTGATAACAGTAAAGTGATCAATCAAAATGATCCATTTCTGAATTTGTGACACTCATAAGGTGAAAGAATGGGCACAGTATCACTGCAGTATGAAGTCCCCACTCTGATAGGTAGACATAATGCAAGTCCCCTCATGACAATTTCCTTAAAAACTATTAAAAAGCACATTTGCTGTTATTTTCTAAGATAAATACCTTGAAAGTAAATTTTCATTTCCGTTTAAGTTTTTCTCAAAATGAACAGAAACAAAGGGCCACATATGGTTGGAGTAGCTTGGTAATCCACTGTTGGTAATGTAGACATGTATATGTGTGTGTGTAAGCCGAATGGATACCATATGAGTAAGAGCATCATAGCAGTTGATTAAATATTAGTATTGATTGAGACGTGATTGGTTATCAACTGTGACAATACTGCATTAGAAATAAAATAATTCAGCTGGAGAAAAATAATGGAAATATTGTACACGGGGACAGTCAACGTTTTCATCTAACAGTCCCCAGAAATAGAACTCTTATAGATATCCTTCTGCTCCTTCTTTTTATTAACAGTGATGTTGTGTGTGGGATTGTGAGCTGGGAACCCACTGTATCATACCCTGGAGGAAAAACTGACAGGCTTAGTGTACTGTATAGTTTCACGTCTCTATCTCTTCCCTTTTCTCTTTCTTTGACCTTTTATTATTTCCTCGACCGAGGTATTTTCCTCTTCCTGTCACCTGTCTCTTATTCTGGAAATGCTGATATATGGCTATGTCCTGTAGGTATTTGGGTAAACAAGCTTTGAACGCCTTCAGAGAGGCAATGAGTTTTGAGGCTTGAAAGGGTGACTTTTTTTTAAAGACAGCCGTCAGTTTGTGACTCAGACTTTTTTGAGGGTGTCCAAAGATTTTTTTTTGTTTTCATGAAAGCGTTTCAGCCTCTGCAGTGCATTGACAGCAGTCTCTGCCAGCATAATTCTACACAGAAGCAGAGGAAGTCTTTCAGAAGCACATGAAAGCTATTTCATTTATTTCCACAAGCTGCAGTAAGAGAAGGAAGGAGTAATTTATTAGCACCCATGGAAGTTGTTGTTGACAGTTAAAATAGTTTAAAAGGAGACAACGAACTGTAATTATGAATTTGGGCATTTATAACAGGATATGTTTCATTCCCTTGTTGTTATGATTCCTCGAGACGATTTTTACAGGACGGCTGCCAAACCTGGAGCAGACAGGGAATGGAGACAGACAGTTTTTAGTGTCTGGGACAGTGATTTTCAAAGGGGGGCATGGAGATCTACATTTACTGTTAATATGTGCAACGAGTGTCAGATACATTGTACTTAGGAAAGTGACTAATAGTTTACACTACAGCCATCAATATTAGAAACCTATTTCACCCACAGTGACGTTGCTTAAGATATACAATATCAACTTTCACACCAACAAAGGCACATTCCTATATTACCAACAGTGGACCGACATGCTACTCAAACCAAGTCTTGACTTCTGTTTCTGGTCATTTAATAAAAACAAAAATACAGCAGAAAATATTATTTTTAAAGAATTTTCCCAGAATATTACTGCAAATGTGCTTTTTAAATTGTTTTTGAAGCAATTGCCAAGAAAGGGTTTGCATCCTTTTATGCGGACGCATCACTGTTAAAAGGCACTTCAGTACACCTAAAAGTAAGCAGGACCGCTCATACGGCCTAAAGCTCAGCACTGAATCTCATTACGAACAGTGAGTTGGTGGTCCAAGCTGTCATGCCTACACGTACATTACAAAAACATACTGTCATAAGGTCAAAGGAGCAGTATGTAATACCTGGACACATGTTCCAAACAATTAGGGGCAGCATTTAACCTCCACTACTGGGACCATATATACATATATGATTTCTTTATACATTTACTTAACACCTCTATTCACTGCAAAATAGCACATCTTGTAGATGCCACCGTTAAATTCACTACGAGATAATCAGAGCCAATAGCCACCTGAAGTCGGGAGACATAACTGTCCTGTAAACTGTGTGCATCGTTGACAGAACTGTAGCGATTCAAGGCCGCTAATGTAACCAGCTGTCAGTGTTAGTTTTTGGCTGAAAATATCCTTTTTGTGGATGTTGTAATAACCATTTTACACATCAGGCAAAATATATAAATATAGTAATTACATTAATTACATTTTTCAACCATACTTCGTACACCTGTGTGGTTTTGCTCTTTGTACGTTATACATTTTCATTTTTAAGGGTCAAAACAGAATACATTCATGAGTAATGTAAACAAAAACTATTATTAGCTTATTTACTGTAACAAAAACAAAAATCAAATATAGAGAGCCACAGTTAGAGATACAGGAAAACAGCACAAAATGTCTGTGAGGTGCTTCCAGATTCAGTTAAATTTTAGCGTCTATAAGTGATTGAATGTTCTGTGTTGCTCTCTCGCAGTTGCTGACAAGCCCTAATAGCTACCAATGTAAACGTTAGGAAAGTTCAACAATCCAGCAATGTTGTACAGTAGCTCTGATGGAGGAGCTCTCTGGTGTAGTGAAAGAACTGAAGTGTATCAGGTCATCAGAGAACCATTTGTCCAATTCAGTGGGATATCACAGAGTGAGCTCCGTCACATACAACACTGTCTGATTCAGCGTCACGCTGCATGTCTGGTCTCCTTCTCCTTTTCCTACACTTTGCTCCCGACCCACTTGGAGTGTATTGTGCGATTGTCATTAGCATAACTTAATTTCCAGTCAGACAGTGATGGAGGTAGCTTCTACACACGACACCAATACATCATATCAATATACACTGGAAGTCTGTCTTCACCAGAAGCAGATGATTATCTAACTTATATATTTATTACATGAATATTACTGAATGTTATTGACTGTTTCAAAATACAGTACACACTGTTCCAAATGCTTTATATATTACTAACTCCTGCTGTATCAAATGGTCTGGCTAAGAGGGGGGGAAAAAAGCCTCCGGCTTCTTTCACAATCATCTTGGGGCGGTGCCAAGCCCAGGAAGCAGTGACAGGTCCCTTCCAAAATAGCTGGTGCATGTTCTGCTCAGACCTAATGTCGACTCTGTGTCCTGTATTGGGCTTTGCAGTCAGCTAAACTCTTTCCCCAAGGAACAGACCAGCGTGTTGTATGTGGACAGGTTTAATAATATGAAGTGTGAAACTACAAAACAGGAAAAAGATATACAAGCACATATTAGTTTTCATCAAACTTAAATACTGTGTACCGTATTTTCCGCACTATAAGGCGCACTTAAAAGCCTTTCATTTTCTCAAAAAACGACAGTGCGCCTTGTAATCCGGAGCGCCTTATATATGGATCAATTGGTTAATTGGTTGATCCATACTGGTTGTACACGGCGCTCTGTCAAAATGTTTCAGTACGACTGGTAAACTACAAAGCCGCACCGCGGTAAACACCGGTACTGTGCTTACTCCTAGTCCAACACCACTTGTGTGTATAAAGACCCCAAAATGGCACCTTTCAAGAGACACGCTTACGACGCTATTCTATTCTATGCGCCTTATAATCCGGTGCGCCCTATATATAAAAACAGTTCTAAAATAGGCCATTCATTGAAGGTGCGCCTTATAATCCGGTGCGCTTTATAGTGCGGAAAATACGGTAATTTAGAATGTTCATTTCAATTTTCACATGCAAACTTGCTAGCAAATCTAAACAGATCGTCACTAAATGTCAGTGTGTGATAAAAAATAATGGAAACATACATTCCTGTGCCATCTACCCATATTCAATCAGCTACATGTTACACATGTCATCAAACTCGTTCTACTTACAACATACTAACAAAATAAATCCTCAGAAATACTTAAAGCTATAAAAGTAAATTATACTCACTGGCATTGCCACTCAGAGGGCCAGGAAATGCAGGACGGATGAAGATAATATTGCACTGTCACTCTAGTACAACAGAGCCATCTTGTCACAAAACCAGGAAAAGGAATAAAACGTTACTTCCTGTCACATGTGCCACACATACTGTATAGTAGGTGAACACTGCATCATCTACACTTAACACTAGCTGGCAGTATTTGTACAGTGTGGGGACGAAAACTAGCGAAAAACCGTAACAACTTAACGTAACACTAGGTGGTAGTAATTGCTTCAAATAAAATACAAGTCATTACAGTGCAGATAGCATCAACTGCCTCATTGCGTAATTTGTGCATACACAGTGTTTACACTCAGGTGTAACCATTCGCTGCATCTGCCATTTCATACATTTGCCACAAGTAGTCTGTTATCCACTGTGCATTTGGCCCGCATTGACCGGAATGAGCTGTCGTACACGGGGTGTACGTATCTGTGATCCAGTGCTGCACAGACCCACTGGTGGCTGTGTTGGTAAGCAGCCTGCATTGTGCTCACAAGTTGGCAGACACACTTTCACATCCATTACGGGCGCATTAAAGCGTGTTTGGTCCATGAAGAACATGTTAAGGAGGCTGTGTCACTCTAGAGCCGCTAGCCGGAAACAGCTGTTTGAACGCGCCTACCCTGCTGATTAGGAATGATTTTATGTGAGTGCTCTAAGAAATGTATTAGTTAAATAGTAGCCTGATGTTGTTGCTATTCACAATCAACATTTTCCGAGGCTATTGTGTATTCATCCTGGCACCGGGCCTGTATTTGTCAGGACTGGAAGCATAGAGTGATGGATATTTACTGAAATGGTTTTAAGGGGATGTTATTTACAACCTTATGTCACATTCATTAATTTTACAATTTCTTGAGATCCCTTTAAACGGCACCATCAATTCATGAAGTGAACACACACACACACACATTTTAAGTGTTCCTCAATTAATTTGCTATAACAACCATTGTATGATTTTAGATAGCTCAGCACTGGGGACTCATTTACCACCATCTCCAGCAGTTTCAGGTTGGGCATCAGCCCCGTGGGGAAGATTGTGAGGGAGACCTGTGACAAAAAAATCTAGCTGCAACTAAAGGAGGAGCACATGCCAGCTCCAACAGACGAGATCTGAAATTACACAGCATAGATGTCCAATGAGAGATGGAGCCACCCCCTGTCCATTTCTGCCCTGTTCCTCTCTCTTTTTGCGAATGTATGTGTGTGTCCCGCAGTGTCACCACTTATTTTGGCGCCACAACAGTACATCTTCAGCTTCACCTTTGCTGCCTGTTTCAAAAAACATTGGTAATTCCTCTACACATGGAAATTATTGTTAACAGGACTAAAGGTGCATACAAATGCACAAAGGTTTTGGGTTAGAAAGCAGCTGGATGTTGGCCCATTGGACCACTTTTAGCTCCTACTGTTAGCAATCAGAGCAGCGAAGTCTGTAAAGTCGTCTCATGTTATTACATGTACAGTGTCTCTCACACATACAAACACTTTGGAAATGAATCTTGTCAGAATCAGGCATCTGACCAGGGACAGTGGTTACCTTCACTGATAATGTCTGCCTTTCAGGGCCGGTACAGGTGTCACCGCAGAATTTTAGTCAACGAAAAACCAATAAATAGTTTTCTTTATGTTGAACCACCGGCATGTTTTAAGGGTTGTGATGTCGCTCGGAGAGGAGAATAAGTATTGGCTTCACACGTACACACACTCTGAGGCGGATATGTTAAATTTCAGGCTCACCGGTGCGACCAATGAAAATGTTCAGTCGCACCTGACAGATTGGTCAGCAGACAATGATTGCTCTCTGGAGTCCTGCCTGGGACAAGCTCTTATCATACATCAGCGGGCTAATGTGAGATTTTTTGAGTCTCTGAGACGAGAACCAATTTAGAGCCATTGCTGCAGCAGTTGCACGTTTGTGTATTTGTGCAAGGAGCCATGTCTCTTTGTGTGATCCTCAGTTTGTGCACTACTCTTTGATATGAATTTCAAACAAGTCATCTGGATTCCCAATGAGAATAGTACTTAAAAGTCACTGTCCATAAACCCTAAAGGGGCCAACCACGTGAAATAAAGAAAAAAAGACTGAGGGCTCCTCAAATGTACAGGAATTAATTATTTAATTAGTTAAAGGGAAGTATGACATCAGTATAATCTGGAAAGTGGAACTTGAAAATAAAAAACAGGATCGGGCAGATAAAGGCGAGGTGGTGTAGCTGGCCAGCTGGCATCATACCGAACAGTTTGACAAGCAGCAGCATGATAGGAGACCTTGGAGTCTGTAGAAAAGCAGTGAACCATGTCAGGCACACTGAGGGGGGTCAGAGGGCAAAACAGGCACATGAAGATCGTACCAAGGACCAATCTCTGTGTTTTCGACATGTCAAAAAGAGATTTAGAAATTATTTTATTCCCTTTTTCCCTGATCTTTTTACTGTCTGAACCTATTTTTTAACATCAAAGGAATATCAACTAAGACAGTGTAACAGTTATCTTTACATCAGAATTTAGAGATTTACAGTTTGACTTAATGAGATAAAAAGCTGACGGCCATGACAATTTGGATGATTTGGACCTAGTTTGAGAAACTTCTGCATGGGTTTTGTGTTTTATGACGGATGGAAGTTGATGGTCTTCTAGGTGTAAAACATCCTCTCTCCTTAGATAGACATGTTCAGTTTTATGATAATTTATTCAAAATGACTGGTATGTGACTTAACTTCTTTCCAATAAGCTCACAAAACACACTCTTTGTTTGCTGCCAACACATTCTCAATCCCAGCCGGCCAAATACCACAGCTTGGTCACTGGCCCTACTCTTCAAGCTATGACGCTCTAGGTACCCGTCTAGCGGCAGTTTCCTGCGTTTAGGGACACCATGTCAGTTTGATCAGTTACCGCTCGTTACATGCATCATTTTCAAAATAAACTCCCAACGTAGCTTTGCTTAGTTTCTAGGTATATTTACGCAACAAAACTACTTGGTTAGGTTTATAAAAAAGATTGTGGTTTGGGTTTAATAAATACGTTTTTTACATAGCTTAAGTTACGTTCTTAACATTAAATGTTTAACGTAGTGTTTGATTAAGTCAACGTTGACTTCTGGTTCAGGGTTGGCCAGGCGTCCATGCTCCTATGCCCTGACCAATGGGCTATCATGATCCTAAATAGTCAATACCTAACTTTAACCAATCGTCTCTACCTCAACCAGCTGCGTTGGGCGGGTCTTGCCAAAAAATGCAGTGGGATTCATAATTATGCGCAAAGGACATGCAGATAGATTTTATTGTTAGATGAGACCCTTTTCTATCCAACATTTATTGTAGTTCTATTATTTCTTTCCCCAACATGATACAACCTACAATGTAAACTTGAGGCCTGTATTGGAATTGGTGACGCAATTTAGATATGAAAAATAAAAAAATGCAACCAACTGTTAACATGAACAGAAAAACAACAAAAAATGTCTTTCAGTCCAATTATCAGCCTAAACTAAGCTCATCACCCACCTAGCACATGAGCAGTTCCAACTTGGCTTTGCAGTATTTGTCGTTTTGTAATTTGTTCTTTTTCTTGTTTTGCGGCACATTTCCATTAACGATTATTCTTTTGCCTTTTCCCATGTTCCAATATTTGCAGCATACACTTTTGTAAGTGTTTTGTCCTTTGGGGCCACCTCACTTCACAGTAACAAGTGACAAAGCTCCACACACACTTGCTTGTCAGAAGGCTAGTGGCAGTACAAAGAGCCCTATGAAACATCAAGTGGTGACTTCCACACTAGTTCAGGGGTTACATTTCTGACCTTGGAGGAGCTCTTAGATGCTTCTTTTTCTTCTAGAATATCACTGACAGCTTCCGCTCTTTTCTTCTCCCCTCTGCTGCCTCCTCACTTTCTGAATCACAAAGCCCAGCCCTGATTGTGGAATATGCTTTCACACATCAGTGATTTCTCTTCCGTCTAAGCTCTGTCACAGTTCTTTCCTGCTTCTCACTTGTCAGTCTCTCTTTCTCTGCATCTCTTTGACTGCGAAAAAAAGAATGGTAGCTCGGATCAGAACAGACAAGAAGGAAATGTACCTTCAGTAAAAGTTAGGTCTTTGAGTCTGGTGGAAATTATTTCTCAGAACTGATGACCGGCAGTAAAAAATGTGCTGGAAATGCGCTTTAAAACAGAGCAGCTCATTTCATCAAGTTTTGATGGCTTTCCTCCACTTGATTGAATGAGATACTTGAGTTTTAAGTATTTCCATAACCACCTGATGGAATTAACAGAGTGAGCAATCTCATTTTGAAGCACATTAGGTAGTCCATTTTGATAAATAATTCCCACATGACATGGGATGACTCACTTTAAAGCACTTTAGTTATGCTGGTGGTTCGTCAATAGATAGCAGAACTCTGACCCCACTCACTTGAACATGGTTTTCATAGATGAGGTCTTCCACTCTGGGATGAAGTGTTGTTCCTGAGAATCTTTTGTAAAGTGTGCCAAAAAAAATATCAGTTTGGTATAAATTCATAGCATGTTATATTTATGACTCCGCGAGACTGCTTTAGATACATTATTGCATTTTTTAATAGGTATACAATGCTGAACGTGTCCCAAACAAGACCAAGACGCAACCTCTCAATCACCTTTTACACCCTAGCTACCACAATGGAGACCTTATTAAAGGGGAACTGCATCGATTTTAGACACAAAATTGTGTTTACTAGTGTTGAGGAGAACTACTGCATATGTGAAGCATGCTTGAATTCGTAATAGCTGTAACCACATACTACCAATCAGTGTTTATTATCTACGCCATTCATTTACATGAGTTACTACGAGCAACCAGGCATGAAAGCTGAAAGTCACCAGTTATGGTGCGAATTATTCGCTCAAGTAGATTACATACAAAGTCTATGCACAGACGCGATGAGACTGGAGTGACACAAATTTGCGATGGCGCGATTGACGCGAATTCGCGTCAAACGCCAAATCGGCCCAAACACGCAAGTTGAAATTTTTCAACTTCGCCGAAATATTCGCGTTACGCCCCAGCGCGATAGCCTATCAGCGTTGAGATGTTTCTCCTGTCATCACTGACTGCCGTTGTTGAATCAGGAAATAAATACTGTAGCCGTCTGTGTTCACCCAGAGCTCTACGATACCGCATATCAATAGAGACCGGACCAAACTATGTGTATAAATGTGTGTGTGTAAACCATATGATACAAACAATTACATACAACAACAGACGCTGCCGTATTTAAGTCTAGATGATGTTATTCTGAGTGTTGGTGGAGCTGCTACAATGTTAGTATAGCCTAGCACCGATCCATCAGAGCTCCATTGAGAAGACAAGTAGCCTACAAATCGGCATCATTACGTAGCTATTTCGGAGTCCCTTTTTGTCGGAGAAGACATGTACAAATCGGCATCATTACGCAGTTATTTCAGAGTCCCTTTTTGTCGGTTTATTGCCATTAAATCACAGCCAAATCAGTTTATTTTGTGTTCATACAGCTGTAGTAAACAGCGACGTGTGGCTTGCTAGACACAGTGAATACACTTCAATAAAATCCACGGAGCTCCTCTGGACAATATTATAAACCCAGAAGTGACGGTGTTTAGTTTCCCGGGATATCTGGGACTTCCACAACACGTAGTAAGCAGAAATAGTTTATTTTTTCCATGGTTAATGGCGGACAGTTGAACGGCTTTCAGGGCAATAAGCCACGCCCCCTCTCCGGCGCGTCCAGCGCCATTCGCGCGAATGAACACAAATAGTCCCCGGCGAGACAGGCGGCGCGAATGACGCGAATACGTGGCGCGGCATTAATATGGTCACTAGTTGAAGTGAACCACCTGTTGACCTGTTAAAGACAGACACAATCTTCCTGCTATTGACTGAAGTAGCATTTGACCACTGGCAACTTTTGTAAACTATTTTCATTACGTAAATAAGGAACATTTCTGAATTATAGGAAAGAATACTGAATAAACACTTTCCCATAAAGCAATACGTCATACCAGGATGTAAGACTGAACAGCACCTCTTATGCTATGACATTGAAAATACAAAATACGGATTGCTTTTTTCCTCGTCCCATGGATCGGCACATCTGGTGATTTGTTAGCATGTTGGATGCATTACCACTCACATCTCCTACAATGGTTGAGCAACACCGACACACCGTCCTCGTTCAAACTCTTTGCTCATTTTTTGATTATCCGGGAGTCAGGCTGTGTCGCCACTGCTAAGATGGCGACGGCCCTTCAGAAACCTATGGGTGACTTCACCAATACGTCGTCCATATTTTACACAGTCTATGGTATTCTCCTGTGGAAGTAGACAAGTCATGCAAAGCGATAATCAAGTATACCCGAGTGAAAAATCTATTTGTTCTCCATGTGCATGATTGCACTTCAGTTAGTTCACTGTAAGGATGGATTGATATTCAGTTCATTGCTGCCGGCCTTTGTGTGTCTGAAAGTCAAAACGTCTAAAACATTAGGACCGGAACTGAATCAGAGTGCTGATGACAACATAAGACCACCAAACTTTTCTTTAATGTCATTTTCTTTACTATCTAATTTGAAATGTAACTATGTCATGGTTCTTTATGATGGTTCTCCAAGGCTCTTGTTTGTGGTTCTTGGGCAACCAGCCATCATTGTATGTATGTAATTGTGCATTTCATTTGGCACTTAGCACAGCATCAATCAATACACGTTTTCAGTACATAAATACAGTCCCTTGTGACAGTGACTTCACATGACTACTTCTCTAACTTATAACTTTTTTCTGAATTTCTGGGGACCGCAAAATGTATTGCATACAAAGTGAGGCTGATGAAGCTATTTGAACTTTCATATGCATCAGGAGTTTTTCCATCAACAGCAGGACTTTGGCCATACGGCTGATTGCTGACCCAGAAGTGTTTGTGGTGGACCAGCAAGCCATATGCCAGCCAATTCCCTGCTGGTAACCTTCAGCATGCAGCCAATGTGCTGTTAACTGGGTTTTCTTTTTTTAAGGTCTCCAAGGAAATTGTTTTTGCTGATTAATTATTTTATATCTAGAATGTCTGATAAATGTAATAATTTTAACTGATGTATAATTTAACTTTTTATTAATGTACAGAGACATTTTATTGTGCTCAGGGAATACAGAGAATGTGATGATTGAATTATGCCTTTGTATTTGCAAAGATTCTGTTCCATGCTTCTTCCGCAGAAAACTTGCTAAAAATAAGCTTGACATGACAACCAAGTTTCCTCCAGTACAACGTTTTTACAGGCCATGTGTCTGCAACAGATTGTTGCTGCGAAACAAAACAATAAGCAAGTGCAGATGTATTACAGGATGGCACTGCAGTCCAAAGTCACAGACCTACAATGTATCCTAGCTTTGTGAAACGTTTTTTCAGAACTAGGTCAGAGAGGTGTTTAAATGCTCTGCGTTATGTGTATATATCATACATTTGGAATTCCCAAAGGTTCGCTGTTCGGTCCCCTCATCTTTATCCTCTACATGCTTTCCCTTGATCACATCATACGCCACCATGGCCTCCATTTCAACTGTTATGCCGATGACACCCAACTCTACATCTCCACCATATCTATTACCGCTGATACTCACTCCACCCTCACAAGGACATGGATTTATTGTACATTATCCAAAATAAGTTTAACAAATTCATTGACAAGTAAGTCTTGAGTCTATGAAGTCAACAAATCCCAAGCCCAGTTCAAGGCCTAAACTTTGTGCCCTTCACCAAATGTAACACTATGTTGATTATTTTAACAGAGTTGCAGTTACATAGTGTAGTAAATTTAAAGAAATAATTTGAAAGCCATTGAAATATTTATACATTATTTAAATTAACTTTGTAACATTAAAACACAAAATTAACAGGTGTGCCTTTATGTCTTTGTCCTGTGAGACAAGTACAATCATTTGTGATTTCTGGTAAAATTGATCACAGCAGATTCAGTGTACCAATAGAATTTTAACAAAAGAGCCAGCGGAAAATATTATGAAATGTAGAGATGTTAAGTGTCTTGATGGCTGTATTTGAAGGTAGTTTCACATATTGCTAAACATCCTTCAGAAAACACAATTAGGTTTTTAATTGCTAATTTCTTTTAGTTTAAATTTATTTATGAATAAAATATTTTTCTAACATCATCTATCAAATGTATCTTAAATGTATCTTAAAAAAAACATTTGTTGTCTTTTCATTGGTTTTCTAAGAAACCAAACACGACCTTTCCCCATGATAATTATAGGATCAATGACAAATATGCAAAGTCTTGCCAGAATTTCTTGGTGTGAAAACAAAACTGTTTCTGAATAGTCATCAGAAAGAACAGCTCTTATCTGTTTGTTTTTTTAATTACTGAATGTTGTGATTTGGTATTTTGGTTAGGTACTCATAAGTGAGCATCCAAACCTTCTTCATATATATATATATATATAGATATATATATAGATATATATATATATACCTATATATACCAAGTCCAATATGCCATGATATATGGAAGAGACAACATCTCTTAGGCAGGTTCAAAACCTCTATTATTGTTACTTTTGGGTATGTAGTTAAAAACAAATTCTTCCCACTGCGAATCCGCTGGATTGGGGTTATTTTTTTAAACTGCAACAAAACATTAAACCGTAAAATAATGGCTCGAAAGCAATGCCAATATTTTATTCTGTTTACCGATTGTTTAGAGAGGACGTCCTCTCCTTATTTTTTTCTTCCAATCACAAGAAAAAAAATAGATAAGGATTAAACTCCTCTGCCTCTATGCCTCTCCTCTGACTGATACATACATGTGAGTACAATCGAACAAGATGTGAAGTTAGGGAATAAAGTGGTTCCAATGTGGGAACTTCTACTGTACGGTAAAGTACCACCCACTGAACAACAAAGCTGGAAGTTTAGGGTGAGATGGAGTTGGCCCCTTCTAATTTGTTATTCGTTGTGGGTAATAATCATGGTTTAAGTTGAAGTTCTAATAATTTGGGGACTATAAAGAGGAAGTACAATGTTGCATTGTATTCAGTTAATTAGCTGTGGGCATCAACCAGAGCCCCAATTTTGCCATTTGCCTTTTGGGCACCATTAAAAATATGCCAAAGTAGACATTAGCAGTTATTTTTTGCATTGTACACATAGTTCCTACATAAAACTGCTTCTAACAAAATCTGTGGATTATCTTGAGTAACGAGGTCATGATTTCTGGAAAGAGACATTGCTGTTGAGCTTTTCAAAAGTATTATTTGTTTGCTTGAAGCACCACAAGCCATCTCGTGGCCGATATCTCCAAAACTAGCTGACTCACACCCAAACTATCTCGATTCTGTGGTGAGCTGTCCTTGTTTTATTGCCTTCATAAGCTGTGTCTGTAGAACACGAGGCTGCACCTGTCCATTTCACATCATCTTTGTCTTTTGTCTCTCAATCCTCACGGTTTGAAAACCTCCTGTTAGTACTTAGGAGTAAGTCGGACTCATTGTTATTACACTGTAGATAAAACTGAGACAAACTTTACTGTCTCCTCCCAGTTACATTCATATGCAGCTATTCTACATTAGGCAAGACAAGGCAATTTTATTTTGTATTGTACGCATCCAGAGGCAATGCACTTTTACTAGTAAAGTGCATTACTCAAAAACAACCTTTTTTAAGAGTAAACAATTGAAGTAGTATTTAGTCATGTAGGCTTCGAGGCAGTGTTCACTACCAAAGCGGGACACAGTGCAACATGATATAATACAGCAGAAAGGTTGTGTTGAGGTCAGGATGATGGATGTGGATGAATACCATTTAGCATTAATCATCAACACAAGCATTACAACAGTCATCCATATACTATAGTGCCTATAAAAAGTATTCACCCCCCCTTGGATGTTTTCCCCTTTTGTTGCTTTTATACATGAAATCATGGTCAATATAATTTGGCTTATTTGTCAAGAATTTTCAAAAAAAAGCTTCTTTCATGTCAATGTGAAAACTGATTTTTACAAACTAATGTCAATTAATTAAAAATATATAGTGTAAAATAAGTGTTTGCATAAGTATTCACCCCCTTTAAAGTGACTGACCTAATTCAACAGAAGTCCAGCTAGTTGATGCCAGCAGTGTCACAAGTAGTGAAATGGAGATCACCTCAGTGCAGTTGATGTGTGTCAAGTGATTGTAGTATAAAAACACCTGTGTCTGGGAGGTCCAGTCTCTGGTTCATCAGTATTCGTGCTACAATTGCAACATGAAGACAAAAGAACACTCCAAGCAACTCAGAGAAAATATAATTGAAAAGTATAGGTCAGGAGATGGCTACAAAAAGGAGAGTTCAGTTCAGTTCATCATTAAGAAATGGAAGGAGTATGGCACTTGTTTGAATCTCCTAGATCAGCTTTATGGCCATCAGACTAGATGCTATGTTTGGTGAACACCAAACACTGCACATCACCACAAACACACCATCTCCACAAGCATGGTGGTGGCAGCATCATGCTCTGGGGATGCTTCTCAGCAGCTGGCCCTGGAAGGCTTGTAAAGGTAGAGGGGAACATGAATGCAGAAAAATATCGCCAAATCCTGGAGGATAATCTCACTCAGTCTGCAAGAGAACTACGACTTGGGAGAAGATTTATTCTCCAGCAAGACAACGACCCCAAGCATACAGCAAAAGCTCCACAGAAATGGTTCAAAGACCACAAGGTGAATGTTCTGGAATGGCCAAGTCAAAGCCCAGACCTCAATCCAATCCAGAATCTGTGGCTTGACTTGAAAAGAGCTGTTCACGCCCGATCCCTGAGCAACCTGACAGAGCTTGAGCTGTTTTGAAGAAGAATAGAGAAAAATCTTAGTGCCCAGATGTGCCAGCCTGAGTGAGACACATCCACACACACACTCAGTGCTGTGATTGCAGCCAAAGGTGCATTTACTAAATACTGACCTGAAGGGGGTGAATATTTATGCAATCATTTACTTTAGCGTATATATTTTTAATTAATTGACATTATTTTGTAAAAATTTGTTTTTTTGCAAATTCTTGTCAAAAAAGCCAAATTATATTGACCATGATTTCATGTATAAAAGCAACAAAATGATGAAACATCCAAGGGGGGTGAATACTTTTTATAGGCACTAATAGTTTAATAAATTATTATTATTTAGTAGAAGTTAAACAACAAGTGCTACCCTTCTTCTCCAAACGTGTCTGAGAACCTACTTCACGTAATGCAAAAACATGTAAGGCTCTCTCTAGTGGTAGTGTTTGTTTTGTCAGTTCTGGGCTACTGAAGAAACATGGAGGTGCAACATGGTGGACTCTGAGAAGAGGACCCACTCCCTATGTAGGTATGTGCTCATTCTAAGCTAAGGAAAACATGATTCTTAGTTTCAGTTATACACAAGCAAAAATATAGTGATTTACATTATATTCCATTTTTGCTAATAAATCTACATAAAATAAACATTTCTACACACTGGTCCAAGAGTATTGAATATATACAGTATTTATGTATCCACTGGAGGTCAAATTTTAAATTTGTCGCACAATTTACATGGTCCGGAGTCAATGTTTCAATGGAAGGGATTTTTCCCTGATATAGGAAATTATACCATTTTATAATCTGTCATTTTTCCCCAAAGCCCTTTATCGATGCTAACTCCACTGCCTGAATGGAGAGGGTGTGGACAGTCACATGCAGTTTTGCCAGATCAGATCAGTTTCCAGCCTAACTCAAAACCCATCCAATTCAATAAAACAGCCTTCACAATAATTCCAAAACCCTGGCAAATGTTGACAAAAGCAGACCAAATTTCATCTACCAGCCCAATGCTTTTTTTCCCAGCCCATCTTTTTTAAAAGACCAATTGGAAAGAAACCTGCCCAATCTGGCAGCACTGGCCACATGTCTCCTCTTACCAAGAGTAAGCAGTTCTACCCATATGCTCTAAAACACAGAGGTTTACACTCTCCGCCCAGATTCCACAAACCCTTTTATACAAACCAACCAGCAGGGATTTCTAGAGCTGTGAGAAGAACATGATCCCGCACTGGCTTCCCAATGCTCGCTTTCTTTCCTCTTTCCTAATAATCAAGCGTTATCTCTGCCGTGTCCAGTTTAGAGTAATATGGAGAGTACCCAAATGGCCATCCCTATCTCCTATTATACTCCAACCACTTTGCTTTAGCAATTTCAATTCAGTGGCAACATTAAGTGCTCAGGCAATAAGTAGGGTGGCATTAATAAGTGCAGTGCAAAGCAGAGGAAGTTGAGCATATTGTCATATGGATAAGAACAAGAAAATATGAATGCAGTTGCCAAGTTTAAGAATAAACTATCAAGCTGAACTTTTAAGTCAACTTGGACGAGAAGTCACGACAGTGCTCAGAAAAGATGGAAATTGCAGTCCATGACAACTGGCCAAACTCCATCTGCTGATGAAGATCATGTGACGTGATCAAAAGTTCAAGAACAACTGCTAAAATGGTCTTTGGGGTAAGATTATTTTGTCAAAATAATCTTCTCAACTGGGCGGCTTAAACTCACTTCCCCTAAGGAATTAAAAAGAAAAATCAGCAATGACAAACATTTTTTAAAAACTCAAAAATGTTATGAAAAAATATAATTATTTTAGTTATTACTATGAAGTTGGGGAGTTTGTTTTTGCAGCCCATTGCTGGTATTTTAATACATTATTTTAGTAGATGCCAGCCCTGTGGCAGCAATGTGTGTCTGTGTGTGTGTGGAAGCTGACAGGCGTGGCGCTGATGTGTAGAAGCCTGAAGAAATGACTGGGGTGAATGTTCCCTCCACATACTGAGCTCCCCCACATGATGAACAATTATCATTCATTACCGCTAGCCGACAGCCTCTCTCTCTCTCCCTCTCTCTCTCTCCTACCTTTGCTAACGCACCGTTTCTTCACCCCCACCTCCCTCTCCAACTCTTTTCCTAGATGTCCTTCAGCAATCGGCATGGAGCTGTCATCCTGTCAGCCCTCCATCAGCCTATCGATTCGCCTATCTTTGCCCGACCATGGACAAATGCTTGCATGCCAATTCCTCTCTGTTTTCTCCCGCACTTTCCCTCTCCCCCAAACCCTTCTCTCTCCCCCTCTAAGTGACTTGTTCTTTAGCTCTAAGTAGTTTTGGCAGGGGGGTAAATAATCCATTCTAAACTTTATTTCAGGGTGACAAGAAATATTGCTCTTTTAGACTGAGGTAAAAAGTGGTGTGCCAGTAGCGTTTAGAAAGACAGATAAGGTGGGCAGTGTGGTGTTGCAGATACTCAGAAGTGATCTTCTCGTGGCTGAGGGAAAACACAGCCCGATATTCAGACTGAATGACCGTTTGGTTTCCACTCGTTACTCTTGCTGACATTGACTTTATGTGGGGGAGGATTTGACTTTGCCCCAAACCACTAATCACAAATATGCAACCACTGTTATTGTTTTCCTTTGACACTGAGGGTGTTAGCTAAAATACAGTTTCATAGACAGACAGTAGATAGGTTATTAGATTTCTGTGATCGAAAATAGGACTTCCATTTACCTGGCTCAAGATCTCACAAGACTGGCGGCCAGGCTGATCTGAAGGCACTCAGGCAATGTATTGTGAGGCAGTTGATAATGTGCCGTAAGCTCTCGTCTCATATTTAGAAATTTTCTATTTTCTCTACATCCAGAAATGTATAATCTAGTGTACATTTCTCGCAAACACGAAATCGACATACTATACAGTGTAAACGCACTACATTATCCAATATTTTACCACTATTTAACTCAAACAATACGTCTTTTCTGCATCATGACTGTCTCTGCATTACATGACTGTATCGACAATGACAATTGTGTATCACAAATCTTAATCAAAATAACCTGTTAAATAAATATGTTTTCCACAGTATATTATGTACATATGGGAGCTCTTAACTTAACCTTAACGTCATTCACCGTCATTCATAATTATTTTATCCAACTGGTTAAGTATTGGACAGTGGGGGGTTTGATTAGGTCTCATAATCAGAAATGATTTTATTTTAGTATACAACTGAGCACTTCTAACAAAATCCAAATAGCATACAATTGGAACGCAGATTTCACATCATACCTAGTGTGAATAGTATGTTTGTATATTGTCACAGCCCGAGACAAAACAGGGAGACAATGAGCTGGCGCCAAAAGTAGTAATTTATCTGTAATGCCAAAAACACGTTAACAGCACTTTCACAAGGTCAGCAACCGTTGTGGTGAGCCCGTTAACACAGGTCTTCCTTTTTCCCCGCCTGCCAACTGGAAAGGGTATCTAAGGATGAGCAACGCCCCGGCACAGGTGAGACTCATCCTGCTAACGATCCTCCACTCAGCACCTGTAACAGATGAAAAACTGGCACCTCGTGTATGACAGGAGGAGGGTCGTCACAATATGATTTTAAACAGAGCCAAAGAGACTGTTCTATATTCAAACTAAATGATAATAACAACATGCTAACATTTTCTAAATACAAAGTATCGTTGAGGTGGAACGCATCAGGTACAAGTTGCAATTTGTAACTCGAGAAAGTAATTACTGTCAAAAATGACTTTGCCTGTGTCAATGATTGTGAGGTAAACAGTAGAATTCGCTCACAACGAAATCGGGGAAGTGTACTTAGACATGGTCAGCAACCACAGTTCATTGCCAGAAGACATTGCTTTATAACTCTGATTTTTTCTGTTTCACTGAGTGCTGTTGTTGGTGTGAGCACTGCCTTGGCAATGTAACACAACTGAGCAGTGGTGTATAGTAACGAAGTAGAAATATTTCGTTACTGTACTTAAGTCGTTTTTTTGGATATCTGTACTTTACTTTACTACTTATATTTCTGTTGACTTTTACTTCACTACATTTTGCAAAGAAAACTGATACTTTTACTCCGATACATTTCTCCTGAAACCTTCGTTACTCGCTACAAAATCAAATCTTTAGAAAAAAATGAATCATGAGACCAACATCGGGGACTGTGGTGGAAGACAGACTGCAAGCAAGCAGGTTTGGCGAATCACGTGGTCTAGATGAGAGTTAAATCATTGGTTAATCACGTTAATGCGCAATTGCAAACAAGTGCTCTCAAAGCCGCTGTGTTTTGATTCCCAGTGATGCCCAGGATGCTATATGCTATAGCTAGCGGGCGAGTACACGATGACTGATTTCATGATGGAAGCAGAAAAGGAAGCACCTGCTACTCCCGCAACAAACGACAGTGGTGATGAAGACCAACACCCGTGGCCATATTTGCGAGGAATGTTTTCTTATGTTGGAGTGAAAGATTCTTCGTACCGGATGAAGTGCCTCTTATGCTTACCAAAAGCTACCGAAATACTGGCATTCAAAAACTCCCCATCCAACCTCAAGAAACACATTGAGGTAAATTAAGATTAATCCCATGAGCCGCAACCTTAATGTTGTTATCATAATTAGCATAAACCTGTTAAGATATCTAGCAGTGTTTCCTACAGGATTGGAGTATATCTTTGGCGGGGGAGGGGGGGAGTTTTGATCTTCTAATTTAGCTATATATGGTGTATGTTAGGCTAACGTTCCCTAGCTATCGTAAATCAAATGAGACAATTAGTGTAGTAGACAGATCGCTAGCGAGTTAGTGAGCTGAGGAAGTGTTGACATTTGTGAGATTTTGTTGATTTGAGTCATCTTAGCTATAATCATTGCAGCACGTTAAGTTAGCTAACGTTAGCCACCACACCATAGGATTGACAGTAGCCGCGAGAGCGCAGCATTACGATTTGAACCGTGTTGGAGATGCATACAAGTGTGTGTGTAGCAAGTGGGGCTAGCTAAAGTTGTTATGCTTACAAAATGTCTTTCTCTCACTGTTTCAGAGAAAGCATGTACACCACCTTAAAAAATATTGAGAGCTGACATCAACAAAGAGAAAAAGGGCTCCTGAGACTCCCTCCACCAGCAAGCAGACCACATTAGTGAACACCTTGGCTGTGTCTCAGAGGTCCACTGACAAAGCTGTCGTGAAGTATGTCGTCCAAGGGCTCCAGCCATTCTGTGTTGTTGAACAAGAACCATTTAGAGATTTTGTGAAGCAACTGCAGCCTAATGCAAAAAGTATGACACGGCTGACCCTGCGCTCCATGATTGATGACGCCTCCAAGGGAATGAAGAAGGCGGTGACTGAGGCCATGAGGGGAGTTGACCATATCGCCACCACCACTGACTGCTGGTCTGTCAGAAGGCGGAGCTTCATTGGTGTTACTGCCCATTGGATTGACCCTGACAGTCTCAAAAGATGCTCAGCAGCCCTAGCCTGTAAAACAACTGAGAGGTTCGCACACATTTGATGTGTTGGCAAACGCCCTGAATGACATCCATTCCGAGTTCGAAATTCGGGAGAAGATTCCGAGAACAACAGACAACGGCTCTAACTTCATAAAAGCTTTCCAAGTTTTTGGTGAAGATGAGAACAACAATGCAGTCGGAAGTGATGGTGATGCATCTCAACCAGGAGAGGATGAAGAGGATCAAGAGGGGGGTGAAGAAGTGGAGTTTGTTGATGTGTCAGCGCTTCTGAATGAAGATGGTGGTTTGGAGTTCCAGCTCCCAAAGCACCAGCGCTGTGCTTGTCACCTACTCAACCTAATAGCTATGGTTGATGCCCAGAAAGCAACATCCAATGAGGCATACAAGAAAGTGTACCGTTCAACATTTGGCAAGTGTAATGCACTTTGGAACAAATGTGGAAGATCAACACTTGCAGCCGAAACTGTTGAAGATGCTTGCTCCCTCCAACTGCTGCGCCCGAATGCTACCAGGTGGAACTCCTTGTTCCTGGCAATGGAAAGACTGCTGAGGATAATCAAAGACAAGGGAGAGGGGACCATCAGAGTCCTCTGCACAGACCTAAAGTTTCCGATGCAAGTAAGAATTATGTATGTTTTATTATTTCATCATAATTGAACATAATGTCTTTAATGTCTCTAGAACTGTGGATGTGTTTCCCCACCCTTTCTTGGGCACTAATAACTTTCACATTGTATCCCAACTTCCACTTATCATTGATCCATTTTAGTTAATTACTCATCCAGCAATTTTTTGTTGAATCTGATGAAATGGTTATATAGTGTTCAACCTGCTGACCGCCAAACTTGACAGAGTCAAGTTGCCATTGAAGTACTGCAAGCCTTTGGTGGATGCTCTACAGGTGGGAATAAAGAATCGTTCTGGCCACATGTCAGGAGACCCTGAGTTGATCGCAGCTGCGATTCTTCTTCCAAAATTCCGAACAACTTGGACAAAGGATGATGCCACAATCAGAATGGGTAAGACAACATGGGGATAGTGAAAAATAAGTGTATGGTTGTACATTTTGACTCTTTGTAATATTGGCAAATCCACAAATCAATTATGGATGCATGGACAGTGCATGAAACTAAATGTATAAACCTCAAATTAAAACAAACTATTTCGTACAAAACCTTAGGTTGGGGTCATGATATGTTAGAAAGTTGTATTAATCCTATCATTTATATTTTCACCCTCACTATATTTCAGGAATGGACTACATCAAGCAGCACATGGAAGAACCCTCCCTGCAGCTAGGTGATGCCACCAGGTCCAGTTCATCTGATGAAGATGACTTCTTCTCTGCCCTGCAGTCGTCTCAAGCACAAGACAGCACCAAACAACTGGATGGATACTTGGCCTGTTCAGCAGATCACATGCACTTGCTGAAATCCTTCCCAGCTGTGTGCAAGCTGTCTGTGAACCTGAACACCTCTACCTGCCTCAGCGGCCTGTGAAAGGCTATTTAGCATCGCAGGACTAGTCTTCAGCCCAAGAAGAGCGAGACTTAATTCTCGCAATTTTGAAAACCAACTTCTTTTGAAGATGAACAGGACATTTTTCAGTTTCCAGTAATGACTGGGTTGTTATTTTCGGTGCTGCTTTAGTATGGATCACAGCCAACCCTTATTTTCAACACAGCTCCATGCCCTTGGTCATGGTGGCCACAGCACTTAAAAGAATAAACTTCATAATTCTCAGAATTCTGACCCTTTGCTTTTTTATTAACAGCATTTACTTGTACTTTTACTTTCAATACTTAAGTACATTTAATCAGAAAATTACTTTTGATACTTAAGTACAGAAAATATCAGATACTTTAAGACTTTTACTCAAGTATTATTCTAATAGGTGACTTTTGCTGGAGTCATTTTCCAGTAAGGTATCTTTACTTTTACTCAAGTATGGCTTTTGGGTACTTTATACACCACTGCAACTGCGGCAGGACTTTTTCAAGCAACAATCAATCGCTCAACATGATTTGAGATATATGCACTAACTTCGAGGTCAGGAACCAAGATATGTATAACTAACATCAGTGAAATGGAATTTAGAGGCTTTGGAAATTAGATCCACTTTTCTGTCCAGTTAAATTGTAACTGTACTTGAACAAGAAGAAACGGCAGTATTTTTTTCTCTACTATGTCAATTTATTTAACTTTTCAGTTAGTTTACACAGTTATCACCCCTCTGGATAGATTTACTTTTGAGTTCAATACCTTTGAGTCAGGCATTTGTCCGATTTAGACTTCCCCTCTTACACTTTATAGGTCAGGGTTTTTTAAACATTTATCACCTTGCCCTTATCCACACTCACACGTGGCCTAGACATATGGGGATCCGAGAGAAGGTGGACTGACTAAAACCTGACTTCATTTGTATTCTATAATGTTTTCGCACAGTGGTTGCTTTTCAGATGACATGACACACCCAAATGGGGAAGAGAAAATGTGAGAACTGCAGCGTTTGAGTGTAGACTTTTCTCTCTGAGCCTTTTTGAAGTTAAAGCAACAGAAACAGTTTCTTTGTGCTGTTTGGGATGTCAGCATATACCGTATATGTATTTAAGGTAGTTTCCCATCTCATTGAAAAGTAATATACTTCATATTAACATGTTGGATTTTAGAACTCTGGGAGCTCTGGTATGTTAGAGGGGATGAAATAGCCTTTCAGTATGGATTAACCCATGGGTGACCAACTGCGGCCCATTTTGAAGTGGCCCATGGTGAATTTTGAAAAAAAATAAAGTATTATATTGTTAGACGCCATGAAACTAAATATGGCTTCTTTGTACACTGGCACATGGGAGTTTTCTTAGTCTAAAAACACTGACGTCCTTGCAGTAAAACCAGCTGAAAACTACTTATTTACTATTGTTTGACCCGTGACTCTTTGCATTTTTCTTCATATGGCCTACAATCAAAAAAGTGTGGCCACGTCTGGATTAACCTATAGATTATAGATGCGAAGTGGGAAGAGTTATTTTGGGTACCGTAGGTTCCAATAGTAGAAATCCCACAAAAAACATCTTTCCATCTGATTACAGGGACATTTACAAGAAATCAGCAATAGAAAATGTGAATCAATGCACATTTCCATCCACTACTGTAAATATTAGAGGTTGTAGTCATCGACATAAAGAGTTGATGGTGCTAATTCTCCAGTCGGGTACCATTAAACCACTGCAGAAGAAGAGCACCAGTCAAACCTCAAACGATTGAAAATGTGGAAAACACGATGGAAATATGACATCCGTTTGTTTCATGGATTCATTTAGTAGGGTTACAGTCTCATCTCTTCACACGGATCCTGATCTTTTCATCATTTATTCAATAAGTCTGTTCGTCCCATTTCATTTTACCGATACATCAACTTTTTCATCAAAAGGTTAATAAAACCTTTTCCACTCAGATTTGACTTGTGAATGGAATGCAGTTAATGAGATGTGACTGGCCATTTGACACTTTCCAGCGCTTGGATTAACACGAAACTCTCCCAGTTCAATCATCAGCAAAAAGATGAGCAACTGCAATGGGAAATCATAGAACTTTTCGTTCATGATAGATGGTTGATTGGTGGATAAAGATTATACCTTTTAGAAAACTTACATTTCAATTTGCAAGTGCATTTCATTGCACTTGCAAAGTCAAGGTCAGTTTGAGATGAAATTGTCAAATATGGGGCTTTGGTTTTCTTGTCATCTGTAACAACGCATTCTGAACTCCCCATCACTCTGACTGGCTTATTCTTCATAACAGAGGCCGAGGCTCATGGGTATCATAATATTTAGAGCCATCTATCCAGACAAACGGACATAACACACTTTATCAGAAACAAAGCAGAAATTACATAAACATATAGACCCCTACGTTTTATGTTGTTGAGTAATATTAAGGTTATCAATACAAAAACATTTGGAATAACAATCCAGTGTTGGTCAAAAATACATCCAGAACAGTGGAAAGCTCATAAGAATTCAATATACAATCATATCAGAGAAAACAAAAACATTTTCAGATTTTAGTAGCCAAGCAGTGAATGGTGGGTATTTTTGCTTAATAAATTAAATTAACTGATAATACATATTCAAAACTGTTAATCCATTTAGTGATTTATTGTCCATAATCACCATAACATTTAATATATTTTCCCATGAAATGCCACACATTTTTCAAAGCAATAATTGGTATGACATGAACTATGCTAACAGATGCTAATGCATGGACCCCCCCAGTGACTGGGCCTGTTTGCCTCAGCAGTCCGCTCGCTCTGCCCAAAAGGATAAACTGTCCCGTTCTATTGTATGCCGCCCGCTTCTGTTCAGGCTCTCGCTCAAACGACAGGATCGCTATCACAAGGGACAGCTACTTCCGCTGGGGAATGCATGTCAGCCAGCCTTTCTCCCTGTCTCAATTTGTCATCCCTTCATTGTCTTTCTCTTACTTTATGCTACCCAACATACTCTCTCCGTCACTCATTCTCTCACTGTGTGAGGGATGAAAAGCAATGGATTGGCTGCGAGGAACGAAAGCGGTAACAAAAAGGGAAAGTCTCAAAGGAATGCAGAGAGACTAAACGTCTTCCCGGAAGATGAAAAACTTAATCTGTATATACCATACTGTATAATCAGCATGGTGTCTGTGGTTGCCATGGTCACAGTATGAGCCGCAGCGATAAGTTGGAGAAAGTTAAACTATCATCAACTCTGATTGAATGAAATAAATGAATTAGACAGGGTGTGATGTAGTCCTGGCTGGTTAAAGACGCATTTAAACCACTGAGACTCGCGGGATGGCCCACGATCCTGGACAAGGTTCTTCTCTTTAGGAAGCTGTTGCGGGCTCAGCCTCCCTCAGCTTCAAAGCTAGTGAATATACTGTCACCATGTGAAATGAGATGACCCACTGAATCCATTAGTACCATCCGTGCCATGCTAGCTTTTCAGGAAGGGGGCTGAATAATGCTCTGAAGTTCGGCTAAATTTGGAGGGGAAACACAAGGCGATCTTCGAAGGATTCCCTTGAATTCTCATCTCAAGATAAGTGAATGAAAATGGGTTCTGTTTGTACCCACGAGTCTCCCCTTTATATAATTGCTCCCATAATGATAATCCCATACACTCTGGGGCAAAAAAACAGGCAGTTTGTATGCAGTATAAATGTGTAATTTTCGCCAATTCTAAAAGTGGTTTATTTGAATATTTCTGCACACTGGGGTCCTGAAACAGCCTTGGACTTGCATGCATTGGGTATGACTGGAAAGCTGAGACTTGTTGGTCCAATGAGCCCAATTAAATTTATGTGTTACGCTATTAGTCCAAAAGTTTTTGATACCAAATCCCAGCATGGATTTTTCTTTGGTGCTCATGAAGTTCTTGCTGTCTGATTTTTAAAATCCTTTTCGAGTGGTAAAAATGTTAAATTTAGCACCAAATCTCTGTAACAAATGTATCAACACAAACATTGCTGCAACAACTTATGATAAATTATAGAGCATGAGAATGACCATCATATACTTCCATCATAATGTTCTAAACCCTTTCACATGTTTAAAATGTATTTTGATTTATTAATTTTGTATTTCTTATTCATAGACTAGAACAACTTGACAAATAAATCTTCCGGTTCCCAGCTTTCATATGATGTACACCACTACTATGTGGCATATACTGTTGACTCGCCATCTCCCACTAAAGATCTCCCTGTCCCCTGCTAAAAAAGACAAAAACAGGTCTGTCAGGGTCTCAAATGGTTAAGAGTTAACATATTTGTAGAATGGGAAGAGCCACAAGTGTAGACACAGCTCACAGACACGCGCCCCGGCACTTGTTATAAAGGTCAGCCTGCTGGCCAGATGCCAGACGGAGCCAAACCAGCTGCTCAGACACCGGCTGATGCCAATCCTGAAATCAGCCATGTCAGAATTATTATTATAATGGTGAAGTGAAATAAAAACATGCCTCCTGATTTATGTCAGGAAGTTTTCCACATCACTTGGGATATAGACTACCTGTGGCGGCTGCAACCAGACAATCAACCAGGCATAGTGAAGGTGCTGTTTCACTGCTCTTTAAATTATGATGCGAGAAATGAAGACACTTGTTTTGACTGACTTTATATTTCTAGATTGAGTGCACCCAATCACATAATGTTGAGTGAGGGTTGATAAAAGTGTTAACTTTCCTGTCAGTGTTTTGCAGCCGACCATCCTTCTGGCAAAAGACTGAGCAGCTGCATCACACCTCTCTAAGTAGATTATCCTGGACAATTGGACTGTACAATTCTACAACAGCAAGAGGGTTGTTGTCAGGAGCCTTTACATCTGCACCACAGCGGAGGAATGTCTTCACACCCCTGCAATTAACTATGGACTGGCCAGCGTAGTATATATCATGCAGTTAGGAGATGGGGAGGCAGTGTCCCTTGTTCAGAAGAGCACTCACTATGTTGTTTTAAACTAAGTTCTGTTTAATTACATTGTACTTAGACTTTAGTGCAATTATGTAAAGTTTATATATTTATTCTGATTTGTCACTTTGGCTTGATTTTGTGATTTTGTTATCCATCCTAATTATTGTAAATACTTTGGGTGAATAAAATCCCTATTTTTCCCACTTTACCTCCTCTCCCAGCTTTATGCGTACCCTGGTCCCTCACACAACCCTAACCCCTCTAAGTCAATGAACTCCTTTGACTTAACAGAGACCAATACTTGCCTTTTATAGGTCACTCTGCAATGTCGGCCCTTCTACCTTCTATTGTAAAACACCTGTCCTGAAGGACAGTGTTAACATATTGTATATATATGTGGCCTGATTAAAAGGATGAGACCAGCCACTAAGATACATTTATTTTTCATGTGGGTCTTTTATTTCCCCCGACTGCACTCTTGTTTTTGTAATTTGTCAAATTTTGAAGGTACAGAACAATTGACAGCAAAATGAAACAATTGCTTTTTACTCAATTAGGATTACAATATAACAGGAATGACAACTGGAAACACTATATTCAAAAGCTACATAGAAAACAATAGTAGTGGCTTCCTCCTGTTAAGCAGAAACAAAGAAGCTCTGCATCTGTCTCATGCTGTTCAACTCTATGAGATATGCAGATAGCATTCATTTCAACAGGAACACAATTATTTTCAAAGAAAATAATGAACTCACTCGTATACCAGTGCGCCTGTGTGCTCAGACCCACACGTGGAACTCACGGCAGCTTCTGTCTCCCCTCTCAATGAGTCAGATGCATACAACTTAACACCGTGTCTCTAAACAGTTAACAACCCTAATTACAAGGGGATTCGGCATTTATTCGTGACTTCACCCGCTACTTACGCTGAACCGTCATTCAGGTCTTTCCCTTCAGCGCAGTCTGGATGCTAAATGCTAATGCTCGGTCCTCAGCAGTCTCTGATTCCCGCTCTGTATCTCCACATCTCACGTGAACTCCGTGATGTCTCTGTTCTTAAAGTGACAGTACGCCCAAAATAAAAACAGCATCTGTCACTGTCACTAACCCTGCACGTAGATCATGGGTACATCCCAAGTCTCTTAATTCTCATTTCCTGGCTCCTCGATCCTCGCTTGAACCGGAAGTTGTTCTGCGCCGCCATATTGACGGCTGTCCAAAAGCTCTTATTTAGCTCTGAGGAGAGAGGATCGAGGAGAGAGGAGGGATCTCCGAGGAGCCATGAGCGAGGACCCACGAGAACAGACTTCCAGGAAGTCTTTTAACGGCCGACATGCCCCCTCATTGTTCATCAGTCATGTGATTGGACGCTGCAGCCGATCGGACTGATGAGATTTTTTTCAACATGTCACAATAAACTCAAGCTTTATATTTGATTCGTTTTCTGATTCAACATCTGGTTTAAATAAATGTTCATTGTAGACTGAACAACAAAAGGACCACAAACAACTTTCTTCATTTATTAGAAAGATTTGTGTTTTCATGATCTGAACTTTTATTATGGAAACAATTAAAGTCAGAGGGAACTGGAGAGACGAAACACTTTTTACATCATTTATCATCATTTCATTCAGTCACGTGAGGCTGTTCATTCCTGATTGTCGGGTTTGATGAGTTTTATCATTTAAGAGAAACAATAATCATATTCTGGGTTATTTAATAATGATGTCATAATCTGAATTTCAAAACGTACAGACGCAAATAATTCATAAATAAGACGATCGCATTCCGCTGGTAGAAATGGATCCTGTGCTTATAAACAGAACACAGGACACAGTTTGTTAACAGACTACAGAGAGAAACACCTCTACAGTGGTGATTACTGTGTGTATTTATTAGTTATTAGTATTATTAGTTACTATTATTAAGTACAGTGATCATGTGAACAGACACAAACTTATCAAAAGTCTCTCCAGCTGTTAAAGCCGACTGACAGCTGATCCAGCTGTGATCATCAGCACCGTCATCAGAAACAGACGTCGCTTCACGTGACGCAACTGAGGAAAGGACATCTCATGTCTCTTAAAACATATTTCCTCGTTCCTCTCTCCTCGCATGGTTTCCTCCATGCATCCCTGGTGGGAGGGACTAAGACGCAAGGAAAGGACCCAAGTGAGGGAAACAGGGATGCAATTAAGAGACTTGGGATGTACCCAGTATCTATCAGGGCCAGTGCAAAGACCTTCCTGCCCCCACTTCGCCTGGCTACATATATATCCAAAGTCTGACCAGCATACAGCAGTTTTTTGTTCTTTTTGCACAAATCAAAACGTGTGCTGCAGTTTAAAGCTAAAAAGCCAGTAAGACTTAAATTGAACTGTTGGGGATACACGAGTTGCTTGTAGGGAGGCGATTTTCTTTCAAACCAATAGGATCTAGATATAAAACTGCTTAAGACTTCAGAGCTGAATATAATAAGACATAGATCATGTCTAGCCTTCCTGTACTGATCCCATTATTTGCTTTACTAAATGGGCCCTGTTGCCTTGCATCGAGTATTTAACCCTTTAATCAAAATAAATCCTCACGGACTGGTGGGTGAATCCATTGTCCACTTCCACGCACTTTCTGCAATACTTTGATTTTGCATGATTTGCAGTAAAATGTCTCTCACTCTGACCGAAAAGCAGACACTATCCCTGAATTTCAGCATATGCAGGCAAAACATCAAATACTATTTATCTCTGCTTTGACTAATGCATGATGCGTCTTTATAATCGACGCTGTTGACAAGTTATTTACTCTTAATTAAACCCCAAAGAAAGTGACAGGAATCATGACTGAAAGATTCTTGTCCCACAATAAACATCAAGCCTGTCACAGTTCAGCTCCACACCCTCCTCACTCTTCTCGTCAGTCACTCCCTTCACCTGTTCACTCACCTGCCTCTGATCAGTAATCAAGCCCCTATATAGACTCCTGCCTCCCAGACACATTTGCCAGATTGTTCTTCGGTTTTCCATGCCAGACTCTCCAGCACGCTCCCACGGATTGATCGCCTGTTACTGACCCTGCCTGCCCCTGTTCTACCCGTCTTGCCTGACTCCCGGTAAACCCACTAGCCTTCTGATCCTGACCCTGTTTAAACTCTGTCTGCTGTTATAGAAGTTTGTAATAAAAGGTCAAAGATCCCTGGAATCCTGTGTGTTGCATTTGGGTCCATATACAACCCGTCACAAAGCCACATTCTTTCATCTATATACCCTAACCCTCATGCCTACTGGAGAGTAGTCATATGTTAGTGTATACATGGTTAACGGATGCAATGTGTAAGATCTGGAAAGAATTTTAGTAAAAAAAAAAAATTAAAAAAAAAGATTATCAACAGGATATGAAGGTTACAGTGTTGCATGCTAACCAGCTAGCCGCTTCCCGTCCAGTCTGTCCTCGGTCCAACATGAGAGGATGAAGACGTAGAGCTGCCCCGAGGGCTCTTCAATCACGTTGAACTTTCAGCAAACTCTGTTGATGCCGATACAGAGGTTAGACCCGGCGCATCACTGGCCCGCTGTGGGGTGCCGGGGTTTTTGCTAGCTAAATCAGAGCCGCCAACTGAAGCTTCACGCCACGGAGTCACCGCAAACGATCAAACGTACATGGACTATACAGCCCCCAGTTAGTGTCACAACCACACGGATGGCTAACGGAAACTATAGGCATTAATGTCTGTAAATTTAGATTGTATAGACCCAGTGGTAGGGGTGAAATGCTGCCCCATAGTTCTTTAAAGCATGTGGCTAGACATTACACAGTTGTTGGGAACGTAAAGGAGCGTGTTTGGGTTATCGGCATCTAAGAAACTAAATTCTTGACATCAATAGAATTATTAATGTCAGTAACAATTATTTATATTAACGGGGCACCATCCTGCGAACAGGGACCAATAAACGATAAACTAAGTCTCATAATTAGTGTTTCCTCACAATGTCAATAGTCTGAGTACTATTACACATTCAGAGTGAAAGTGAAGGTTTAAGTTCGAGCACAGACCACATATACAGCTATTATCACAATACATGCACAAAGTAATCACAGACAGCTGCTCTTTAAAATATAACAGTTTATTACGTTCTAATGATCTAGTCAACTAATATCTAAACTAACAACTATACGTTTATGAGCACGCTATCTAAAATCAACAGACTATGGAAAAGAGGGGGGGGGGGGAAGAGTGTGTACATGTAGTGTGTGCATGTGGGTACGTAGGGGGAGGAGCGAGGGAACAGCTCAGCGACGTATGACGTAGTTGGGACGTGGTGACGTCTCATGCGCGAGACTCAAAAGTCTATACGTGCCGGTAGCCGTTTAGCACATAGCTACATTAGCTCAAAGCTATATGTGTGTGTGTGTGTGTGTGGATTAGTAAAAGAGAAGGGAAAGGAAAAAAAAAAATTGAAATAAAACAAAAGATTAAGATCCTCCGCGTCACGCTGGGGTTCGGTAAACTGTTCTCCCAGCCTGAGGAGCACGAACCGGGCTCTTTGTCACAGACGCGGTTCCGACCTCTGACCTGAGATGCAGTCCCCGACCTCACTGCGGCTGTCTCGACACGAATCGCAGTAGCATGTAATACACGCTAACTTCTACACAACACTAGCAATTTCAGGGATCGCCAGTGTCGGTGATCATAAAGCATACACCACTTTATAAAAATGAACAGTACTTTAAGCACACAAACAAGATAAAATAAACACAAATGAAACTCTGTCTAACTCTGCCCAGAATCTATTTCGCCTTACGGTACGATGCAATCGTGGTGATTGAGGGGGGTTCTTCTGAGCTTCGGTGGGCTCAGGCAGCGCGGCTGCGGGCCGCGGGAGCAATTCTCTCGGTGGGAGAGAATCGCTTCTTCTGGATAAGGGAGTTTCGCGTCCTTATGGCCGGAGCGAAGGCTGGGGCTTGGTGGAGAGTGGAAGTTCTCTCTTTCTCTTTCTGAAGAAGTCTTGCTTCTTCGCTTCTGCAAGAATAAAAGGGTTCGCTTCGTGGATACGAACGAAGATAAAATAGACAGTTTGGTGAATTCGGCCAGCGAATATAAACTGTTAAACCTAGGTTTTGGTTAAAAAGGGAAACAACGTTGGTGTGCTCCCTAGCTCGACGGAGGTCGAAGGGAAAAAGCATTGAGGTGGGGGTTGCTGGTTGTTTTGTAGAAAGGTGGCTGAACCACAGGGGTCCTGGCCCTCGGCCAATTAGATTGCAGCGCTGCTTTCAGGTAACTTCAGGAACACAGTTTTTGGGGGGAGGAAACTCACACCCTAATGTGAATTTCTTCAGAGTTGGGGGGTTTGGTGCTCATCAAACTACAATCAGGATGAAACCTTTGCCTGCAAAAGGGAAGGCCTGACTCTCTTTGTTCCACAGCACATGTCGAAGCCATATATTCAGATTCCAACACAGTGCACATTTATGGTAAAGGGAAGATTGCTTTCAAGGTTTAAAGAAAGCGACATTGAATGTTTATGGGAAATTTGACACAATCCATCCTTTCCATTATGGAACACTGACCAATAACACTTTCTTCAGCTAAAATGAGAAAAAAAAGCATTGAGCACAGCATGTACTTCAGGTCCGGGGGTGCTGGCAACTGCCAGATAAACACGTAAGCAGAACATCGTTCATAAAATACATATCCTCAAAAATATTTTGAACAGGTCGAGTATGAGGTTTCCTTCATCGCAGGAGGTCGCTTAAGAGGAAAACATACTGTAAACGGGTCGCAGTGAACACAAAACCGTCATGGTCTTTCTATTGAGGACAGTCTTCAGTAATGGCCCTAAACCCTGTACACAGAAAAGAGGAGGTAAACTGTAAAGAATGCAATGCAAGCAAAAAAATGTCTGTATTCCCAAAGTGCTACATTTCCGTGTCAAAAGGTTTCCCTCTTTATCAGACTCCATGCATTTCTAACAGAAACCACTGTCATCAGGCTGAGTCAGACCGCCTGTGCCTCGTTAGGCTCAGAGTGCAGCCATCAATTAGTTGATTAATTATTTATGAATTAAGTCAATCAGTAAGATACAGTGTGAAACAGGTTTTCCACAACCAGGTTTATGTGCTGGTCTGTGCAGAGATAATGGGAAAATCACAATTATCAGACTATTGTCGTTGTGGTCACTGAGGAGTAACAGGAGGCCCTATTAGCCTCTTCGGCCCAATCCCAATGTCCCCCCTTACGGACTCACGGACTTTGAGGCACGCTCCTGCGAAGTCCGTGAGGGCATAGGATGCTGACTTAGCCTAAGGGAATTACCCACAAGTCATAGCAACGTGACGTTAAGTACTGGGTTTCCAGGCGTAGCGGTTCAAAACAAAACCAACAACAAAAGACACCAGTTGTCATGGACAGAACAACCGCAACTACAAAAAAAAGAAGTTTACATGTAAGTATGAACTCAAAGCTCACTGGTGATTCATTGCCAGATCTGTGAGTAGTAATTTGTTCTATGATGGCTCGATGATGATTTGTAAATGCTCTGATCAAACAACATTACTATTTTCTTTACAAACAGGAAGCGAACAGCAAACCCTTCAATTCATCCAACTACGGATGGAGAACGAGCCTCATTTTACTGGCCACAGGAAAGCTTCTGCTCAAGGTTTTGAGTAAGCATTCAGCTAGTAAACTTGTAGTAGCAGCAGCAGTAGTATTCATTTATTTCTGTCCTTATTGACAGTTCTCCAGAAGAATACACAAAAAATTAAATGAATAACAATAAGACATTAAATAAAGAGGAAAGCAAAAAGCTGAGGCTGAAGCTTATGATATACTCTGTTTCCATATTATATTCTAAGAGGCAACCGTTTCAAAACAGAATCAAAAATAGAGTTCCAAATGTTTCATGCTAAATAATAATCATATCTCAGTTTCATGAGTTTACCACCTTAATTGTTATTTGTTTCATACTGCCTTGTCACAGCATTCTACAAGTTAAGTGAACCCCTTTGATAGGGGCATATAATGCTGACAGTCTACTACTGCTGTGGTACATGTTCTTCTCTGACATTAAATTGCATTTAATCCTAACACATAATGGACCCCCAACTTTGCTTTTCTCATCAGTTTGGTCATAAGTGAGATGGGATTGGAGAGTGAGCTCACAACCATTCTAGCCACTAAGAAGTGGGAAAACTTAAAGAAGTACAGGTGAACCAAATGTATACCTGGTGAATGGGCTACTGGATCACATAGGCTATTTCTATATATGAGTTTACTTTACAGTCATGGTGAATCTTCCTGAATGATGTTGTCATGATCAGGCTCTGCCTTCTGTGTTCTGTGTGTGTCTTTGTGTAGCTTCACTCTCCTCACTCCCTCAGCATCAGCCTAACTCCCTTCACCTGCCTCTGATAACTAATCAAGCATTCCCTCCTCATCAGCACAACTCCCCTCACCTGTTCAAGCCACTTTATAAACCCCTGTCTCTCAGTCACTCACTGCCAGATCATTGTCATGTCTACCTGCCTGTGTGGCTTGTCCTGTTCCCGGTTTCCCACGTCTGCCTGCCCTGCCTCGTCCTGCTGGATTTCCCCCCTGTCTCATCCGTGGATTCCCTGTGTGTCCTTGTAAGTGTCCGGTTTTGATTAAGCTTTCATTAAATTCCACTGCAATCAACTTCTGGTCTGGTCTGCGTTTGAGTCCTCCACCACACCCTGTGACAGATCTGGCTCCAGTCTTAATAAGTTAGGCTGTATAAAAAGATGTACTGTGTTGATCTAATCTTGTGTTTCGTACGCTCTGGATCTGATATCACCAAAAACCGGATCAGGGACAGAGGGTGGCGAAATGACAGCTGGGAATTGGCCTTTCTTCGAGGCAATGCACAAGGCTCTGGGGCAGAGAGATGCCATCCAGCCTCTAAATATCATTGCCACAGCAGAAGACTCATCAGATGTTGCAGAGGAGCCTGATGAGGAGCCCAGTACCTCTGCTCCAGGGCCATCCATCCCAAAACTGTCTGGGGGTTCCAAAAGGCCAAAACCCCCAAAAAAGACAGAAGTTTCAGAGTACCTTCAGGAGTACACAGAACGGCAGGAGAAGAGGCAGAGGGAGCTGGAGGAAGAGAGCGAGAGACAAAAACAAGAGCAGCTGGACACCCTCATTGGCATCTTTGGGAAGTTGGTTGAGAAGCAGTAGCCTGCTACTTTTTTTTGGCTGTAATATTTTAATTTGTGGTTAACCCTGTGACTGTTTGAAAATATGTACAGCTATAAATTATATATTTGTTTCTTTTTTTTAAGCTGTATGACATTAAAGCTGAGTTGCATTTCATTTGTCGCAGTGCAGTGTTTTTTTTAATTTTTTTTTATTAAGATTTCCCACATGATTATCTAAAGAGTTTGCTTTAAGGGAGATTATTGGGTGCCAAACAGAAATGTGTTTAATTGTCATTCTTATCAAAAAACTTTTAGATCCATCACAAATAAGAAACAAAGTAGACAGTAATATAGGTATTCGTAGCTTTATGACCACTAAAGTAAATCATTTTTAACAATTTCAACAAATGTTTTAAGGGTAAAACAGGATTCCGGTAGCTGTTTTAAACTGTAGATAGCACAATATAATTTTACAAAAAAATGTCATACTTTCGCAACATTTTATCTGCCGGCATAGTCATGATCCCTTAATGGGGCTTGAAGGTGCTGATGTGTGGGCACATAGCCTGTCCCTCATGTGGGCCCTACTCTTCTCCTGGATGTCATCAGGTGGAGCAGGGGGACCAGGTTCCTCAGGCTGGCGCTCTGGCTCTTCCATGACATCCCCATGTCTAAGGCACACATTGTGGAGGAACGCACAGGCCAGGGCAACTTCAGAACAGAACTTGGGCCTAACCTCCAGCGCCTTGAATAAGGTGGCCCGCCACCGTGCCTTCATGACCCCAAATGTCTTCTCAATTATAGAATGGGCTCTGGCATGCTTTTTATTAAAGCGCTCCTGCATCCTTCCTTGTAATGGGTGTCTGAATAGGGAGCTCAAGACAAGGGTAGCCTCCATCTCCCAAAACAAAATAACCAGGTGGGGGGTACAGTGCTTTGAAATAAACGGGGCTGTTTCTCAAAATCAGTGTCATGTACTGAACCTCCATAACCAACAAAAATGTCCCAGAGGAGTCACAGATGCCTTGCAGTTGAATGGAGTGAAACTGCTTGTAATTGTTATAATCTAACTGATTGTTTTGGTGGTTTAATTCTAATTTGACAGCCAGCTATGGCCCCCACAGCCTTATTAATAATAATACATCAATTTTCTATAGCGCTTTTCAAAATACCCAAAGATGCTTTACAGGGCAAAGACCAACAAAACAAACAAAAAAAGAAAGAGGAGCAAACAAAACAAACAAACATTTTGGTAAAAGAATAACTGGAAGCTGTGCGGAATGGGTCATGTAGTGGAGGGTAGGGTGCAGGTGAAGGCGAGTTTGAAGAGGTGGGTTTTGAGGGCTTGTTTGAATGATGATAGGGAGGGAGCCTCACGGATGTGGATGGGGAGGGTGTTCCAGAGGGGAGGTGCAGCAGCTGAGAAGGCCCTGTCACCCCAGGTCCGGCGCTTGGTCCTGATGGTCTTCAGAGTGTTTGCACCGGCGGACCTGAGGCAACGGGTTGGGGCGTGGAGGGGGAGGAGGTATGAAAGGTAGGGAGGGGCCAGGTTGTTTAGGGCTTTGTAGGTGGTGAGTAATATTTTAAAGTCTATTCTATATTTGACTGGGAGCCAGTGGAGGTTGCGAAGGACCGGGGTGATGTGTTCATAGCGGCGGGTGGAAGTGAGCAGTCGAGCGGCAGAGTGCTGAACATATTGGAGTTTATTGAGGATTTTGTTGGGAGGACCATAGAGGATGCTGTTGCAGTAGTCGAGTCTGGAGGTTATGAGGGCATGGATGAGAATTTCGGTGGTGGCAGAGGACAGGGAGGGTCGGAGGCGTGCAATGTTCCTGAGGTGAAAGAAGGCAGTTTTGGTGATGTGGTTGGCGTGGGGTAGGAAAGAGGGTGGGGTCGAGGATGATACCGAGGTTGCGGATCTGGGTGGAGGGGGTGACGCTGGAGCCATCAATGTTGAGGGAGAAGGGCTGGGCTGAACGGGTGAGGGAGTTAGGGCCGATGAGTATTTCAGATTTATTGCAGTTGAGAAAGTTCTGTTGCATCCATGATTTTATATCAGTGAGACAGGTGGTGAGAGTGGAGTGGGTGACGGAGGTGATGGTCTTGGAGGAGAAGTAGAGTTGGGTGTCGTCAGCGTAGCAGTGGAAGTTGAGACCATGAAGACGGATGATTTGTCCAAGGGGAAGGATGTAAATGATGAAGAGGAGGGGACCAAGCACGGAACCTTAGGGGACACCGTGGGTGACTGGGGAGGTAGAGGATTTACAGTTGTTTATTGCAATGAATTGATGTCGGTCTGAGAGCTATGACTTGAGCCAGGAGAGGGCAGTGCCAGTTATGCCAAGGGAGTACTGGAGACGTGAGAGGAGGATGGAGTGGTTGCTGGTGTCGAAGGCGGCGCTGAGGTCAAGGAGGATGAGGATGGTGAGGAAGCCAGAGTCAGCAGAGAGAAGTATGTCATTTGTGATTTTCAGTAGGGCGGTTTCTGTGCTGTGTTTTGAACGGAAGCCAGATTGGAAGGGTTTGTAGAGATTACGGAGATTGAGGTGGGACTTGAGTTGTGATGCAACAGCTCTCTCAAGGACTTTGGACAGGTAGGGGAGGTTGGAGATGGGCCGGTAGTTGTTGGGGATGTCGGGGTCAAGACCAGGTGGAGGTCTTCATGCTGGAGAGTATGGAGGAGAGGTCCATTTCAGTGATTGAACTGAAGGATGAGAGTGAGTGGCTTGGAAGTAGGGGAGAGTCATGTTGAGGGCTTGGGGGGAGGGGGCTGCCAGCTGGTTGTGTATTGCAATGATTTTGTCGAAAAAGGATAGAAATGAGTTGCATTTGCTGATGTTGAAGGAGGTGGAGATGGTGTCCATGGGCTTGAGGAGTTTGTTGATGGTGGAGAAAAGCGTTTTGGGGTTGTTGGAGCCAGATTGGATGATGGAGGAGTAGTGAGAGGAGCGAGCGGTGTTCAGGGCATCTTTATATTGTTGTTGGTGGAGTTTGAAGGCATCAAGGTGAACAGTAAGTCCAGTTTTGTTGGCAAGACGTTCCAGTTGACGGCCCTGCACTTTGAGGAGGCGAAGTCGGTCAGTGCACCAGGGGGCGGAGTGGGTGAAGGAGATGAGTTTGGATTTTTTGGGGGCGATGACGTCAAGACAGGAGGAGAGTGCATCATTATAGTACTTGACCAGGGCAGTGGGGGAGGCAGTTGAAATAGGGGCAGAGACAGTGACAGCCAAGGTGGAGGAGAGCGAGGAGATGTTGATAGAATTGATGTTCCGGAATGTTATGGTGCGATTCTGCTTAACATGGGGGGTGGGGATGTCTATGTCCAAGGTGATAGCCAGGTGGTCAGAGATGGTGAGGTCGATGCTGGTTAGATTGCTGATGGTAATGCCGGATGTGCAGACCAGGTCAAGTGTGTGTCCTTTTTTATGGGTGGGAAAGTCGACATGTTGGGTGATGTTGAAGTAGTTAAAGATGTCCAGGAGTTCTGTAGAAGTTGTGGAGTCAGATGAGTCGACGTGCATGTTAAAATCACCGAGTAGCAGAATGGATGGAGAGATGGCGCAAAGTTTTGTGAGAAATTCAGACAGGTCAGAAGGGAAAGCAGGGTTAGGTTTTAGGGGCTGGTAAATGACTGCAGTAACCAGGGGTTTGGGACCAGACAGTTTAAAGACAAGGTGTTCAAATGAGGAGGGAGCCGGGATGGTTATTGCACTTGTAGTGATGTCTTTGCGAACATTTTTGGCTATTCCACCACCACGTCCATGGTGGCATGGCTTGTCCATGTATGAATATCCAGGGGGTGTGGTTTGGTTTAGTGAAAAGTAGTCCTGTTGGTTTTGCCATGTTTCGGTTAAACAGAGAAAGTCCAGATTATTGTCAGTTATGAATTCATTGAGTAAGAGGCCCTTGTTGTTTATTATTGAAGGTCTCATGCTGTGCCAGCTGTCCAAATCCTCGGCCAACTTCCTCCAAGGTGTGGGAAGAAGATGACCTTAGATTTACAGCGACAAATCTCTTTAGCAATCCTGTGCACAACCCTACAAATTGTGGACTTTGGCACATCAAAAGCCCGTGCAGTCACCCGGTAAGATACCCCATGGGCCAGCCAAAACACAAAAATAAGGACCTCTAAATGATGTCCCCAGCCATGATCCCTCTCCTGGTGCGAAATGGTTAGAAGGCCGTTGAAGGCCTCTCTTGACACCCAAAAGTCAATCCTCATGTCTCGTTCCACATTCATGTAGGTCCTGAGGACTGGCACAAGGCTGTTCAGCCTGGCATAGTGAGTGCACTGGAATGCCTAAATTTACACAGAAACACTACATTAATAAGGTACATAAAGCACATGAAATTAAAGCAATGCACGCACATATTAAGTTTATTCATCAATGTCTTAACATTTTTGTTTTTCTGACAGAAACAAGTGAATAGATTATTTGAAAATGACCTCTCGTCCACTCTGTAAGGCAAGAGCCTGCAAGATATTGAAATCGGGCAGTCGATGCCTCCTAGGCCGCAAATAAATAAACAAATTGAAAATCAAAATTCCCAAACTCACAATGGTCCGCAACATGTTTTGCGACGCTGTCAAGGTGACGTCAGATGACACAAAGTGTTGTCCCATTCCTATTTATACCATTTCGAGCCCTTGCAGCCTCTCACACTCAACTACTTACCAGGTGACGTCAATTAAGTCTCTTTGGGTTCAGGGCTTAGGGTTTAGGGGGGACATTGGGATTGGGCCCTCCTCTTCTTGTGTGTTACCACACACTGTTGGCTAGGTGGGGAGCATACAAGTTGCACTCAAGTGTTTGCTATGGTCCTGTTAGGACCTGGTTTCAGTGGGGATTCCCCTGGTTGACTTTTTTTTTTTTTTGAAAACTTTATTCAATTTATAACAGATCTACAGTTCCACAAATACATAATTCACAAGTATACAGACATAAAACACAAAGACAGATACAGGGAAGTGATGTGTGCTTGGTTCAAAAGTCCAACAAATGCCATGGGTTGCCGTCCATTACAGTCTGATTCATTATACAGTACATCTGGTTTTCCATAATTTAAAACATGTGAGGCTGACAATGAGCTGGCAAAGCTATTGTTATTTAACAGGCATCTTCTCATCGAACATAGCATACATTACAGATTTATAATTGACATTAAAAACTAGGCCGAGGTCTTGAAGCAAGGCCCAGACCTCTTCCGCTCTGTAACAGTCCATGAACAGGTGCTTTTGTCTTTCGTCCTCATCACAAAGTATCACGGGACGTTTCTTTGTAGTGACATAGCAGCTCCATGACACAGTGGCTCTTACAGCGAGTCTGTTCACTGACATGAGCCATCGGACGTCTCTGATGCTCTCTGAGAGGTTTTTATCTTTCAATATTTGTATTACCTCCTCACCCTCGACATTGGTCAAGTTTTTGTAATTAACAAGTCCACCGTATTTGAAATCGTCTTTTTAAAGATACTTTTACTCGATAGACCATTCCAGTCTATCCGTAGGCGTTGTTGTTGGGTAATAAAATCTCCATATATTAACTTATATTCAGGACCTTGTCTCAGTCTCCCTTTCCTCTTTCTCCACATGGAGCGATCTCCTACCCAGAGAGCGTTTCTGGAGATGGCAGCAGAACATTTTTAACAAAGGCAACATACTGTATACTCCAACACCGAGCTCTAGAGCCCCTAACCCACCGTAATCTTTACTTTTATACATCAGTTCTCTTTTAGTCACTTCCCTGCTTGTGCCCCAGATTAAGTTTACACACTGCTTATTTAACTGGATTATCATTTCGTTGGATGGAAGAAAAATGTTTGATAAGAAAAGTAGCTTAGATTAGATGAAAATCTTGACTATATTGGATATACTGGATTTATAATTAGTATTTTTGTTTTCCCATTTTTTCACCTCTTCTTTAATTTCACACAACTTGTTTTCCCAATTTCTTTCACTACTTTTTCTGTCACGAAATATTAAACCCAGTATTTCTATTTCAACTTTAATGTTAATATTACATTTATGACGTTCATCTCCGATCCAAACCCCCTCTGATTTGTTGTGATTTAATTTAGCTCCAGATGCTAGTTCGTACAGAGCTAGATTATTGGTTAAAGTATCCATCTCCAACTGGTTTTTGATGATAACCGTGACGTCATCAAACTTGGTTGGTTGTGTATATATATATATAGTAAACTACTACAGATGTGTGTATGTACAATACAAATGACAAATATACAGACACATTAAAACAGTCACAAACTAACAGTCTTGTCTTTATGTATGACAGTGAAACACAGCAAATTAGCGCTGATTGTAAGAGAATGTTCTTATTGATATAAGAATTTGGCATCTGCAGCTGTTTGCACTCAATCATGTCATGATTAAAGCAGTTAAATTTGATGACGCCTACATTCAAGATAAAAACATAGTATCAATGAGAATTGAGGAATGTGGTTAGAGCGGCGCCGTACAAGGCACTACACAAACGGTGATGGGCAGAAAGTTTGAACGTGCATCTGATCATCCTAAATAACTTCTATTTATGAAGACAAAAGGACCAGTTACATGTCTAGAGTCCTGCTGGGGTTTGAGATTATTCCAGCTTTGTGTCCCGCCTCATTTACCTCACGGGTGCAGAAAAGACTTTCGCAGAGGATACACTGGTGTTTCCTCGCTTTTACGTAGCTCCTTCAGCGGGCCTCCTCGATCCTCGCGTTGCAATTTAGGAATTGGGAAGGCCTTCAAGATGGAGTGGTGAGATTTATTTCCGGGTCACAAGCTGGAGGAGCAAGGAGACGAGGAGGCAGATAATTGGGAAATGAGTAAGTCCTCCAGCTGGTCTATTTTTCTCTATGCATGGCACTCTTATCCATAAAAACGAGTACCTGTTTGCAACCAGCTCATCAAGTGCACCTGCCTCTCGTCATATATTTATACTGGCTTCATAATCACTTGTTGCCAGATTGTTGTTTCTCCCTCGGTAGGTAAACTCGGTAAACAAGTGGGGATTTAATGTGTCACATGTGGGTGAAAAAACAACATGAAAAACACATGACCAAAAATCACATGAGATTTCAGTTTACATACCGTTCACATGGGGTTTTTCAACTGTGATTTTTTTTTAACGCTACAGAAGAGAGAAACAATAGAAATCTGCCATTATCGAAGTGTTAACATGATTTATTTGACCATGTTTGGTTAACTAGAAGGATGTTTGGACAAATCATATTTACGGGGATAACAAACAGTTTCTCCCTGCGGTTTGTCTTCAGAATGCTGACAAGGAAAGAGGTCTACTGCAGCAGCAGTGAATTTGTAATGTGACCTTGTCTCTTGGTGGTTGGAGGTAATGAATGAGTTTGCCAAGTGAGTCTTGGAAAGCAGTATGAGAAATAAATGATATCCGTTTATTTTATTTTTAGTCATGTGAAACTGACGAGCTGTATCAGGGTTCGTCCATGATGCCGCTGTTGATACAGTTCTAATCAACCACCTTTTTATGAGAACGACTCAGTTTGCCTCTGCCAAGGTCAAACAAGCTCCCAATTTTGCATTTCAATGTCCGCCTTCCGTCTCACACCATCTCCAAACATGAATCATTCCTCCTGAATACATTTGTATTAACGGTATTTGCATGTAATTTCAAACCTTGAAGTCTGCACCGTTATTGATGAATATGTTAAATGACCCTCAGGTACCACAGTGCGCGCACGCGTGCCATTCAATTTCACCAATTCTACCTCATTAATTCAAACAGTTCAACTTCCTAAACATCATAAATCACAGTGAGACTAGCAGCCCAACCCCTCTCACCTTTCCTCTCCTTCCCACTTGTTTTCCTCAACCATATCTTCCCTCTATCTCTCTGTCATTTGCTACCTTTTCAATCCCTCTCTCTTCCCCCCCCCCCCACGCTTCTTTGGGAGGTCCACAAAGTTTTGTGGTGTGCAGTCTAAATAGCGTTCTGATGGATTAGCTGTCTTCCACAGGCCTGAAGATTAGCCCAAGGGCAAACCCACTCCTGTTTCCTGGGTGCCACGCCGAAGATGAATAACTGTTTATTAACCCGATGCAGAGTGACTCCTTCCCCACCTCATTATGGCGTCGGAGAATGAAAATAAATAAATAAAAAGGGCCGCCGAAGTTGGCCAACGTGTCTCTCTCTCTCTCTCGCTTTCTGCAGCAGATAAACCAGCAGCCTGATGGAATGTGACAGTGTGCGTTCGGTTCTTGTTTGTTCCCTGACAACTCAGGAAATTGGCTTTTCATCTTACAAAAAAACACTGCACTCCGTATATTAGAGGACATTCATCTTATTATGAGGGGCCGGAGGTAATTGGAAGTTTATGCATTCATTTCCGTGGCAACGCATGCGAGGGCGTTGTAGACTTTTGTTGCGTTTTTTTCGGTCGCAATCGTACATTGTAGGAAATCCGTAGGCCTGATTTTCATGAAACTTGGTGGAAGCGTGCAATATGTGCCGAGGAAGAACCTATAACATTTCAGAGCTCTCGTGAATCTTGTTGTAGCGGGATGCGACCTGTCTATGCTGTTTTACCAGCCACTAGCTCCCTGGGTCGGCTTAATGGTCGTACAGTCTGGTGTTTGAAAGTATATTTTTTACTTACATTCTATACTGCCTGGGGAAGCTCCAGCTTCAAGATTACTTTACGACAGATAGATTTCTGCATAAAACGTAACCCTGAATAACCCGCGTTAGAATCCTATGTATCTCCATTATGTGCTACGTTATGTGAAGCAGTGGGATGACAGGTTAAGCTTTATGAAGTCCTTTCACTATGGGATAAGATATGCCGAATCATTTAATGGGGCCTATCTCGTTACCATAGTTATTGTATACAAGACCGGTGGATCTACCATACGCAAATAGCAACCTGGTTGTGATCACTTACTTGTTATGTCTTTTAGTCTGAAGTCTCCGAGTCACTCTCTACAGGGACGTCAGTGAGTAGGGCCACCCGGAGCGTTCTGCGCCTTGTTATGCCGTGGACCAAGCACTTAAAAGTACTTTTAAAACAGGACTCCCCTCTTATTTGGATTTCCAACCTCGTATTACAGAGGTTGTTGGTTTTATTTTATGAAAGTAAGATACAGGTTAAGATACAAAGATTTAATAAATCACATTACAATCGGCGAAACCGGCGATACAATGTTGTGTGAAATAAATGGATAGTTTAGACTCCTACCGGAGGTAAACCTCTAGAGAATCGTTTTGTAAAAGTAAGTGGATAGTTTTAGAATAAATCACATTACAATCGGCGAAACCGGCGATACAATGTTGTGTGAAATAAATGGATAGTTTAGACTCCTACCGGAGGTAAACCTCTAGAGAATCGTTTTAGAATACCTAGCAAAGGATACCTTCACAGTATTATGTTGAAATTAAGATACTTCCTACCGGAGGTAAACCTCTAGAGAAGTGTATAGAGGGTTGAAACACACTGCAATAGGAAAACCTATTGCACTGCAATAGGAAAACCTATTGCAGTGTGGAGTCCAAAGCTTATGCAAGAGAGCAAAAGTTGAACCGAAGACAGAGCGAAATGTCACTGCTTATATCCTGTCCTCCGCTGAAAGCGGAAGTAGGAGGCGCTTGCTTCTAGCCCGTGGCCGCGGAAGTACTCTGCTGAGTATGAGAGCAAAAAGGTGGGGGCTCACCATATATGGGTAGCCAGCGTTTCCTGCTTCCAGCAGCTCGCTCTGCTGTCGAGGGGCAGCAGAGGTTTGGGTTGTCAGTGTTTTCATATCCTGACCTGCGCAGCCGTCAACATTGTTAACATTGCGAGATCCGGCGGGGGCTCGGCCCAATGTCCCCTTAGCATCGTCCCTGGGCTGTGATATCATGCCAATCCAACATCCAATAAAAGACGAGTACTAGTTGGTTGGTTGGGTGGGTTTAGGCATGAGGAATGGTATTGGTTACGACGAAAAATCAAGCTCAGCCTATCAGAGGCAGAGTAGGGCAGTTCATGCCTTTTTGCCATAGTATGAAAAAAGGACGGCGGAAAGGGAAAGTCTGATGTCATTATGGCCACTATGCATAATAATAAGGGCCTTCAAAATAATGGCCGTTTGTTTTTGGGATAATAGGTTGTCGAACAAATGGCATTTATGTCCAATGGGGTATTTTTCAGACTATTGAGGTTCAGAATAACAAGCCATTGGAACAATTACATGGCAAGGAAACATAAAATAAACGTAGTGGAGAAATATGAACTTGCCACATAAAATATCTAGAGCTGCCATAGTCGAGACCACTTAATATTATGCCCCGTGGTAGTGGGCATGGTCTGTGCTCAGCTGCAGGGGAGAGGTCTGTGGGAGTGGTTTAGGGGAACAGTTCCAGGGTTAATTGGCACAGCTGTAACCTGTTGCTAATTATCCCTCATTCCTTTAAGCAGTAGCAGGCTGGAGCTCAGGGGGCCGGTGACACACAGAGAGAGGACAGCGAGAGAGAAACACCAGCCCGTGAGAAGCGGACTGAATTGTGGACGCTGTACTGCGTGCGCTCCAGAGGAGCCGGGCAGCGTAAGAGAGCGCACTGCAGTTTACATTTTCTGTTTGGAATAAAGTACGTTTGTGTGAACATTGGCTGCTGTAAAGTGTTTGTTACGTGGCTTGTGTTTGTGCTCTCCCTCTGCTTACCCTCAGTGTCGTCTCGGGTGCCACCCTCTTTCCCGGATGCCAGCTGCAGCGGCAGATTGGACACGGCTGCGTTCAATTACGATTAGCGGTGGTTAAAGAGAGGAGCGCCTCATGGACAACCCCTTGGGCCAAAACCGCAGCAGTGAAGCTGTGTGGACACGTGTTGCTGCTGTAGAAAGATCGTAGAAAGTATGCAAGCATAAAAGTATAGCTATTATAACCTGTAACCCTTTTGATTTCAAAGTATAACCATCACAACATATAGCTTGTTTAGACTTTTTATAACCATCATAATGTGAATTGTTTTATTTTATGATAGCTGTGATTTAACATATAAACTGTTTAGAGTTAGACACTTTGTTTAAAATAGTCACTTGAGCCTTACAGTGCTTCTGGTTCTAGCAGGATCAAACTAGTTACATTCTGTGTCAGCAATGTGCTGTGATTGGTCAGTGGGCGAGCAGGTGACTATTGTGAAACTTAAGGTAGCCAGCAGAACTTAGTTGGAGTAGTAGGAGTTCAAATTAAAAGATATGGAAGGAAATTCTGACATTTTTAGCATTTTGCTTGGTGTAGATTATTTAAAAAGCACAAGTCCTCTAATTTTGACAAAATTACCAGATTGTAATACCAGATAGCTCTTTGTTTAGTCTTTGTTTAGTTTTTTTACATGAATGAATGAATGGCTGGGAGGTATGTTCTTACGAGTACATTGTTGGCATCTTGTAATACATATTGATATGTTTTTGATCACTTTGTGTTTTGTCTATTTTGCCTTTTCTGTTGAGAAAATAACTGAGACTTTTGTGGGATTTAAGGCACTGCTGGCCTTTCAATGTCATTTGTAGATGCTAATTAATCATGAATTGCAGTATTAATACTAATAAATAATATAATGCATATACTAACATAATCCCTACCCATTAGTGCATATCTATATCATATATATAAATGCATGAATAATGTACATCTAAATAATTTCTTAAACTTTATAAATTGTTATTAATCTACTACAACTAATTAATAATTGATTTGTAATGTATATTTTACAAATGGGGAATCCATCATTTATAAAATATGAAAACATAATCATAACACATAGACGAGCTTATTAATCAAGAATAAAACATTTAAAACTGCGTTTATGAACTGCATACTAATGAGTGTTAATGTATGAACAATGCTTTATAAATGATTAGTGTTTACTCATACTTAACTAATGCTTCATAGTGTGTAGTTATTATAAAGTGTTACTGGAAATAGGCTGAGTTTAGGGGTTTAGGTTAAGAGGGTTTTTTTGTAGCGCTCATTCAGTTGCTTATGTCTGTAAAATGTTAAGTTATCTGGACATACGGGCTGAGGGGGCTTGCCTTTCCAACTTCTAGGGGGCGCTAGCGACCCATAAACATTTTATGGGACCCATAAAATATAACATTTTTCACCAGTCCTGATATGCATGCCACATTTTGAGAGTTTTGGGATATGATAAAGCCCCCAAAAAGGCAATTCATTTGAGAATAATAATGATTCCTTCAGTTTCAATAGGGAGAAAACATGCAATTATATGTCAAATCAGACAGCCAGCACCCCAATACAGCCAGAATGAAATAATCCTCTGTTTATTAACCACATTTGTGTGCCACTGCGATGATTCAACTGTGAAATTAGCGATCCAATGAGGCTTCTTAGATCGAATAGTCGTCTATTTGGGGTTACCACTTGCTGTTACTGTGCCGTACTCACATGATGTTGCAGGACTTTCTTTTCCCCTCTTGGCAGATGATAATCCTGAATCAGCATTGTTTGCTTCGCTGTTGACATCCACATGGTGCTCGTTGTTATGGTCGATGTGCTGACATTATCAGGTGAGGCGTAAAGTTTCTTGTCTATCCTTTACTCAGGTGTGTAAACTGCCCTGGATATGAACAAACTAATATAACATTAGTTTCATAAAAAGACAGAGCCTTCTCCTCTTTACCTCTAATACAAAATAAAAAAATATTATCAGTTTAGTGTTATTATTAATAATAAAACAATAGCCGTCGCCATAACTCTGATTAATATTATTACGGCACCAAATAATCAAATTTAAACCAAATCAAATGTAATTTGTTAAGAGAATAACATCATGGTGAACAGATGCTGTTTCTGTGAGGTGGAGGATTTACATCAAGCTGAGAAGAGAAGCTTGTGGTCCCATCTGCAAATCACCATTCCATGTTTCCTGGAGTTCTACTGCCTTCTTAATGTGTTGCTTTTTATATGTTTCTGACTGTAAGCTGATTCCCCAAGGGCAACTTTGAAAGCTAAGCTTTTATGAAGTGTTTAAACTGACCCTAAAGATGTCTGTGTCCCTGCTTTATTATACAGTCTTACTGTTGTTCATAATGAGATTTATTAAAGGGAGACATACAGAACACACAGGTGCCAGTTCATTAGGGATACCAAGCTAAATCTGATGCAGTTCGATGGAAAGCAGTCCTGCAGTAAGTCCTACCTTCATTAAGGTTGTAATTATCAGCATTTTAGTTTGACAGTGTTTAAAAAAAAAGGTGTTTATTCAACTGTATGGTCTGTACATTACAACACAGATCAACAGCAGCACACATTACAGCCTGTGAAATGGACGCATGTGTGTTAGCCAGGTGCACCTAATAAAAAGGCAACAGTTCTGTTATTTTGATTAAGACATTTTTTTATGTGACAGGGTCGGGAGACCGTGATACATTGTAGTTATATGTCTAAGAAAATGAAGTGTCACATATCTACACAAACATATCTACACAAGGGGCACGTAGGAGGGGCGGGGTCGTGTTTTGACCCTGCTACACTGTCTCTTTGTGGCATGTGGGTCCGTGCCAGCTTCACTGTGTGCATGATTATGTTTTGCTGCTATATTAACTGGTACTGAATTAATTAACCAGATCGCTTTAACTATAAGATTAATCAGATTTTATTTATTTATGTGAAATGTAAAAAAAAAACAGGGGGCAGGGTGAGTCAAACAAAAAAAAGCAGGACTTTAGTCCAGAAGCCTGCTGTGTCCCATGTACAATTAGATGTAAAGTAATTTTGGCACCTGACTCGCTATGAGTCGTTAGTCAAAGTTGACGTCTTTTAGAAAAAGTGGTTTAGATGTCGAAACCTAACTTCTTGAAATGTATTTTGAAAAGACACTCTGCATAACGAGCATATATATATATATATATATATATATGTATATATATATATATATATATATATGTATATATATATATATATATATATATATATACACTGTATATTCACACACTACCTGATGTCTATGACGTAGAGGGTCATAGTTTGAAGCGTAGGGCCACTGGTCAAACTGCAATATTTGACGCATCGGTGTGAGAATGTGTGTGCCGTCACTGCACTTCGGCCTATTAATTAACCTATTCATTAGTTTGAATCAAATTTCTAAAACGGGCCAATGATGAAGCAATAAATATCTGTACTTTTGAGTTTTGGGAGATTTTGTGTTGATTAAACTTACATTTTAATTTGATGTTTAATGAACCGTGAAGGCGCTACATGCTAGAAATTGCACTGTTCTTCTTATATCCACACCATCTTTCCCCCTCCACCTGCGCACACTTGCATTGCACTATTTCCTTAGTAAATCTGGCCCTGTGTCTCTACTCACACGGCGAGGACAACGGGAAAACCTGACCATGAGCTGCAAACAAAGCACACATGTTATAACAGTGAGGATTAAAAGCAGACAAGGAAGAGGATCCCAAATAGATAAACCACTTTGTTTTTACTTAAGCAAGCTGAGCACAGAAGAACTGCTGAAAATGACATACAAGGTTTACTGACTTTCAGTGAGAAATTAGTGAAGTAAATGTAGAATCATATCAAATATCATCCTGGTAAGTTGGCAGCTCTCCAGAGAACCATCGCTGCCCTACAGAAACATTGTAGCTCCAGTCACCGCGGTAACCGGCAGCTGACATTGGACCCACAAGTAAAGAAAAAACCAAAATAGTTTCATTGACCTGAGACTAAACCAAACCATTGAAAACCATAATGAGATCCACCAGGTTCAATCAGTTGCTGAGAGTTTGTCTAATTGGAGATTTTGCAGAACAATTACAGTATGTGAGTACTGGTGTCGAGTGTGTCAAAGTTTCACAACACCAAATCAAAACAAGTAGCTGCAGAAAGTGTCTGGCATTTGCATGGAAAGAAAAGCTACAATACCACATATTCTGGAGAATGTGTCTGTCTGTCTTGGTAGAAATATTGAAATATAAAAAGCAAAATACAGCCTCCGCTGGGAAATCAAACACAGAAACTAAATGTGCTTCTTATCTTAACATTGACTCTCCATATAAGGCATGAGTTTGCTTTTGTTATAAACATTTTTTTTGGTCTTTGCACTCAGTTATCTAAAAAGCAATGTGCACTTGTCCACACCTGGGGTTAGATGGAGCATTATTTACAGCGCTATTTCCTCAGACCTTTTTGTTTCCACATCAGAAGAGTTCTTGACGATTTTCCGCCTCCCAAAAAATAATAACTCAACACTTAAGATAGTTTGCAATTCAGTTTGCCAATGTGTTCACCTTCTTTTGGTATAGACACGCCACCAAGGACAGAACATCACTAACGGGCTTCTCACTCGGATGTTAAGCATAGATACTGTACTTACACGTTTTCAAATGCCAGATAAAATGGAAGGCAGGGGTTAAAAAGAAATATTCAAAGACAGTAACAGGGTTCAGGATTATCAAATTTTAAACTGTTAAGCATAACATAAGTCATTCACCACATTTATAATATTATCTCGTTTTTCCCCTTCCCACGAGATTGTTCTGTAGCCAAAGAAAATAGGGATAGAAAAGGGGAACTCTTCTCTTCCACTTACTCAGTTGTGAAGACCCCTTAAGAGTTTCTCTTTACATATCAAAACCACCTTTATCTTTGCAAGGCAGATGTCTTAGGTATACTTAATGACGTCGGCTCTCTGAGGTTCTAAATAAAAAGAAAAAAACTGTCTGTGTGTGGGAGTCTCTTAACTTAATCCAGTCGTACAGTTTGCCAAAAGCAGGGCAGTAATAGCAAAAGTATGCCTCCGGGCTCGTACAGTAGAGCTTCTGAAAGAGTCCAAGTATCAGCTGTTCTCTCAAAAGTCCACAACATCACTCCACTGTTCATCAAAGGGCTCTGGTAGCAATTTCTGACAGAAATATGACAACAGAAATCCTGCCAAGTGTAACTGTAGGAAAAGCCCAGCAATCAGCCTTCAGAGTTGGATGTTCTATTAATCCAGAGGCTTTGGGTCCAAGAGGATAATTCTGTTGAACCTCCCTTGTTCAGTCCAGCAGCAACTCCACTTTCTAGCATCACTTCCAGAACCTGACCTGTATGCTAAGCTAGCTAGCTGCAAAGCTGGGCCAGCTCAGGTTCGGGAGAGGCATTGGGAAGCTTGGAGTTGAAGATCTGCAGAGAGTCCTTGATGCGTGCCACCTCTCCGGCGGACAGCTTGAGCCGGTGGCGCAACAGACAAGAGAACAGGTCCAGGGGCTGCGGCGCCGGCGGAGACAGCCGATTAATCCGGTCCCTCATCTCCAACAACATCAGAAAGGCGGCGTCCTGCGTACCCTGCGTGTAAGGGTAGTCTAGTTGGAGGATGAGATCCTTGATGCCCTCGGGGTCAAAGTGCAGGCTGTATCCGAACACCTTTAGCGTGTTGATCTTCATGTACCCGAGGTTGGACGTCTGGTCGTCCAGGTCCAACGGCTCATAGAAGAGAGTTTCGTTCGCTGTCGGATCATCTGTGAGTATGCGGCTTCGCAGGTAGATGTGCACCGTTTCAAAGAAGGACTTCCATTTGTTGCCCATGGTCAGTGTCCAGTTGTAACACTGTGCCGTGACGACGGCGTCCAGTCGAGTTCTCTCCCAGTCGGGGAAGTCAGGCTGGTTCACTGGCATGAACCAGCTCTCTGAGTGACTTCCCCCAAAAGGATTGACATAAATCGCAGGGACGGGCTCCAGTGTCGAATTCTTAGTCAAGCATATCTGGAAAGAAATGCCCATCAGCATGTGGATAAGGTTGGACTTATTTTTGTTACTCTTGAGGGTCAGCAACATTCTCTTCCTCCAGGCGGGGTTGAACCAACTCCCCAGGCGGACGTCATTGCTGATGTAGATGGCGTGCACCTCGATTCTGCTGTCCAGTCGCTGAAGCAGGTACTTCACCTGGAGAGAGATTTTAGAAATGTGAGATCACATTCACTCTTACAGGTAGACAGATAATAATAGACAGATCACTAAGTATGCTTTCACAAGCCAACATGTAGTCTCTTTTAATGGAACTCTGGTGCAGTTGTCAATGCAGTAATCGTATTCTTGTGTGGACCAAAAAAACAAGTCCGAGAGCACTTAGAGGTGGTTTTGGACCGTTTTTTTAGAGAACCCTAGTGCGGTTCCATTGCATTGAGAACATAACCCAACAAAATTGCAGCAATTGAACCAAAACATGCGTTTATTGGAACTCAGGTGTGGGTTGGTAGCACAGTTGTGAATGCAATAACTGTTGTGATCCACATCAGAATACAAATGGTCCTAACAGCTTGCGAGAGGTGGTCTCGGACCGCTTTCAAGCGATCACTTGTGAGGCTCGATTGCATTGCTAACATCATCTGACATAATTGCCGGAAGTGAACCAAAATGTTCACAAACTCTGGTGCGGTTCAACGCCTGGTGTGATCCTTTTGGGCAGTTGTAAAGGCAGTAATCACACTCTGGTGCGGACCAAAACAACCATTCCGAGATCGCTTGTAGGAGGTTTTTTAGAGAACCTTAGAGCGGATTGATTGAACCTGATCCGACCCAATTGCAGGAAGTCAATTTCAAACACAGACCTGCATGCAGGCACATTTTTTTAGATGGACACGACAGGTTAACATGAGAGAAAGAGGACTGACTTGGACTTCTGCAGAAGTCCCATGTTTGCTTCACATCTGGGCCGAAGAGAACATTTAGAATCCGCTAAATGAGGGCCACAAAAATAGTGACGTTTTTTTATCAAGTAATTTAAGATATATTGGAGGAGAGGGGATTCATGAGCAAGTCAAATTGAGGAAAAAAAGCCATTCACTGCATAGAAGTGACAGCTCTCAAGACGAGAAAGATGAATTCACTCCATCGTACACGCCCCTCAAGCAAATTAAAATGGTTATTTGCTCCGATTTGAAGTGTTGCACTATGAAACCAAACCGGACTAAATGAACGAACCAAAAGTATTGATTTCACTCTCAATCAGACAAACCAAACTGGACTATGGCTTGTAAAGCCACTCTGCAGATCTATATTTGAAACTCTCTTATTAGAGTTATATGTTTGTGTCGAGGCATATCTACAGCATTTCTTTGCCATGGTCGTTAGTGTAATCAGAGGTACTGTATCTTTGAAACTTAGATGTTTGAGGACCTAAGGAACACATATTAGAAGCTTTGAGAACCTCAGCATCCGGCATGTCCAAGTCAAAGTTCAGGTAGTGGTCCAGGGATGCAGCGATGCTCGGCCGGCAGGAGCCTAGATGGAGGAGGTTGCCGTGGTGACAGGCTCCACAGCGGGTCGCGTTGTCGGCGGCGCAGGAAGAGCAGGAGGTGGAGGAGGTGCCCACGACGCAGGGAACGGCTCCCTGGCAGGTGGGCTGCTCCGCAGGGCAGCTACAGCTCTTCACCTCCTCGGAGAAGGAGCCCTGCACGCCGTGCTCATTGCAGTAGAGCAGAGACTGAGCCCTGTTCAACCAAAACCCGACAGGCCTGCAGAGGAGGGAGAGAAAATAACACAGTAATGTGTTGTGTATTCAGTACAGTATATTCAAGGGGAGAATACACCAGGCTGAAAATGAGTGTTTCACTGCCCTGTTTGGTTGATCGTTCAAGTCTGTTTCACATTCTGACCACATGATGTTTAAAGTTAAAAGAAAACTTTTAAAGCTTTCAGGGGGGAAGAACGTTCACTCCAATATTTTGAATTTGGACTTCAATGCCAGTTTTAAACTCTAGCTGTCTGTGTTCAATATGATGTCCTTTAACTGAGACTATTAATAAGTTATATTTGTGGCTTGTCCGAGCCGTAACTACATTTTGTGTGTGAGTGTGTCACAGAGGTGTGGGAGTAACTCTGCTGTGTGCACTGCTACTGAAATGTCTCCCCGATCTCCAACCGCACACTAGCCTGGTTCCAGGTCTATGAATTGCTTCCATACAACTAAGACTCTTTTCAGCCATACAAGCAGGCAGGATTAAGAATAGGGATGTCACGGTATCTTGGTGGCCTAGAGGTTATAGCAGTACCTCCGGTTCTGAAAAGTGAAGCCAATGCATAAGTGCCTCACACTTGCATTCTCACTACTGGCCATCAGGGGGCGACTATTCTGGTTGCAAAAAGAAGTCTGATTGTATAGAAGTCAATCAGAAAAATGTATACTTCTCACTTGATTTATTATTTCTGTACAAACCAAGATGGCGACGGCCAAAACGCCTAACTCGAAGCCTCAAAATAGCAGTCCACAGTGACTACATCCTCTTCTTATGTACGCTCTATGGGGTGAAGGCACTGCAAATGGAGAGAGATGTGGAAATCATCTCCCTGTGCCAGAGCCAGAAACATGAAGTGTTGCTGTTAGTTGACAACAATCTGTATGGCTTACCTTAAAGTAATAGTTTCCCTTCTTTCTGAAATTAAATGAAAAGATCGATACCAATCCTATGTCTGGAGCTGGGAGGCAATTAGTCCAGCTTTTCAAAGACGAGACACAGGAGGACACGGGTAGCCTGGGTCCATCTATTATTATATTATAAGCTTACCACAACCTCTAAAGCTCACTCATTAACACACTCTATCTTGTTTGTTCAATCTGTACACAAACAGTTATATAAAATCATCAATTTGTTGTTTAAAGGAAAGGCTAAAATGTGTGTCTGTCTTAAGACAACAGTAAGGTGCACAGCTTTTTGCTTGCTTTAACCTCTCCGACTGTATATACTGGCCGTGAAGAGATCGCTGAATAAAGCCATAAAGTTTATAGAGTATACATTATATAGCTGTATATTCAGTTAGATGATTTATGATTAGATTTTGAAGGGATGAATTGTGCTCCAGGAAGCTGTAAAAACAGATGTTCTTGGCACAATTACCAGTAAGTGTTGGTTCCGTCTCCGGGCTGTGATTGGAAACTTGACATCTTTTTTTTTTTCTTCTCTATTTGGCATTGACATTGCGTCTCCGTTTGAAAAGAGAGACACTGAAACGCAACACACCCAGTCACTTTTTAAAAACAATCCAATCTGTTTTTACAACAAGTCTAATAACTTGTTTTTTAGTGTAGTCATGTCACAGCAAATCCATAGATAAAAAGGAAATATTCAGTAAACAACAACAACAACTTGTATTGAATTTCCCTCTATTTCTTTGTTTGAGTTGTTTTTGTTTTGGTATTTTAAATCTTAAAAAAAATATGTCCTCACTCATATGTTAATAAGTTCTCAATATGTTTTTTACCTTGTTGCAAAGTGCTATTTTCATCATTATGGGGGGGGTGGCACCCATTGGTGGTTCACCCATTTTATATCCCATGTGCTTCTTCCATTCTCTCACCCCGCCGTCTTTTCGATTCTTCTTTTTAGAGGCATAAACTTAGTTAAACACCAACGTTAAAGGGGGCAACGTCGATGAAAAGGCTTTGATAACAGACTTATAGGAGGGTTTGTCTATAGACCACACTGATACTCACAGCGTTTGCGTCCCATTTTCTATAGGTGAAAATGTAATTTGCAGTCCATATTACTTCAAAATTGGATTGTTTATCCGTGGTAATTTGACACCCTTTTTCCGTTTATAGAAGGGTGAGTGATTGGTATGACTGCAGCGAGAGATGAAAATGCAGACATACATAAATTACCATTCACTTTGGCAAGGTAACAGCAGCAACAAGTTCAGACTGGAAATTGGCTCTGCAGAGAGATTCTATCCCCGGGCTAAGTTCAGGAAATCACACACAACATTGCTCAAATACTCCAGCAATTCCTACCCCTCAGGCCTATGTAAATAGAAAAAAAAGAATGATGATAAAACAAATGGGTTTGTGCAGTAGAGAACGGTGGAGCTGTGGCGGCCCCCCGATAACGTCTTGTTGCTTGTACGGTCTGTGTTACGACTCTTGAGTGACGGGGGTGAGACAGAGAGAGAGGAAAAGACGACAAAAAGGTGACTGAAGACAGACCGTGAGGCAGAGGGAAAGGACTGTCAGGGAAATAGAAGTTCGCTGTAAGAAAATGCCGGGCTGTCAGTCCGGGAGAGGACTTGATTACAGCGTGCCACAATAACGCGTACCTTACCACACAAAGGCCTCCACCAACCGGTAACTACACCCTTCATCCCTCTCTTAGTCTCCAACCCGCCGTCACATCTCTCTTCCACATTCTCTTACTCTCCGTCCTCCCTCGTCTCACCTGCTTTTTCAATTTCCCCATCGGCGTGGCAACAAAACTGCCACGCAACGACGGCTGAGTGAAGCTTGCGAGGGTGTTTTTTGTTCAGATAAGTCAACTGCGGCTGTAGAATTGACTCCGGCAAAGGAAGTCAGTCAGCCTTTCAAATTATTAGTAGATGTTGGTTTCAACAACAGCCTTGCTCTTTCTCTTTGTCAGTGCAGCTGCAGTGGCAGCGTGGTATGCTTCCAAACACGTGCACGTTTGTGCATCAAAAACATCTTGACCAGTATCGCAAGGAATTACAACCAAATTGGAAGTGAATGTTGATGGCGTTTGTACGTCCTCTCTTGAGCGATATTGTCCTGCTGACAGACAGAATGCACTTCTACCTTTGTCTTCCTAAACAAAACACATTTCTGATGATGAACAAATTAGTTTTATGGTTTGACAGTGCAATGGTTTGGTTCGGTTTAGGCCCCAAAAAACCCCAAACTTTTTTGATGTTCGGAAACATGGTTTGGGTTAAAATCACTACTTCAGAAATATGGCTGAACAAATTGAAGTAGTTGCACCCTAATTTGGATTCTTACCATAAAGGACTGTGGCTAATACTGAACGTTATTAGTAATTGTCTAATCTGTCTTTCTGAATTATTTAATGTCTCATTTTTTTACTCGCATTTATACTCCATATATATCTATAAGTTTCGCTGTCAATAAAAGAAGATATTTTAACACGTACCTGTACTAATCAAATAACGAAAGAGGATTTGTATCTGAGCCTCACTGAGTCTAATTAGTCTTATATTGCATGACTCTTTAAAAGCATTCTGTATATAATGGTAGGTCCAGATGAATAACACTACTTAGAAAATGACTTTTGAGAAGTCCCTAGTTTCTGTTCTTCAGTTTCCTGTCTTCTGTCAAGTCTCAAGAAGTACCAGGCTTCAATATCGGATCATGAGGAAAATATAACACCCGTGGTACATTGGTGTATTTACAGTATCTAAACTGATATTTCTTATGTAAGATGTTGATGATGATTCCTTTTGCATGAAGTTGTTTCTAGGCCACTCCATCTGAGAGTGTCATGGGTCATTGATACAGATGATTCATTCAGGTACATGCAGGCTACAGCTATCTAGATAGTGTTGCTACTACTCTGTCATAACGCCCAACGCTTTTACACAGTTAGGATGTTGTACAACATGTTGACAGCACAGACAGCCCAAAGCTGAAGCCAAAATGCCAGTAATCTACAAATTCATGTTCTGGATGGAAATCAGCTTAAAGGGAGCAATTGTGTACCCCACTGGCATGTTTCCCACCTTTCCCGTGTGTATCACTTTTGGGAGTTTTAGCCTAATTCAAAGCTGAGCTCTTTCCAGATAGATGGCTTCGGGTTTCCCCCAGTGTGCCTCACTTGAGGTGGGCTGTTAGAACGCCTACAGCTGTGATGAATCAGCACAAAGCAGCCACGAAAACTCCTAGTAATAATAAATGATGTCTTCTTCAGTTTTGGGATCGGTTTGTTGGTTTGTTTGTCAGCAGGATTACAGAAAAGTTACTGGCCCCATTTTCATTAGAGTTGGTGTGTAGCATGGGCCGAGAAAGATTCAATTACATTTTGGAGCGAATCTGAATGACGGGGCGGATGCTCCCATTATATTACAGTTATGGAAACGGCCTCGGTGGAGGTCTGCGCTCTCTGAGTGCCTTTGTAGTTGGGTTTGATTCCTGTCAGTGTGTCAGTGGGTTACCTCTCTCTGGGCAGACTGATGCGAGGGTGTTTGGGGCAGCGTTTGCTCAGGGTGAACAGTTTCCTGACGACCTTCTGGGCTTTGCCCAGGACCAGGGCGGTGCTGGACTCCAGCTGGGCGTAGCGCTTCTGGATGGACAAGTCGGCTGCCCAGAACTTGGCGACCGTGGACACGTTCAAGAACCGGTCGGTGGGCAAGCGCTTCAGCAGGGCTTTGAATTCATCTGCAGGGAAGTTCAAGGGGGACAGAAAGGGAAGGTGGAGAAAGAGAAAATAGAACAAATTAAGATGAGCTCTCGTCATTTCGATGTTAACAATACCTCTTCTGAGAAAACCCAGATGACATCGATCGACATGGTTTTCCAAGAACGAGTGGAATTTTGATAAATTGTTATTTTTTGCCTTTTTATGCCGAATAGGTGTGTATAAGGTGCTATTCTTTTACCTACTGTAAAATTGTAGCTTTTATTTCAAATGAAAACTCCCCATGTCTTAAATGTAAGAGCCCTGAGCTATTGTTTGAAAAAGAAGAAAATGTTCCAGGCTTTACTTGCCTCATGCTGTTCTGAAAATGTTCAAAATGTTCTGTCCCTGATGGGTACCTTAGTCAGAACAGCACTTACTCTGTAGTACCAGACACATGGACATCTACTGCCCCAGCCAAACCGAAGAGAGACATTCAAACGGTGATCAAATCAAATGGATAACGTTCCAGTGTCTCTGTGTGTGCTGAATCTCCTACATAAAAAAAGACCATTTGAGTGAATCACACTGAGAATAACACCGGCACAGAAGACACAGCTCGTACCTCGCGCTGGGTTTGCCGAGAGCGTTCCGGTGTTCAGATCATTGGAGTTCCATTATGAACCAGAGGGCAAATATTATACCAGTGTGAAACCTCTGGGCAACTGGAAACCTATTATTTTCTTTTTCTCCCAAAGCCAGCTAAGTGAGACCTTCTAGGATTGTTCTGGGTCTGCTAGAGAATCCCATTCCCATGCGCTGTTGTTGGCAGGGAGACAGGGAGGTAAATCTGCAGCCAAGCCGACCCGAGCTGAGCCCAACTGATGAGACTCAAGCCCATTACAGTGTCCGGTGATCCAAGATGACACGACGGTCCGTCTCTCTCTGCGTCTATGTCTGCCTCTGTTTCTCTTCTGGACGATAGCAAGTCGGGGCTGAGAAACATTGATTCACTTGATATGAAAGTATGGTGAAAGAATGTCCATACTGTTGTATGGACAACAGTGCAAAAATCGCCAAATACACACATTTATTAAAACGTTAAATAAGATCTGATGTTATATTTTAAGACACTAAACAGCTATTTTAACTAATTACCTAAGATCTTCCTCGTTGCCAGTGTTTTGGTACATTTTGTGTAAAAAGAAAAAAAAATAAGTTTAATGAAATCTTAAGTAAAGCGGTAAGAATAAAGCACCAAAGTATGGGTTGCATTTTGTACTACCTTGTCATTTGCAAGGGCCGCCATCATTTCAACTGTGGAGTCCGTTTCTGCATCTCTTGTTACTCCCTCATCTCTCTCTAAAGCCTCTCTGTACGGACCTAAGGCTAAATTAGGAGGGCAACATTAAGTTTACCATTCTGTTTGCTGGCTGCATTCCTCAGATGGTTTGTTTCATGTCACCTCTACTGATCTTAACAAAGCATTAAAAGCCACACTGAGCTGAGCTGAGCGTGCAGAGTTCATTGTTTGAAGGACAAACAAAAAAAAGCAAGCACAGTGTACAAACACCTCCATTTTAAGGGTCAGACGTCCAGATTCATGCCATGGGAAAGTTGCTGAATATAATTTTGATCCACCAGAACAAACAGTGTCTCTTTCCAGCTGCTGTTAGAGACGAAATATGCTTCAGATCTGAGTTGAAATCATCAGGTACAGAAGTGGATGAATATAAAATGAGGAAGGAGCTATAAAAATATTGCGCAATACACTGTACTTCCTGACATTGAAGTTAACACATATTTTGATTGATATAGCAAAATGCAAATTTGTACGATGCAAATAACTCAGTTTAAATCATACCTACAAGCCTTTCAGCCCGGGACTTTTCTTAAACATGTTTTTTTGATGTTGATTGAAGCCTAGAAGGCACTAAAATGAAACACAAGATTTCTGAGCATTTATTCCTCTGATCACACGAGGCATTTAGACTGCAGTTGCTATAGTACACATTATTACCATGCACTCCATCTTTTAATCTCAGGTTATTCCATTGTGCAATAAGATCAGATCGACCACACACTCAAAAGCAAAACCTCTGATTGACCGACAAGTCAGGACCACAGAAAACATTCTGAGTTGGATTTATCGTCATGGATTTATTTAACAAAGTGTCCAAAAAGACACGACTGGATTACAAAGCTCGTGAAAGTGAGACTCTGCATGGGAGCGACTCACTATAGCCAGGATGAGAGCTGGTATCAGAGTTATTAAGAATATCGTATACGGCACACTTTGACCTACAAGTTGTATATTAGTGTATTTGTATAATTTGTCTGTTTTGATGGGAGACATGCAGCAGCCGTAAATAAATCAGTGCACGTTATGACAAAATCTTAACATTATAAATTGGCACATCGAACAGGTTGCCGATCATGTCTAGTAACTTCATCAAACAATTGCATTATTGATGTGCTTGTGAACACAAACGATGGAATTAATTGCTGCAGCTGTAGCGGTTGCTGAAACCATGAAGAATGTCGCCATTATTGTTCCCTCCTGTAAATATGGAAATGCAACCTGTTATCCACAGCTACTTTGTTTTAATATGGCCGCCGAGATGCCAGGTAACCTCATCTCAAACCCTCTTGTGAGTAATGGAGTTATCTCATTAGAATACCCCATGTGTTCTCTGTTTTAAAGTTGTTTTTTTTCCTCAGCACAGAGACATGCAGTGAGTCAATGTGACCATTAGCTGGTGAGATCAATGCCTCCGTCTTCATCTGTCTCCCTTTCTCCCCTCCATCAGTGATTAACACAGAGTGGCACATACACATTCATACACATCCACCAACCACCTCCCCCCCTATTCCTTGTCCTTTTTAACACTCCCTGCACATTATTTCTCTCTCTCTCTCTCTCTCTCTCTCTCTCTCTCTCTCTCTCTCTCTCTCAGAAGTAATCATTAGCGCTGCCATCACGCTGGCGGAATTTGTCTGTCTGTTTTTCTCCCTTTCCTGACATTTATGACTCTGTGTCCCAAATTTATGGACAATTTGGCTCACTCCAAATCCATCAGATAAAGAGGCCATTTTTTCCCCCCCACCATAATGGGTGACCGCGCCGCCCTGAAATCTCCATCTCTGTGCTGAGTTAGTGATTCATGACATCATCAAGCGGAGGCGACAGCGAAGTGACTGGCTGTGCTGAGGCCTGTTCATTGAACTCAAAAACAAGGACGGGGGGGTATTAAGAAGTCGGGATTTGAAGAGGCATTTACAGCGTAATGGAGAAAGAAGTCGACCAAAGTCAACTGCTGTTTGGTTTTAGCCAAGCCAGTAGTGTGGCTCTATAGAGATAATAAGGGCGGCTAGTCTGTCCATCTCTTTGGTCCAGAAGTAGGTTTAACTATTGGAAAACCGTTGTAACAGACACGTATGTCCCACACCAGGCTGTTTTCAATCTAACCGATTCCTCATTTTGCCTGAACAGGCTCTGCCCTGTCGCTCAAGTTGGACATTAGAAGGCAAACGAAAAATGGAAAATAACTTTTCATACGATATTATACGACCACACGATGATGGTTTATGACCAAACCTTGTGTTATTTCAGTGCATAATTGTTTATGAATTTATGAGTTCAGCCCCACAGACAGCGCTCTTGTCCTCTTGAAGGATTTTCGACCAATTACGGAAGATATTTCTGGAAAAAGTCTGGAGAGGATTATTGGCTAATCTGAAAAGAAAAAGCTTAGTTTATTAAGAAGCAGCTGTAATTAAGAGCTTTTTGTGATGAATCACTCACTAGTGAATGAAAAAGGTTTTTACCTGATTCTTTTTGACACGATTCACAACTACAAATGTTTGACAATCCAGACAGACACTCTGAACATTTACACCTTTCAGGATGTACTATACGTGCACATATACACACACACACACACTAAAATGAAATGAAATGCTGGTTTTCTGGGTTCTAGGACTCGTCCTGCAGCACTAAAGGGACGCCATTTAAACAACACAGATATCAAAACATGCCGTTTCCTTCCTGTTTCCTTTTCATGCTTTCAAAACTATTTTGTCCACTGATTTTCTGACAGTGTCGGTTTAGATCACAAGGATGGAGGCCTCAATGGAGCTTATTGGGAGCTGGCATTCTGTCTGATGTGAATTCTGAGCTTGCCTCGTCGTAATAACGTTCACCTTGCTTTGTAGGGATAATGTTAATCTTCAAGTGTACATATTTAGTTGCCAGCCTGATGTTTGTGCTTACTGAATCGTATTATACTGCAGCATCAGACACTCTCATCCCCGTATGCTTTGAAAAAACACATGTCTCTCTTTCAGTTTCTTCTTCTTCTATATTTCTTTCTGCTGTGTATAATTAAAATATTCTGTGACATTTACACAAATAAGCTCTAACCCCTTGCATACGCTCACTGTCAGCATCACTGTCATAGATGGAATTAGAATTGATGGGTTTTACAGCTACCTGTCATATGTAGCGGTGAACACGGCTGCCTGGAACATCTCCTTTCTCTTAAGAAGCCTCTTGTATTTAGTTCTCTGCACAGTGGCCCTGTCTGCCAGTCACATCTCAGATCCTCTCATTAAATCCCACACGATTCCTCGCAACAACAACTTCAATAATCGCCCTTCTTCCCCCCCGCTCCTTTAACTCTGTTGCAAACATGACAGACAATAAGGTTGGAGTTGGGATGTCTGCAGGCGAGCACTGCGACGCCCACCCCCCCCCTCCATTCCGCAGTGGCGGCGGCTGGGGGAGACAGAGCGGAAAACAGAGGGTCCAGAGCTGTCGAGTGAGCTGCTATCTCCATCACTTCAAAGTGTCTGTGCCACATTAAACGCACCATCCATCATACGGCGCTGACACTGCTCCTCACACAATAGTTAGCGGGAGGATTGTGTTCCCGGCAGTCTCTCCACAGAGCCACTGTGTTAAAGAAAGTAGACTCAGAGAGCTTTTTCAAGTCGGTCTTGGCTCAGTGGAATGATCGATCTCTCAGAACACTGACTCAATACTTTAAAAACACTTTACTCACCAGGAATCCTTGAAGTAAATTTGAAAATTTGTATCATTCATATATAGTTTTTTTTTAATTTATTTATTTATTGACAAAGCTAAAAAGTGTGTAAATGTTAAAAGCGTCCATTGTCACACATCAAAAAAACTAAACAAAACAATCAAAAATGATATATATATAAAAGTGTAAATGTTCAGAGTGTCCATTATTACACATCTGTATCTGTGAATCCTGTCAAAAAGCTTAAAGAGGAAAAAAAAAAAGAGTAGAAACTCTTCTTTTTTCATTCAGTAGTGAGTGATTCATCACAATACGCACTTAATTACATTTGCTCCTCAATAAACTAAGCTTTCTGTTTGCGGATTAGCCCATAATCCCCTAAACACTTGCAGTTTTTCCAGGCACATCTTCCATAATTAGTTGAAAATCCTTCAAGAAAACGACAGCGCCGTCTGCGCTTGACTTGGGCTGAACTCATAAATTCATAAGCAACTATACACTGAACTATTTATTATTAACTGAATGTTATTAAAGTTGCATCTGTCCCTGCAGAGGCGTAGGCTTTGGGAGATTCATCACACATGCTGCAGCTGTGTTTTATCATGTTTATTAGAAAGAAGAACATATAAACCCACACGATAACAGTAAAGGTACAGGAAGTGGCTTGTGTGGGAATGTTCTTTTCATAAATCCACTCATTTTCTAAATGACAAAACTTTGTTTTGGTGTGTTAAACCTACATTTAGAGCTAGATTACATTTGAAATCCCAGCAGCACAAACTTCAGAGCCTCTACATCAGTGTTGCCTCTGAATGTGACCTGACCGACTCTGTTTCAGTCATAGATCAAGTGCTGGCCTCAATTTGATCGTTGTATTTTTAGAACACCATGCTCCAAATGCAGAGTGTGGTCAGTGCATTTACATAGAGAACATTAATAGAGGTTGTTGGAGGGAGGCGGTGGGAGGAAAAGTTCATGCTTTCCACAGGGTAGCAGAGTAGCGCAGTAAAGATGTCTAACTTGCCTTCATGGTTGTATTGATGCGTTTATTACATCCCATGTATTTCCACTTTTAAAGGCTGCAAACATCAGTATGCTTCCGTCTTCTTCACCTTTGATGTTTGCAGTTCTATATCCGCGGCATATTGCTTGAATATGCACGGAGAACCAATTTTTGCCGTTCGTAGGTAATTCCATAATCCTGAGTTCATATATTATTGGAAGAGGTGGGACACGTTTGTTGTCCGCTCCTCAGCTTTGCTAGAGACTACATTAGCCCCTACTAGCATCTTTTTTTTACGCTGCTATCACAATATACCCCAATCTCCGAACTTAACTGTCTGCCATCCATTTGCATTATGGGTAATGCTGGCGTCTGGTCGAGACTAGGTAGAAGATATATCTGCATCAATTTTTATCCTTTTTATTTTTAAACCGCCCATAGTGAGTCACACAGTGATGTCCTTGAGGAGTGCACTCCCTTTTAGAGCACATTTGTGTGGGACATTTTTTGGACTTTCGGCACCTCTGAGTGGCAGCATTAAAAAGACACCTAAGCAGACAGCAGTGTACACAACTACTGACCATGGATTGGCCGACAACATCCCATTCACTGTAGAAGTGGAATCCAGATTGTTTTGTTTTTCCACAAACAAAATGCTTGCTAGTCACTATAATCACACCAGAAGTTATTGGCAGACCAACTCTATCTAACACTACTTCTACCTGATAAAAGTAAAGTGGTCTACTCGCTGTCCTGCAATGTCAGCCCCCCCCCCCCCCCCCCCCGCCCTCCCCCCGATGAGCCCTGAGGACACTGTGTACCAACAGCTCTCATTCAAATTCTTCATCCAGGTCACTGAGCTCCAGCTTTCAGTGGAATACAAATGGACCAAATGACAGCCCAATTCCCTCCACTGTCAGGCGTGGCTGCTGGGGGGTCCTAAACTGAGGAATCGTAACTTTGGGCAACTGAAACCCATACAGGACAATGTACTTTTTCACCAGCGTGGCATTGGCCTGAGTGAAACTGAAGCGTGCCCCAGTAAAGCCTTTCGTGTCAATATCACACACACGCACACATCCCCACGGCCTTTCATTCTCAAAGCCATCGCCTCAGTGAGAAATGGGAATCATTTAACCGACGTGACACAACAACATCGGGGGGATGCAATGCTATCAGGATGTGTGCTCTTATTGGCCTCTGGTGGGTGATTGCAACATGAGGAAAAAAATGCTCCAGCGTCATACCTTCAGCCTCCACCAAGTCATAAAGAAGATCAATCTCAACTAGGACCGCCGTTTTCCCTTCACTTTCAAGGTTGGTGAGGAGGCATAAAAGCCTCGTCTTGAAGTAGAAGGCAGAGCAAAATGTAGAAATAGTTTAAGAGAGGAGGTTTGAAAGCCAGAGTGAGGATCACACCAGCCAGCTTGGCATCCTTGTGGGGTTTAGAAATCCACAAACAGGCTGGTTACGGCTCCTCTTTGTTGAGGAATGACTTGATTTGTTTGCACACATTAGGGAAACTGTTACTTTCATTATGCAAGTTGCATATTTGCAGTCGTTAAGTCGTATAAGAGCGCCGCTCACACTAAATCACACACACCCAATACTTCCACAGGACTAAGAGGTGCTGTTATTCCGGTCCCTGTGAAATGTCGCTAAGTTAATTCTGCTAACACACTGAATGTGAAGCTCAGTCGAAGCATCCGGAGCCCGACAGCCTGTTTATACAGTGCGTCAAATGTCTACACTGACTGCGAGGCTTATTTCACAATCCCAACCTGATTATGCAAATCTGTCTGGTGCCTTCGATAATTATTGTCAGTGTCGGTGAGTGTGTATCTGGGTGGGTTTGCTTGTGACTTTATTGTGTGTGCTAGGGTTGACAAAGGTTCAGAATTCACATTAATTCCACGTTTACCAGGAAGACTTAACAAATTTTGCCCTCAGGGATCTAGCGGAACTATTTCTGATTTAATAACTGTACTTTTTTATCTTGATCAATTACAAATGTGTCCATGCAGCTTCTATCCGTGCTGTCCCTGAAAACGTACCTTACACAGCTGATGGAGTATCGCGAGGTGGGCTTGATCATGCAAGAATGGGGGGATCAAATATCACACAAAAATCCGGTTTATATAATTTGTCTGTGACTAGTAGGCCAGAGCATGGACCAATCAGGGAGCTATACTGGCAGCTAGGGGTGTGGCTTGGGGGCTTGTTTTTCACTTAACTTAACTCCTGAACAGGTTAGCATAGATGTTACAATAGCATTACTTCTATCAGAACTGGAGAGTATTTCTTTAATGAAAGAAGAATAAAGGACGCTTTTAATCAATGAAAAATATGAATTTTCTCCTCTCCCAACTGGCTTTGTTAAGCGTTCGATTGACGGATGCATCCAATCACCTGCCAAGACTTATTTTGTGCCCTTTCAAAGAATATTCCCAACGGCGGCTTCTCGGATGGTTCTCATCAATATGACGAGTCCATTTAAGTAAAAACGGGACTATAGAGAAGTTATCGAGTTACCAGGATCAGAAGATACAGTACTAACCATCAAACAAGAGGAAGCAGAGGAAGGAAGCAAGAACCAGTGATTGTATGAGACACATAAAAATAAGTAAAGATAGGTCGGTCGGTCAGTCGTTCGGTATTGTATTAAAGAAGGAACCACACAAAGAATAGTGCAAAAGCAAAGTCCCAAACACAAGTACGAACATAAAAGTAAAACAGCATTCCCTTTTACACTGTGATACTGGTGTGCCAATTGCAGAAAGATGTGCAAAGAATATAGTTAATAATTGTACTTCTGGCTCAGTGCAATAGGTCAATTCTAAAGTCCAGTTCGGAGTGCAATAAGACCTCATCAGTCTCACTGATGTAAATGGCTGTATCATAATTCAGTTCTATACAATCAAAAGTTAACATTCTCATGGTTCAGCAAGGCTCAAACTAAATATGAATATATTCAGTCTATTCCCTAAAATGTTTAGCAAAAGATCTTCCACAGGCACAGGGCACTGGTTTAAGGATGCATAAAGTCCCACTGAGAGCCCAGTCGTATGGGGGCTGAAGTCAGAGTCCTGAATACAAGCTTGTATGAGAGTTGTGAGAAGATGAGTGAGCGAATGATTCTGGGAACATGACCACAATCAATACCAAACTCAAAAACCTGACCTGCATCTGTTTGAGGCCCAAACTTACGTTAACCAGGTACCCTGCAGAAATAAAAAGAAAGCAAGTTTAAAGGCACAATGGATAGGATTTTCCCCAAAAAACCCACGATATATAGCCTCATATTATAAAAACCCTGTCAATCATCACTTCAGACCGACTAGAAGTGTGCGGCGGTGTCTGTGCTCTGCCTGTATTTCCTTATCTTCCTGTTTCTTTTCTCTATAAAAAAACGTAATGACCTGATGCCAGATTATATCGCATCCAAGAGGAGGCTACGAAAGGAAATTGGCGGCCAAAGCGGCAAAAAAAGACAAATGTTGAGCCGGGGAAGAGGGGCCAACTTTGAATGTCGGGTTAACATTAAAATCAATCAATTTAACTGTAAGTATACAGTAGGTATATACATTCAATAAATACCACAGCAATATGTAACACTTATATTATTGTAAAGATAATATAAGTGTTAACAGTGTTGGATGATCAAGAATAACATCTTTTCAATTGTTAACAAAAGCATTGCATTAGAACCACTTCATTTATACACAACTCGTTAAATTGTTCATTTATTATTCCTCGCCCTGTGAATCTTGAGTTCCTCACATTGGTGGCTTTTCCCCCTCGATGACTCACCAATTCTCTCAATAAAACACACGGCATAAACAAAAAAATAATCTCCTTTCAACCAATCCACCTCCAGTGGAAACCAGCACAGTAAGCCCGAGGACCTCAGAAGCCTCCTTCAACTTCTTGTCTTGCATGAGTAAAAATCACAACTCTTGCTCCTCACCGCGGCATTTTATTATCCTCCGGGTCAAATTCGGCTATCTCTCAGCTGAAACAAACACCTCAGGAGGCCACTGTGCCTTCGGCATAGCTGTTTGGAGATGAACTACCTCCCTGACTCCCGCCAAGAGATCAGAAATGGATAATGGCGCAGTCGGCCGCCGGGAGCTGCCCATTAAAAACCACAGCTCTTCTACCGTCGGCTCCAGCCGAGCCGCTCCAGCCGAACTGCCGGAGGTTGCTGAAGGACATTCTGACAGCATTTGCTAAAAGAACAGGAGAACATCGTTGGTTCACTTCCACTGTCATACACCATGATGGAGGTGTTGTCTGTATCGTTACCAGCAGAGTATAGGGTGTCGCTGTGGGTGGGGGGAGTAAATCGGAGGCTATATGGATGAAGGATGTGGGAAATCACTGTCAGGCAACACTGAGTTCTGTGATATGGAAATTTGACCGATTCCATGCGTGTTTTATATTCAAGTCTTAAGCTACTTAAATACCAACACTTCAGACGACGCTGGCATTTGTTTTAAAGAGACGTCTTTTATGTGTGCAAGGTTGACATCTTTGATTCAAACTGCATAAGTAGCTCCAAAACAAAATCAATCTGTTTCCCCAGAAAGAACTGAGAGTAATTTAAATGTCACTGTTTTTATCGCAAGTCGTCCACAAGAATGATTTTCACAGTGCAGAGGAAACAGCCTGTGCTTGGTGTCTTGGGCTGTGTGCTATTTCATCTATTTCAAAATGTAAACATATATACTCTTCACTACGCTTCAAACCGCTGCTGAAAAACCCCTTTCCAACGATGGAAGCAGGAGGCTGCGTTGAACAATCACACCTACTTGTGTGCAGAACTATTTTCTCTCACTCTCATTTTACACAAAACTGTCACTTTTAGTTTGTACAGCAGATGGGCAAGTAAGGAAAGATCAGGGCAACGGGTTTATCAATGGTCCAGTTCCAATCCGACCCTCTTCCTAACCACTTCCACTCCGTTTGTGAGTTCGCGTGGAGGGTCCACCATGTTAACTGCCATCACAAACCAATTAGAGAAGAGTGAAAATGGGCTAAAATCATCGATGCAGTGTTAACCAGATGCCCCTACTGGCCACTTGCAACGACGATTTGTGTTCATCACGGACTACCCGTACAAACATTTACTCATAAACTGCTCAAACTAAAATGGACATTTGATGTTGTAACACAAGACGCTAACAAATTAAAGGTTAGATTGTATTTAGTATATCAAATATGCTCTGCTCTAGTGTAGAAAATTGTGGAACTTTTAACTTGACAATAAAATGTTGTATATTTACAGGAACTCATGCAAAAACCAGGCAGCTCATTAACATAAGAGTTAAAAATGAGAAGCTGTATACAAGAAAAAAAAAATGCCACTAAAGCAGATTGGGAGTATTTATTTTCTCCATAGGTGACAATTGCCGCTCCCAAAAGATGCTGATACGAAACCATGGTTATGAAACTTCCTTTTTCCGCAAAAGCTTGTCCTGGAGCTCGCCATTTGGGACAGATGTATCGCCTGTAGTTGTGGTCAGTTGTACAAACTAGTTGGTTTGAAGCACACTGAGGCCTGAAGTCACGTTACCGATTACTCCGCCTCGCTCCATCAAGGTGCCTTAAAAACAAACAAAAATGTCACATCTTTGTAAATGAGACAATGTGGCTATTTTAACCCTGCGTTTCAAACATTTTAAAACTCCGACCGAATACAGTTGAGTTGTATGGGAATGTTACTTTGTAGCAGACAGGGTTGACACTCATTACCAAAATAAGGAACCACATGACTGCCTGACCAGCGCTGGCTGGGTATCACGGTACAACAAACGATCAGCCCCATAAATCACAGCCTGTGTGTGCTGTCAACAGTGGAGGCGTATTCATTCATTACTCCTTTGACTCTCTTTACCTTTATGAGCGTACCTGCTCTGTTATTCCATTACTCAATTCATCATCTATTTTACTTCCTGTCTCTTATTGTTATTTGCTTGTTTATGCTTGCTCTTTAATGGTTTATTCTTTTTTTAATATGCCACCCTAAGCCAACAATTTGCAGTATTCAATCAGGCCAGAACCATAGTCATCAATTAAACATTTCTTTAACAGCATGTATTGTGCATCAGTGAATTGCAATCATTTCTGTTGCTCTGCTCGCCCAAAGGAATCTGGAAATTGCGCCTTCACTTTCTTTTTAGCCGTAATGAGGATTTTACTGTAGGTCTGTTGGGTTCTGCTCATCAGCATGTGAGCAAACCCTGCAGCAGCCTCCCCATTATTAATAAAGGATAAATGGAGGACAGGTGCACGATGGCGAACCCCTACTTAACCGGTGTAAGGCATTCCTTAACATGCAGACCTCAGACATTAAGGGGGAGCCATTCCGGGGTCTGATGGCTTTGCCTAATAAGGGGATATTAACCTTCAATGCTCCCAAGGTCCCGGATAGCAAAGGGAACCCAGATGGGCCGGCGCCGCGTTTGCCTGCAGACAGATGGGTTTTAACGGTGCACCCGCTCAAGCTGCAAATGATCCCGAGTTAGAGCAGCACTCTGTTTATGTATTTTACACCTTTTACATTATCGCTGAGGTTCCTTTATGTGTGAAGGTTATGAAGCCAAATGGATAAGTAGGCGATCCATGTTGTCAGTGATTTACGAGAACGGCATCACCAAAGATGATTTACAGTGAGAGCCACTTTACATGCTAATATTTGGATTTTTACAAACTACACTTTCAATATTGAAATAAGACCTGCCATATGTTCAGTTAAAGCACCTGGAAACCCAATTGTCAAATCCATCTCCAGCAACAAACAAGAAGACTTCATCCAGTGCTTTTCTCCCTTGTAATTTATATTTAATTCAACAATGCGACAGGGCTCTAGGGATTGCATTGTCAACTAGTTGTTTTCACATTCTACATCTGCCTGGTTGCTAGTCACAATATCTTGTGCAGACATTCATGGTCCCCAGAAGATGAATCCCCTTATTATTCATCCAGCACCACCGTGAGGTGTTTGATGTTTCTAATGTCTCAACATGTGAAATGTCTCTACAACTATTGGATAGACTACCATGCAATCTGGTGCATCATGGGATGAACTGCAATAAGTGCGGCTAACCCCTGGCTTTGCATTTAGCGCCATAAACGGGTCAAAATGACGTTGCCATGTATCATGTATTGATGTTCTTTTTTTCAATATAAATTGTAGGTTTCCTTTAAAAACACATTGATGCATGTCTGTCCTGAAACACGGATCCATCATCAGTTGCTCATCCTGATGTTTCTTCCCTTTTCCCTTATTCCCTGTGCTTGTGAATATTTGGGTATCTGAAGAGCCTACCAACCTACAAACTTTGAAATACGACAACCCAGTCAGTTTTTTGTGGGTCTGCCTAGATCCGAACGTTCAGATCTGGCTCCCCATCCCCATCACATGTAAACTCATATATTCTGAGTATCCATAATTGAGTATCTCCACCAACGGCTTGACACCTTCCTTTGTAAAGGTGCGCCATATTTTTCTCGCAAGCCAATTAGAGCGGACTGTAGTTTTTCGAGAGTGGGTCTTAAAGAGAAAGGCGCTAAAACGGAGCGTTTCAGACAGAGGGTGAACACAGGTATATTCAAACAGACAGTATGAGACAAATAATGTTTTTTTTTTTTTTACATTTAAGCCTGTAAACATGTTCGAGTAGAAACCCGAAATACAAGCAAGTACCTGAAAATGAGCATAATATGTCCCCTTTAAAACAAATGAATTAAGGATAGAGGGTGCAGATTATGGAGCTCTTTAGACTGTATGAATAAGTAGGCGTCAATAGTTTTATTGTCACCGAAAACGCTGACACTTCTAAAATCTGCCATGCATTAATTCAAGCCTTTGGGAGTAAGTAATACGGTTAATCTTGCAACTGAACTCAAAACATTACATCATGTTTCAATTGTCGCCGTTTTTTTATCGACATCAAGGTCTATCTGCAGTGTTTCCTCTCCACCTCCCTTATGTTTCAAGTGTTCTCTGAAGCACCCTCTTCCTGAAGTGACTCGTCACGCCGAATAATATGACTTTGTCCTCTTCCCGCCTAAAGGAGAGCCATTTTGTGTTTCAATCCTTGAGAGCGTTCACCTTGTGATTCCTCCATGCTGTGCTTTTTGAAAATGACGATACCTTCAAACACTCAAAGTGAAATCACTCCCTCGCTCACACTTTGTGGTTTATATTTGATGTTTTTCTGTTATCCTCTATCTGTTGCTTGATAGCAAAGCTTTTACAGAAGCTCTTGCAACCCCAGCAACCCCCCCCCCCCCCCCCCCCCACAGTCAAAGACGTGGAAGTATCAAAAGACGCTAATGCAGCCACAGTTTGCCTCTGCGAAAACACTCACAGGGTGCTTACACAATAATCACCCTCTTGGTGACATAACTCATCCTCTTTATCCTAGATGGTCAATGATATGGCGATTGAAGTGTTGACAGCCTGAATGTGCACATGCAATCCCGAGATGCCAAATTGAGCCTCGGATCAAAGCGTCTATTTCCTGCCTAGCAGACGGTGTCGTGTGGCAAGCGTGTCAGTAATTACAGGCGAGAACGTCTCTCCTCAACGAACTGCTTGTACGAGTAATACATCTTTGTTCTCTTAGTGCAGCAGCAGCAAAGCAGCTTCTCCTGTCTGAGATGTTTTGGGGGCCCAGGGAAAAGTAAAGGTGGCCGATGTTTGCAAGAGGCTTAGGCTGCACCGAGCTCTCCTGTGTTTGGGCCAAAGGGAATCCTTTTGTTCCTCGCTGGAGGGGACGATTTACAGCGATTGACTGAGATAGAGATCGCTGTGAGGAATTTGGCCAGCAGTCACTCGGAGGACAAACTTGTGCCGGAGAATTGAAACAGACTTTCCTCCCTCTTCCCCACGCTTAACCTTTCAACACAGAAGGGAAATAATTAAAAGTTCCAAATGAAGAGCCCCATTGTGAATTTATGAATAGCAAATTCGGTCCTAATCATCTCCGACCAATAAGGTGTCAACTGCAAAAAGGTGAGTGATGAGGGGTCGTAAATGTCTGATGTCATCTGGCGTGAAATGAAAAGGTGATCATCGTCCCGTCGTGATGACTTGTGTCTGCTGACTGGCCCTGGCTGAGTTACCGGCTGATGTAAACAGATATAAAGTGGTTAATGAATCGGCTACTTCGTTAATGAAATCACAGCTTAACTGAGTGACTGAGACACTAATTGTTTAAGCTGTCTTTATAATGGGTTTCAGCTCGAGACGGAACAGGCGGTGAATGTAGATGACTCGTTGCAGAGTCTGCTCCTCATGCTAAAGCTACTTCGAGATAATTTTAACTGCTTATGTAACAGTCTTAATATCATACTGATACCTCTATTCTCACCCAGGGCCCCTTGAGGGAGCTTCAGGGGGTCCCCAGAAAATGGAGAATGGTTCATTTTCACTATTCAATTCACAATTCAAAGTGCGCCAAATGTGAGTTAGAAGAGTGACTATTTTGATTCCTCCAAAGTTATCTCCTTTGACAGCTATAGAATTGTTATCATAATCATATCTACACTACAAATATGTGCAATAGGAACACACTGTGCAATAAAAATACCCTGTCTGTATATATAATATTTTAGTATTTTAGTTATTTAGTTATACTTAGTTACTGTGGATTTTGTACTTTTTGACTTATTTTTATATATTCTTAATGTTTATTACTTATTTATATTACTTGTTTTTTTTACTCTGTATCTTGTGTGCACTGTCCACTTTGCTGCTGTGATCCTGTGAATTTCCCCACTGTGGGACTAATAAAGGATTATCTTATCTGATCTTATCTTATCTAACATCTAAAATCTTGAACCCTGAAGCAATATCTTATCAAATCAGGGGTCTTTGACACGAAAAAAGGTTGAGAACCACAGCTCTATATGATCTACATAAGTGAACAAGATATACTTGTAATTGAGTTCAATGACACGATTGACGAGCGCCCAGATTCACCAGGAACTGCTTCAGACACCAGCGGGGTGACCAGTCCACCGTGGATCCAGATCTGGCTTTGCTGTCGCTTTTAACCGGCAGTCGGAGCTCCGGCAGAGAGTAACTTCATTTCTAACTTGAGTTACGTGATAAAGTTATTTGAACCCAAACTGTGATGTGATGTTTGTTGACTGTAATCGGAGAGAAAACATGTTTAAGACGTAATCAAGAATGCAGTTTAATTGTATGGGAACATCATTTTTAGTAGGCCGTATTGTAGAGGTGCATGATTCAAAGGGAACATTAAAAGTAGTTGCTTAGGGAGACAACTACTTACGACTTATCAGGCTACAGGGCTACTCTGTATTATGAGAACTATAGATCTGAGCTTGTGTCTCTGAATAAATGGCATCTATTTGAAATATGACGAAAGGTGTGTGTCCCTGTCTCACTCTCAAACTCTTCACCTCATAACAGTCCATTCCAGAGAGGACGCACTTTACAAGGCCCTGAAAAGAAAAAGCTGTGAAGGCTCGTTAATGAGCACCTCATTAACTGGGAGGCCTGTCTGCATGGCCACATGCAGCTGACTCATACACACACACACACATGCGCACAGATGCAAAAACACTTGCGCAATTACACAAGGTTGCACACACACACACATTTGACAGGCTGTGTGTGTCTGTGTTCTAATTGAGTCTCCAGAGATTCCTGTTGGCACATGGCACCAGAAAAGTCTCGGTCCAGCCAGTCAGGCCAGCAGATAGAAACACACGGCGGCAACGACAAGAGGTGCAACACACTCTACGCAAGGTTTGCTTTTCAGAAGAATTCCCCGACTCCGCCAGCCGGAGTTTCGTCTGATTAGTCTGACCAGTCGATCTTGACTATTATTCTTTTAGGCCATCCATTTTAGGTCACAAAGTTAGACGGCTGTTGCAAATGATGCGCACTAAAATTGTATCTTTTATTAATTTACAAATTATTTATGAGTAAGATAACATTTTAATACCATAACATTTTATTAAAACACTCAAAACTGCACATTTTTTGGAGCACTTGGCGACAGCAGTTGATATGGCAAAGACTTTTACTTATTTACACATCTGGCAGCAGACAAAGAGCAACATTTACACGTGTTTCTGGCCACCCGATCAATATGACTCCAATGTCTGTGGAAATGATCAGGTAACTTTGCTTGCTGGGCAGTGGTACGGCCGCATGTGTTCCCTGCGTTGTTGTACCTTTTCCCTTTCCAGGAGCTCCGCCCAGCTGTGCTGCATTGCTTAATGAGGTGCATCTGGCCTTGGAAGGAAGTGCTTAAAAGCTTCTGTGCCAGCAGCAGAAGAGAGGGGCCTCTGGTGGATGGACTGCTGGTCTTGCTGCTTCTCAGCTTAGAGTTTTGTATTGTCTTGTTTTCATGTTAATAAATCGTGTGGGTTTGCTGGTTTTAAAGGTGTTTTCTGTGGTTGGGTCAGGGTGTTGTTAGCTGGTCGCTGACTTTTGTTGTCCATGTCTAAGTGCTGGGCAGGTAGTGTGAAGTGTTTTTTTTGGCATGAAAAAATAAACTAGAAAGGTGCAGTATACCACTGCTGTATTGTAGACACCAATGGGCCGTAAGGCGTCGTAAAACAATCTACATTCAAAACTCAAAAACAAGCGGTGATGTACGCAGATGGCTCAAAGTCATCATTATAAAACACATCATACAGTCTGGCCAAAAACAAAATGAAGCTCACCGTGCTGAGGGGCGGTAAGGTACAAGATACAGGAAATGTCATCATAAATAATCTGGAGAAACCTGTGCGGCGACACCTCCCTTGTTGTGATCGGTCTCTCACTAGCCTCACTAGTCATGTCTGTGACATGAGTTTATTGTCCTGACCATCAAAAGAACCAAAAATATGACTACTGGGGTTATAATCTCTTACCCACGTGTTGACAAGAACCTGGATTGTTCAGTCAGGAAAGGGGGCAGTGGGAAAGTGACAAGTATTGTTTGCTAAATGAATTGTTTGTCGCAACATGACACTACCACAGATTATCTAGGTTGCATGCCAATCATACCTGACTAAGATGTTAACTGGAATATGGCCAGCACACTTTACTGTATAAGTGAATTTGTGTGTAAACGTAGCCTCTGATGTTTCCCTTTATGAAAGCAGGGTGAGAGGGACCAGAATGTCTTCTGCCTCAAAAAATAAAAAAGTGTGACTGACTGTACTAATATTCTGTTGTATTTATGAAAATAAAGTGTTACAGTAACTTCAACAAAAAAAAATAAGGTACTCCGCAGCATTTGTTCTGGTAGTTACACACTGTCCAAAACAATAAAAGTGAGCAAACACTGTTGTGTCTCTGGACACAAAGTAGCAACGGAGGGTCGGACATGTACTCAGCTGTGTTATCACTAGTGGCCCCTACAGGCAGTGGGGACCGGTTCTGAGTGGTGAGTGATAAGTCAGCAGGCTGTCAATGGCAGTAAGGCAATAAAATATGTTTTGAGAAAGTGTGAGTCACCACAACCACAAGACGTCCTTGAGCATGAAGCCATAACCAACCTCCCAAAATATTATGCAGATTGCTGAAGCAGAACACAAGATTAGTCGTGGACAGACAGAGAGGCACACTCACACACACACACACACACGTGACTGATCGCATGATCTTCCCGGTGGAGATGATATTAAAAATGTCTAGAGAGCTGACAGTAAACTGCAGGGTTGGGTGATCATTTGTGGATTGGTCACTATGAGTGGTCATTTTAACATCATACGATTGATTAATTGTTAATATCAAATGATTATTTGGTGCAGCTGTAAGAGACAGCTGCACATGACAACAATTATAACAGTTCAATGAATATCCATTCATAATCCTGTTTACATAACTAGCGTAGCCATAATAATGATATAGGAGCTCAGAATCCTCTGTTACCTGTGTCTGCTTCTCTTGCCTTACTAAATCCTCACTTTGCTCTCCCAGCATCCATCAGCGTTGCGAAACAAACCCCTTTGTTAAGTTCAAAGCGCATATTTACCAGTTATCAACCTCATGGTTTACTCTCACGGGTTTAGATCTCTGTCCGACTGCGAGGTCGAGCCATTGGTGCCTCGGTGTAGCGGTGAGAGATTTCAGCCAACTCGCACCATCGTAAGTCCCCGACTGCTTCTGTTAAATGATGTATCCACATGGCACCTCTATACCAGCGTCTTAGTTCCGCTCCACGGAGGTCGTCTCCAGGAAGTGAGCCGGGCGAAGCGATAAGAGAGTGTTCATTACACCCCCCCAACACTAGAGGAGAGGATGGCACCTTCTCCTCTTATCTCCATCTTCGTGATGAGGGTGAGTTTTTCCTCAAGACTTGAGGAGTAGGGATGAAGAGTATAAATGCACAGGCTGTGTGCATTCTCGTGTTAGTGGAGGTGTGTCCTACAGCAAAGATTCTCCTCTTATCCCCTGCTGTGACAGGAATAAAAAGTCTCAGGCTGCTTTAACAGAGCTTGATTTACTTTAAAACAAATGTGAAAGTACGGCCCTGTCACTTAAATCTTATATGAGGAAGAACCTGAGATACCGAGAAATAAAAAAAACTTGACTCTCCTGTCTCTCCTCTGTTTGATCATCTCTCTTTTCGCTTGCCATTTCCTCCCCTTCCTTTTTAATATTCCGCACTTGCCTTTCAGTGAATATGACTATTTTACTTATTCACCTCCTCCGTCTTCTCATTCCTGCTCTCCTCCTCCCCAATACTCTTTTTTTCTGATTTACCCTCCTCCACCCCCTCCGCTCTCTCTCCTCATCTGCTCCCCCCCTCCCTATAATCTCGTCTCTTTCCCCTCTTTACTTTCATGTCCTCTCCACTTTCCTCTCTCTCTCTCTCTTCCTTGATTTGCTCTCCTCCCCTAGTCCGTCTAATCCTTTTTCTCCTCTACATGTGTTGAAGGATTAATAGCTACCGGATTATGCCTTGCAGTGCCACGGTGTCGGTGTCGTCACCTCCTCTCACCCGGAGCAACGTCCTGAGACGAACTGCTGGCTGCTGCCTATTTGTCAGCCCGTGGCTCGTGCCCTTGGGATATTTATAGGCCCGGGCTGTGATAAGAAAGGAAAAAGGGAATATTGAGCGCCACTGATGAGCTGCTGTCTTTTTATGGGAACGTTTTTTTTGCGTCTGTTTCCCTTCACTTTAGGCCATTTTGTTAACGCCAAAAAAAAACGTCAGTCACTCCAGAGTACATCTCCGCCTCTATCTTTCTCTAAAATCCTCTATCCTCTCCATCCCCTCCCGCCAAAACCTCCTCCACAGACATCTGTGCTGGTTAGCCAGTGCCAGCGGTCAAGTCTTCTGGGGGATCATCCTTTTTTCCACCGCAACACACAGACGAAAGAAATGCGACTGCCCACTCTTTCTGTCCTCCTCCTCTTCCTCTTCCCTCCTCAGCCTTTTTTCCTTCTATGCCTTCACTTGTGTTGCTGTGATGAAGAGTTTTTATCAGCTGGGAGACGGGGGAGCTGTCGAGGCAAGACACGTTCGACTACAGATAGATTCAACCTCTGACCTCTGAAGTCAGACGCAAGGAAGAGAACGTGATAAGAAAGATGAAGGGAGATTACGTAAAAGAGATTTTTTTTAAAGCAAAAGGGGAAAATGAAATACACTCATAGTAGAAACAAATAAGATTGTTTTACAATCAGTCTGGGAGTTTTTTTTTTTTTTACCAGTTTGAGCATATAAATATTATTATTTTGTACTTTTTCCAACAGATTTGAATTGTAATATCCATTCATAAATATGTATTAGAATAAGGCCACAATTCAATTGAAACTATGTAATGAACCAAAAATATATATTTTATATTTACAGGCTAAATGTCAGCAACAAAAATCGCCAATTTTACATTAAAACCCAATTTCAGCATTTTGACAGTCTAGATTTATGTTTTTATGTTTATCTGAAAGTCCCTGAATATTAATACTGAGCAAAAACACCTGGCCTAGCAGAAAACTAGCAACACTTTTAGATTAGACAACTTTAGCATACCATTATATCAGAAGAAAAGGGTTATCTCCTTTGTTATGGAAGGAATAACTGCTGCTCAACATGGCCTATTCAAACCCCTTGTTAGCATGACCTCGATGCATCCCCGTGATGCTGAAGAGGCAGATATTTCCTCAGACAAACAAAATCCCAAAAGAACTGTCATAATGTGAGTATGGTTCTCTCAGAGTGAGATTGACTTGTCATATGGAAGAGGGACGTAACAAAAGGAGTATGTGGAACAAATAAACAGATGGAGGGTCTATTTGGTATGGTTAATGGTTTTCATTAACACATTTTAAGTTTTATCAAAAACTTATTTTAGTTAAGCATCATCAAAGCTTTCCTTAGCTCATACCATCGCCTCTTTTTTCATATTGTCAACTAATCCATTTTCTGGCGGATATATATTCACAGCATTTATGATGTGTGATTTAGACATTTCCCAATTTTCATATTTATTGGTAGAAATAAAACTTCTGTAAAATCTGTATGTTATTCTAGTGACTGGGAGAAGTGTGTTGGTAGAAGTCCACATGTGTCCACCATCAAACAGACACGCACATCCACACTCCACGTACAGCCTATAATCCTCCATTGACCGGTCCCTTTAAATGCTTTTTCTCCGCTGCCGGTTCCTATCGCAACGCTCCAACAGTGACCAGCAGCTGCTCTCTGTTTGCAGGAGGGGTCGAAGCAAGTGAGCCAGATAGGCAGAGCAGAGACGCAGGAAAACCAGAAGCTACTTGCCAAACTTACTGACTGAATTTTAGACTGAGATCACAATCATCTGAATCAACTTCAGTTCCACAATAATCAAACCGGTTGTCAACATCAGCAAAACAAAAACCAAGACCACATAGCAGTCTAAGTTACACCAAATAAATGTACAAAATGAAAGAACAAGCATTCTGTCATTTTGTTCTACTCAACTTGCCTAATTAGCTGTGGCAGATAAACGCTGGAGCGTCTGGATGTTAGACGCTGGTGAAGCAACTTCACATGTAGACTGGCTGTTTTAAACAAATAAATGCACAAAACAATACTCTACGGCCATGAGATTTAGTTCTTTTCCCGTCTGACTGTAAAGCTTGCCTTGGTGGTGGTGCTACAAGAAAGGCCGGGGAGTCACCAAAGTATCATGAATCCTCCTCTGAGGGACAGGAATATACACAGTAAATGTCATGGAGCACTTTAAATTACCAGGTACGTTAGAGACCGAAGTGTTGCTTGAAGAGAAACATTGCCTTCACAGTGGAGATACGAGGGATCACCAAAATGAAATGACATCCTCTGGAGACCATGAATATCAACTTTAATGGTAATGCAGCCTGTAGGATGTTTTGTTTCGGACCAATGGTCTCCTCATGGAAGAGGTACAGTTGTCTACAAGTATATCAATCCATATAAAGGTAGCACAGTGTCAGTTTCAGTGTATTACAATTTGGGTCTTGTTTTTTCTGTAGAATTGGTCATAATTCCCATAAATAAAGTAACTGCTGAGATCTGGGAACACAGCAACACTGTTACAAAAAAGTCCGATGGGGCAAGAATCATGAGCAGTTAAACAGTGAATCTAAAACAGTCATATCCAAAGACGTGGGTCGCAGAAGATTTTATTCGTATATATTTGGAGAATGTATTCTGGTCTTTTATTCAACATTTATATCTGGAGAACACATTTAAGTCACATGAGGGAGCCTGAACGTTTGTATTGTTCTGATAATTGTAGCCAACCTATAACAATGAGAAGTTGAGATTTATCAAACAATAACTCTTCAAAATAGCTGTTTTATCTATTGAGAAATTGAAATGTCAGGAGTGTACATTTACGCATACATTTTTATAGTCAACATTCATAGTGAAGGTCTGTTGTGAATTGGGTCATGGTTTCTGCCTTGTTAAGACGTCTTTTTTTTAGCAATGTTGCTGCATTCCCAGTCATTCACCTCAGCAATTCAACTATTGAGTATAATGCAAATGCAATAATCTCCACAAATATGAGATTCAGGGTGATCAAGAAGAACACCATCGTAAGCCTCTATGGCTACAGATGTATTAATTCAGTGCCAACAGGCAGACCGCTCACTGCCTCCAGAAAACTTTTTTTTATAAAATCATTACACTTAAATTCACAATGGACTGATCAGAAATACCGAGTTCAAGTGTGGTACTGCTTTGTCATCATCAGTAACCCCCCCACAGACTGCTGAGTAACGACAGAGCTGTCAATAACAGTGTGCATGCCGTGTGCCGGAGTATTTGATACAGCGCCTCTGACTATATATATCTATATATCTATATATAGATATATATATAGATATATATAGATATATCTATATATATATATCGCTTTTAACTTATCAGTCAGTAATCGCCAGTATTCCTTTGTGATCTTTGATGTGATTCTCCAGCCGCTCAAGCCTGCCAGTAGAAGAAACCTAATCTTTTACCACTCAGTGGCTGAATAACAACATGATGGGGTGAGGGCGACCTTCACCGAAGGCTTCATGAAACCATTAGCAGTCAATTAATATTTGAAACATATGTGTGTGTGTGTGTGTGTGTGTGTGTGTGTGTGTGTGTGTGTTTGCACTGATGCATTGGTGGGAAGTCTTCACTCGGAGGTTAGCTCGGCCACCAGCGGTATGTTGTCAAAACGAACAGTTTTTAGAATAACAATGTTTTTTTTTCACAGATGATCTTGCAAACCCTGATTGAAGCTATGTTTGGAGAGAAATGCTAACTGCGGTACATGTGTGACACATGAGCTACACGAGTAACTAAGAAGTCAAATATGAGAAGCAACCAGCGGGAAATTCGAATTGCCCTGAGATAATGAACATCTATGAATGTTTAAATGGCTGTTTACAATTATTCCCCCCCCCCCCCCCCCCCCCCCCCCCTTTTGGATTCTCCTGTAGCTCATCATTCTCACGACTGGTTATTGTCCACACTAGGAAAAATCGCCAAGCCTGCCTGTGAGATGGGAAAGATTGCACCCAAGAAGCCAGGACATTTTGCTCCCTTCACACTCCACATCCTCACTGGAACATCGATTATCAGGCACTTCATCCTGCACACGGAGGAGAGTCACAGCAAGCCAAAGCACTTGTCATAGTGTTGGAGTCTGACTAAGGCCCTCACATGTGCTTTTAAACAAAGGAGCATATGTTGGCCTGATGTTTAACAAGAGGCCTGGTCCTGGTAGATAGGACACTCAGGATCTATGGACTGTGCCACACCTCAGAGTTCCAGCCAAACTTAATACTGGTCCCTCATTGGCTGTTTGCGTATCAATTTACGCCTTTTTGCATTTCATTTAATGACAAGTCGCTACCGTGAAACGCTTGCCGTTATGTTTAGGCTACAGTCTAAGGTGACAGGCGCAGTGAGGTTTAGGCAACAAAACCATTTGTCAACATCATGGTTGGGCTTGAAATAAAAACGTAAACCAATTATCTTAACTTTATATCAGTTACCATTGAATTGTATGAGTGATATTGTCATACATATGTTTTAAAGTGCAACTTACAGTTATATTTATATAGTATTTGTATAGTATTTGTAGAATAACAAAGCCACAGCCTCTTTACATCCAAGTATTAAGGCGGATTAGCCCTATGTCATCATGGTATCTGTTCAGCTTTCAACACACATGTCGTCACCTCTGGCCATTTGTTTGAGAATGACAGCACAGAAATTCTTCCTGCAAATTGCAATTATGGATGTGCAGCCAACCCAAGTGTCTGTTCGCTCTTCAGCATTTCACTGCTGAAATGAACCAGAGGCCCTAAGGGCCAAAGTTGTGAAGATTTCAATGCGTGAGGAAACTTGGATCTTTTCATCTTATTTCTGTCTACAGGAATCACACGGAGCATATTACATGTGTATTTTTTTAATCTTTCCAACACTTTCTGCATTGGGAAAGATTGGCTCTGGTGGTTCCTCTTTATACGAATGGATATAGCGATCACCTAAAAAGATAACAGCATATTTCCAAGTTGTCTGGTTGGTCAAAAATGCTGGAATAATCAGCTGAAGGCATTCCTCTAAATGTATCATTGCACATCAGTATGTCTGAATTCCTGCAGGTTCTAAAGAGTGTATGTGTCTATTTTGGGCTATTTCCTCTTTTTTTGGATTATTGCAAAATGTATGTTTACGCTGATGATACTATTGTATTCTGCAGACACCCCACACCTCATGTGCTGGTCGATTATGAGTTTTTGGGCTGTTTTGCTTCCATGACATGCCGTATTTTAGACTACGGGAAAGAAAACAGTCCGTCTTTATTCTACTACACTTTGTCTTTCTGTGTTTGTAGATTTGTCATCCATTCAGCAAAAAATAGGATTATATGATGACTAATTTATATATTGAAACATAACATTTCAGAAAACAACTAGTTTCATAGTGATATTTATTAGTTTTTGTTTTACCCTCTTGACATGTAGCTTCTTGCAAAATGTATGGAATTTTACAATACATATTTTAAGAGGCTGTTTTTTCTTTGACTCTTGAGCCAGAAATCTCCACTTCAGTAGCAACTACACACACTAAACTTTGCAGTTCCATTCATCTCCATATTCTGAAGGTTTTCACTGAGGAGTTTGTTTGTATATCATTGAAAGCCCAATTTATATATATTTTATTCCTAAAAACAGGGCAAAATTGTATTTTCTGATTAATTGATTGATAAAAAGACATTCATAATTCCCTCTGTGAAAACTTTTGTCTCTAACATGTCAATAAAATGAAAAAAGTTTCTTCAAAAACAGATTTTTTGAAACTGGCTTTATCCAAGGTTCCGATTTCTGGCCAGCAAATTAATGCAAATTTGTATATATTTAATAAGAGAATGCCTCATTTACATATTAAAAGAAAACATGTATACAAAAAAATAATTGCCTTAATGTAAGTAATGAATTGGGAAAGTTTCATAGCAATATCTATTAGTTCAATTTATTACCGTGTTCACCTGTAATGTATCGCCTTAACTAGCAAGAGCCTACATCTCACTTTTCAATCTACTTTGAGAATGAGTACAGGATAAAAATAGAACTAAATCAAGGCCCATTCTCACTGCCCACACTGTTAACTTTGAAAGAGTCACGTGAATAAGCGTGGCACCTGGTACAAAGCCAGCGGCCCAAGCCTGGTTTTTAAATACAGAAAGAGAACCAGCTTCCCAGGATTTTGAAGTAACGTTCCCTTCATGTCTGGATTAGGAAGATGTCATTTACAGAGATGACCCCATTCTGATTTCCTTAGATTCAGTTTAATATTCCACTCTTGGGTTCTTGAGTGGAACAACACTTATGATTTTCTCCCCATGTAGATTGTCCAGTTAACCAACCGTAAATAAGCAGGTTATTCATCTATTAGCGGAACTGTTTAAGTGCTCTAATCCTGTACAACAGTCGGTAATCCAATTTTAATTTCTTTCTCCCATTAATACCTATTTCCCCTTCAGTATATCTGATTGTAAAATAAACAGCGAACACCATTTTCCTCACTATATGTTGTCCTTTGTGATTGATTACAATGCTATTAAAATCAGTTTTCTTTAAGAGCAACAGATCACACATTTCATACATTTTCCTGCCTTTTACATAACAGATTAGAACTGTTAAGGGACTGATTGCAGAACTTCATTTTGATTTACAGTGTGACTCATCAATGCAGAAATCTGATTTACAATAATCCGTCCTTGTCTAAAAAGATTCTGAAAAAAGATGAAGTGATTGATGCTTGGTGCGATATCATCTAAGTGGTATATCCAGGTAAATGAATCAGTGGGATTCTATACAATGCAATGATGTAAAGGCTTTAATGCTGGATTAAGGGATTCATTAAAGTCCAACGTGTCCATCTTGCCAGAGTATAAGCACATGCTTGTTTGCTTACACTCAAACGCTACTACAAGACACAATGTTAACAACTGCTCCAACAAAAACATGCAGGAAAAAAGATTTGCTTGAGGGATTCCTGCAAAAAAAAAAGAAAGAAAGAAGGATGAACAGACAAAGGGAAAAAAAGAAAAAAGACAAAGCAAAAAAAGAAGAAATGAAGCAGAAGCAAAGATGACTGTCCGTGCCAAACGCAAGCCTTCTGTGAAATAAAAGAAGGAAACTAAATGAGAAGGTAGAGGAAGTGTTGCCAAATCTTGAGCCGAGGCGAAATCCATCCCTGGAATGAAAATAATCCTTCCTTCCTTTTGTTGTTTTAACAAGTCCAGGAAGTGCGTGTGCTACATGTACGCCCTGAGACAGCGTGCTTCATGGCGGCAATAGAGATGGAAATGGGCAGAGATTCAAAGCAGCAGGCTCCTGATAGCGTTGAAAAGAATCCATGCCAGGACTATTTGTAGGTGGTACCAAGTATCAAACAGATTCCTGTTAGCTTGCAGGGATGCTGTTTAATTAACACAATCGAGGAAGAGAGACAATTAGACCATTTGTACTGCATCGCTAAACTACACGAGGAGCCATGCGATGCAGGCCAACCAAAAGAAAACAACTTTAGTAATATTCAGTTATGCTGTTTGGAGAAATCCATCTCAAATATGTCCCCTTACCACAATACAATGCATGGTGAATGCAATTTAATAGACTATTCTTTCTAAGAGACATTAGAGACTATTAGTTCACGAGAAAGTAGTTCCATTAAAGACTGTTTCACTCAGAATAATATTGTCAATGCTGTGAGTGCCACCAGTCAGAAGCAGAAATCTCAAAGTGCAGATATTTCAAAACCTTGACAAATGATACTCAAACTGTCTGCATGACTAGATACCAACAGACAAAACTGACAAAATACATTGTTTTTGTAATCAGGTTAAAGCAACACTCCAAAGCAATTACTCGACTAAAATGTATTTGATTGAGAATTATTGATCATGCAAATTAACCGTGTCCTTGCTTTACCCAGGCACTAGAAAACCACTGCATACATTGAATGTTAAAGTTTTAAAATCCAAAATAGGTTTCATAGTTATGTTTCATATCAGCCTCGTATCACGCTAGCAGAAAGGCAAAATTCCAGGTGGATAGCGTTGGGAAGAGATTGGTTAGGTTTATGCAACAAAATGACTTCTTCAACATCACAGTTTGTGTTAAAATAATCACGTAAAAGCGTAATGTAACAACCGTGACAACGCCAATACCATGAATAAATGAGAACAGCTGACTTTCCGTAGTTTTCAGAAATGTACGATGCCAACATTTGTTTCTGGAGGCTGGGCTGCCTTGATTAATGCTTATTTGTATTTTAATTGCTAAATGGTGACAATTGCTACAGTGTTGTATGGACATGCTGGTAATAATGTCATCAGGCCCTTCAAACTAGATTGCTATATACAGTATATATATTACAAACAAACAAATAAAAAATAACCCTAACCTGCCAGTGGGCACGTGGGTTTTAAGAATGTTGGTTGAGTTTAGCTATGATTAAGAAAGATCATCGGAGGTGCCTTAATATTAATTGTTCTCTCAATCATACTGTGTTGAGAATTTGCAGTTATTATTGTTCAGCTGTATAATGGCAGGGAAAAACCCTGATGTCACATTGTTCTTAAACTTGTGTCTAGTGAGACTCTTGGTACTTGAGGCTTACTGGGATTCAACCCCAATAAGCCTCAAGTACCAAGAGCCTTACTAGACCCAAGCATTAGGGCACTGTTGAAGATCATGGTCATGGTTAAAAGAAACTAACTTTGAATGAACAGCAGTCACCAGTGTTTCTTTACCTTTGTATGGCCATGAGCTCCTTCTGAGGTAAACAATGGTGTTTTGTGCACACTAACCACACGAACGCTGTTGTATTGTGACAAAAGTTCTAAAAGACAGCTCCAGGCCCAGTTTGAAATATTCTTCATCCTCTCCATCCTCTTCCATGGACGAATGAGTATTATGGTGTATTTGAGTTTGTTTGTAGCGTACTATACTGGATCCCTGGTGAGGAAAATCATGGGATGAATCTGTTCTTGTACAAAGCCTTCATATCATTTTGCTGCCATGCAACCATGCAGAGCAATTACTGAACTTATTGATTCCCAGTAGATGCTGTTTGTGCATACGGGGGTATCATTAGATAAGTGTCCTTCTATACTTGTCAATCTTTGACTTGAGAGCATCCTGCCACGGTGACATCTGTGTGAGAGAGTCGCAAAAAAACGAGTGTGATTTGCTTCATTGAATGTTGTACTTTGCCGCCTGGTCTGACTAGCTGGCCTAATGGTCACATTAATGAACTGCTTCTTCTTCTTCTGGACTTTGACGCCGTAAATTGGTTCAGCCAGTAAATCACAACCAATTAACGCTGTGTGACTGTCCTTGTGAAGTACAGCAGCTGCCTGGACGTCTTCTTAACGATGTCATGTCGATATATAGTGAAAATAACGAGTGTTTCAATATTAGTGTGCTAATGAACAGGACTGGACAACATGCAGCTGCCCTAAAGCTGTGCTACTAAACAAAGAGTCTGCAGCCACATGCTGAGGCTATATCGCTCATTGTAAAGAAGACTGGATGCATAGCGGTTAAGGTTGAAAGTTGATCTACTGTAAATAAATAAACATTTACTGTACTTCTGTGAGTACTACAGTAATGGCCGGCATGGTAGTGGTTTCAGAGACAATTCAAACAAATGGATGCTAACCAGGTAATGTTACCATGTTGGCAATCTTAGGTTAGCGTGTTGGCATGCTAATATTTGGAATGGAAATAAGCTCTGAAGAGAGAGTGATGAAATATTTCACTTTAACCTACAAGTAGTGTGGCTTTTAAATAATATTTGAGTGAATATGCCTACATACATTTATAGAAAAGGGGTAAAAGGCAAATGTAATAATCAACGACCATTGAAAAATATACAAAAAAACAACAACTAAAGAACTGCAACTCTGGTCGATCAAACGTATTTGTTAATGCTTTACATTTAATGGTGTATCTTTCCCTCCCTTGACCAACATGAACCGAACACAGCGGAAGATGAAAGTCTCTTTTTTGAAAATGACTCTGGGATTTCTTCCTCTTTCCTCGCTCTGTCTCTCTCTCAGCGGGGAGTTAACGCTGCCTCCTACCCACCCTTGGAGCAGGGAATTGAACCTCAATTACCGAGACGCTCCGTCTTATGTTTCATGTATGAGTGACCTCATTAGTCACTTACAGCCTCTCCTCACCCTCCGCGACTCGTATGGTGGCCGAGAACTCACCATTCCCCACACCAGCCAAGGTATAATATTTCAAAGATCCAGCTTAATGGCTTGGTTGTTGGGTGAAATGTGTTATTAATATAGTAATTCAAACTAACCTCTATCAGAATACCATGATACCATAGGCTCTTAAATGTGGCACTTCCACCTGCGAGTCAGCGTAGAGTTGCATCAGACTCAGGTCGGTTAATTAACTTGTGAGGTCTTACTTTGGGATGAGGACTTAGCTCAGGTCAGTGCAACGTTGCTGATCGGTCTTATGTTTATTTCAACTTAATGTGACCCACGTATTATTCTTACTCGATTACTTACCCACCTACACTGTCCTGCTGCCTGAAATACTCACTGGAGCACCAAATGTGTAATAATCCGCAGCTGAAAATAGTCCCCAACAAATGTACTGTTTACTTCTGTTTGAGTAACTTATGATCAAAACTTTTTTAATAAGTTAAACTCGGAATGTGTTCATTTTTAAAAGGGGGAAAGACAGTGTTTGTTTCCTTCACTCGCGACTCACCTCAGGAACAATTATTTTGTTCTGTACACACACACACACACACACATACACACTGGCTGGAATATTATGGATCCGAGATGTAACTGAAAGACGGGAAGGACTCGGAGAAAAATTACAAATCATTCTGCTACTTCAGCACCAGCGACCGACACAGAGCCATAGATTCTAACTTTCAGAAACCTCAGTCGGATAAAGGATCAATGAGTCAGGCAGACTGGACTAACATTCTGCTCCTGCACTCTCTCTATTACTCGGGGGTGGAGCGAGGAGGGGGGGGGGGGGGTGGCAGGTTAACAAGGGGTGATGCCACTGCCCCTAAAATCGCCTCCATCGCCACCGGAGGGCTCTGAAAGACGGACCAACACATTGCTGCTGTTGGTCTTTTCATGGTATTTTTTTTTTGGAAAACTATTTAACGTTAGCATGGAAGGGCTTGTGGTAAGACACTGACTTTTTTTCAAAAATGTATGATGATTGATGTCCGTGCTCAGTCTGTTAAACCACATACAGTATAGAGACACTTTGTATTACCTGTGTTCCCCAATCTCAGGAAACCAAAGGTGCGATGTTCCATACGCAACTTATTCACACCTTCCCAGGACATCTTGCCTCCCACATGAGATCCATCCAAAAAGACAAGTAAAGAACACCCTCGCAGGGAGAAAGAGAGCTCTCGTGATTTGTGTACATATATATGTATATATATATATATATATATATATATATATATGTGTGTAGGTGTAGCTTTGGGTCTTTAGTTGAGGAAACAGTGAGTGGCTGAGGTTTGAGGGTATTATCCTCCTCTTTCCTCTCACACGCATAGACACACAAAATGATTTAGTCTCTTCCTCGTCCTCCTTCTGTCTCTCCGACACACGCGTGGACAATCTCTATCCTTGGAGTACTATCCCCCGCCCCCTTCACCACAATACATTTATCAGCTCGTCCCAGCAGATGAGATTCAGCCCAACTTCCCCGGCGACCCCAGAAGCCAAAAAAAACAGAGCGTGAGCGAGAGAGAGAGAGAGAGAGAGAGAGAGAGAGAGAGGGCTCTGAAAGTCAAACCATATTTGCCGTGTAGATTACCTTCCTCTCATATCTTTGCATTCATTCATTCGTGAGCGTAAGTGGATTGTGTGCGTTCCTTCACGTCAGATGAAACTTGATGTGCTGGATACATGCCTGTGGGCGGACAGTATGTGTGCCTGTCTTGTCCTTGTGTGCGCGTGACTAACCGAGGAGATATTTTTAGCTCGTTACTCAAACAAACGTGCCTCTGAAAGTACTAAAAGGACTCTTTTTTTTTTTTTCTCTATTTTTTTTACGACAAACAGCAAAAAGTTAAGTTACTGACGAAAAGAATAAACATAACGTCAGCGGGACAAGTAAAAGGACTCGCAATTATGCGTCCCCCCCCCCTCGCTTTTCAATACTCTGCCGGTGCATCTTTATAAAGATTTAATATGCGGCAAAAAAAGCAACTTTGTAAAGTCAGGTGCTGTCAAAATGATGCGAATGCACATAAATGCTGTTTACCCCCGTAATGTCACTCGCTGAGCAATTTTTGAATAAATGGCGGTGCGCGCACACGGCTTCCTGGATTCTGCAGGGAACACACAAACACACCCACAGCGTTTAAGAGAAGCTGCCAGAAACCTGTCTCCAATTAAATCCTGCCTACACCTTCCAAGTCATTACAACTGGTGATGTGTTGAGATGTAGCAACAACACACACGCCGAAAAAAACGATGAGAAAGAAGCTTCAGCCACTTGAGGAAGTGACACCTGAATTGTTCTGCATTATCACACACACACACACACACACACACACACACACACACACACATGTGACTCTCCTCATCTCTTTGTGGTGAATGGTTGTGATGGAGCAGCCTGGCAAGGTGGAAATCCAGACTGTCCACGTGATGGGGCCTCCGTCACTGTGGCTCAGCATGCTAACACAGAACTTCCACACAGCTCTCAACTTTGTCACAGTACAGTATTATGTTGAATAACTCAGCAGCTTATAACAGGCCAGATCCCATAGAGCAATAGTAGAAGTCATATCTTTTGTGTGTTTGCAGAAGGAATCGTTGAGACAATAGTGAATCCACATTCAACTTTTCCTCAGTTATCACACTACTGTGAAGTTATCCTTTCAATTTCACATGAGTGGAAAAGGCCTCCACACTTGCTCTGCATACATTCAAGTTGAAATAGAATACAATTATCCTCAAGCTTCTTTTATAAAAAAAAAAAAAATCCTCGTCTTACAAATGAAACGTTAACTTCATAAGCAGTCATGTTCAATCGCTGCACACCTTCCTTGGTTGAACGGTGTGTCTGAACTACCAGTACACACACTGCTGAGTGCATCGCCGCCGCTCAGACAGCCTGGTGAGTTTATTTTTGTTTATGGCAACATATGAAATGCATTACAAAGCTTTTTTGTACATTGCTACATGGTCTTGCTTTAAATGTTGGCCTCAACACTGAAATGTTTCATGCCTCAAGCCAGCCCACGTAAGTTTACCAGCTTTCATACTGCAGATATATAATTATAGCTCTACTATAGCTACAGATTATCTACAACAGGGATTCACAAAGTGTGGTGCGCGCACCCCTGCCTCTAGGGGGTGCGCGAGAGGAGAAATGTAATGGTGGTCTAATGGTGCAGTCCTGTCTCCTAAAAATTACGTTCCCCCAAAACTAAAATGCATTCTCAATTACGTTTGACCATAAACGTATTTTCTCCCTGATTACGTTTGTGTTTGACGTATTACAAATACGTTTCTCATCAACATATCTTTGCCATACTCTAGTCTTTATTATTTTTCTGTGATCTGCCTCGCCTCTACCCCCGCCACCCACAAGTTGTTGCCCCGCGGCCTGTTCCGAGGGCTGACAGACCTGGCGATGGGGTGCCTCACGGCGGGGGCGGCTGGAGACCTCGCGTCCGGCGCCAACGGGTGAGCGCCCGCCACTCGAAACCATAAAACCAAGTCCCGGATTTCACCCGGGGGACATTCTGGAGGTATTGTGGCCGGGTGATGTGCCTCGTTGCTGGGGAGGTATGAGCCGAGAGTGGCGGGGTGTTATGGAGGTATATTTTATTTATTTGTATCGATCTAACCCTAACCATAACTTCCACTAGGAAGCCAGCCACGTCCCCACCCAAACCTAACCCTTAAGAGAGTCACGGTTACTCCCGGATTTTACACGCGGGCCTTTGTGGAGGTATTGTAGCCGCGTAATGTTCCTCGTTGCTCGGCCTGGATGAGCGCGTTTCTGCTGGAGACAGGCGGGGTGTTTTGGTGGTATCTCGGCCGACAACTCGGTGTTGTTCCCGTGCGTGGATGAGCGCATTTCTGCCGGAGACAGGCGGCGTGTTGTGGTAGTATTCTGACCGCGTAATAGTGTGAAGGAGAGGCGGTGGTGGAGAGGGGAAAAAAGGTTAAAGTGTTAAAATGTTGATTATAAACGTATTTGTAATAAGTCAATGTAATAAGTCAAACACAAACGTAATCAGGGAGAAAATACGTTTTTGGTCAAACGTAATTGAGAATGCATTTTAGTTTTGGGGGAACGTAATTTTTAGGAGACAGCTTGTTGGTGCAGTGAGGTTCTGGCTAACAGCTGTCTGAAGCTCTTATTTACATCGCCACCTGAACACCAAGCATGCCAGTGCAAGTCAAAAGTCCCTTACATTGTTTATATCGAAATTGGAGGAGTTACAAAACAGCCCAAAACAACTGCAGTCTCATTCATGTGTTGGGTCTATAAAAAACGCACTGCGGGCTTCATATCTGGTCACAGAATAGCAAGAAAGGGGCTACCTCACACAATCGCCGAAGACGTGTGCTTGCCAGCTGCCAAAGAGATGGTGGAATGTATGATTGGAGAGAGAGAAGCAAACAAGTTGGACATGATCCCGGTGTCCAACAACACTGTCGCGCCGCATCGATGCTTTATCCGAAGACATCCTGGCTACATTAGTCGGTCGCGTGAAGAAGAGTGAGTTTTACTCTCTGCAAGTAGACGAGTCTACAGATGTGGCTAATCGTTTTTTTGTCTTTGTGTTTTTTATCTTGTAAACAAACGCCACGCGCGAGCAAACTGTTCTCTCATTGGTCCGATTTTTATGCGGCTATAAATAGGCTCTGTTGCTTTTTTTTTTTTTAAGGTGTGGGGGATTGGGGGTGCGTGAACCCAGTCGGGATGTAGAAGGGGGCGCGTGGCCTAAAAAGTTTGGGAACCGCTGATCTACAACATTGATATTCACAGCGTATTATTACGGGAACATCATCATTTTTAATTCAGCACAAGTAAGTGTAGCTTCACATTTTTAGTTTATTTCCCCAAATATGACAACATTGTAAAAGGGAGAAGTGTGGCACATTTGGCCATGTTTTATTATTATTCTGGCCGTTTCAGCTCCTCTTCTTACTCTTCTACCCGGCATCTTATATTATGAATCTACTTGTATTTCTCTTTCTTTCTCACTCGTATCTTTTACCTGGGCTACTGCCAGTGTAGCCCGTGGTGCTTTCTAAGTCATGCGTGATGTCCTACGTAATTGCACGTCAGAGTTTCGGGGGTCAGTGTGTCTCAGTGGAGGTAGTCGTGGTCAAGCTAGCCTCCTGCTAAATGTAAGTCGGGTGAAGTTGATGTTGAATAAAAGTCGTAAACGAACTTGTGGTGGTCGGAGTTTTGAAGGAAACTAATTCAGCATCCTACATGGTCTATTTATAAAACTATTGTGTTCTCCCAGCCTGTCACTTGCGGCCCAACAAGCAGCCCATTCCACTGGGAATCTTCCTGTTTCTCCTGATTAGCCACTTGGTCGTTGTCAACCACATGTTGTTATCCGAGATATGTTGGATTCACTTCAGGTGCTTGCTAATTTAGAGCTTACTTGACAAAGCAACCCAGTCAAAATGAAGAGAATTAACTGATAAGACAATGTCACCCCCACCCTGATCATTAGATGTTAAAGGGCTGCTCTGTCTTTACTTCCATAGAACAACAGCCCAGCCCAGCCAAACATGTACAATATAACATATTTAATATGTGTCTTGATGAAGAAAAAACAGCAGCAACTGAGCTGTAATCCAGGTAGGTTATCATCACACTTCATCCATGACTGCACCTTATTCGTCAGTAAATATCACAAGTAATCATGAATATAGACGCAACACTTCACAGGTACACACTGCGTGACACAAATTGTTGTTGAGAATGAACTGCATCCAGCTTGGAGCTATAAATCATCAACATCCCACCCGTCACATCTGGAACTGAACAGTCTCACACCACAGTGTCAGTCCAGCTGTCCAGAGCTCCTCTCTTATGTAACACAGTCAGTACATCCTCAGCCTGTCTCAACACCGAGCCAAACAGCACCGCCATGTGATAATAATGGCCTTTTATCAAATAAGCCCTCAAAGAATAATTTAATTCTAGGTTGATTCAAAGGAATGAAGACATTTTGGTCCAGCAGCTCTCAGAGAAGTTATTGATTGAAGGGCTTTATTGGAAAAGCTTGTTTTAAAGGTTAACACTTTGGAGAAAATTTAGACTAAAACTTAATTGTTTAATTTATCAAACCTTAAAAGCTTCAAAAAGGTTCTGGTGTGGTATTAAGGAGCTGATGGACTGTATTAAACTGTAACTAATCAGCTCATTTGATCTGATGAAACGTTCAGGGCTCTTCAGGCTTCTTTGCTCTTGTTGGCATTACTGCTGGTATCTGGATTCCACCTTCTTAGGCCGAGGACACTTGCCAGGTCTTTCACCGCCTGGAAAACTCGAGGCCTGTCTACCAGGCACTTGGTGTCTACTCTTGTGCCAGCTTTCAAGGTCACAAAGCCAGGTAGCGTCTGTTGTTGCCAAGCGACCATAACCCGCTAACCGTATCATTGACCAACCCTGTCTTCTACAAAACTACAATCCCATACAACTAAACTGCATGCTCAATTACCTTACAAGGGAAATGTATTTTCTCCTGGATTGTGGCCACAGTTTGAAACACGTGGTTAACGTTATAAATTATACAAAACAAAACAAATCTTGACAAAACTTCACAGATAGGTTTGGTAAAAAAAAAAAAAAAGTGCTCGGTTCACAAACGGCAGTCTCCTGTGTTAAAAGCCCTGTGTTTATTATAGCCCGTCCACCACCCTGACCCCGTCCCAACGAGGACCTCCGCATTTGAAACGTATTTGTGAAAATTCAATCCACGACAAAATACGTTCTCTTCAAAATCTAATTCAAAATGCAGTTTTGTTGTTGGGGAAAGGCCTCTTTAGTCAGAGCTGCACTGACATCTAACATCTCCACAAGCATCTGCTGTGCTCCAAAAGTTTGATTTATGTTCATCTCAGGGTGCGACCGCCTTTCATGCATCTACATTGACAACATTAGATCTGAGTGCGCAAAGAAGCCCTTACTGGTCCAAATATTTTACAACCAACCTCTGGGATTTCCAACTCATAACCCACTTTATAAGGCAAACTTCTCTTTCCTTTGCTTCTTTGCTGAATGTATTCACAGTTCAAGCTGCTGAGGACTCATTTATTCACACAAGACACATTAGCCAATGTGTTGAATTAGAAAATGTTGCCCTTTTTTCACCATCCAGTGGTCGTGTCAAGAACAAAACTGTGGCAAACAGTAAAGCTAAAAGCAACACATACTCACAGGGAATGTCTTGTGTTTAAGAGCGCAACATACCATCCTGTTTTAGCTTGAACACATTGAAAAACAAAGCAGTTAATACTGTTAGCTTAGCTTAGCAAAGCTTCGGCAGGTATAGAAGAGGCAAAGAGTGACAGAATAGGAGATGTGAACGAGAGGTGGGCAGGATGAAAATGTGCAAGTAGTAGTAGTAGTACTACTAGTATTTCTGTATTATTGTACCATGTCTACTACTACCTCTGGGATGCACACTCTCAATATCTCCATTTCTTTGCAAATAACATTGGCTTTTCGAGGAGTTGACGAGTTGTTGGTTGAAAGTGTTTGTGTTTGTGTTTGTCACTGTTTAAAATGCTAAATGCACGCATTTAAACAGAAGCTGATTCAAAACGCCCTCGTCACAAGCAGAGTTTCCGATATCGTTCCAGCCCGTACCTGATTCCATGAACTCTTGGTTGAAGCTGTCCCAGGCGTTTCTGCTCTTCTTCAGGTTCTCCTCCATGACCTTGATGTCAGCGAAGGGACAGTTGCACTCTGGGAAGCGGGGCGAGCACCGGCACCAGCAGTCGTTGTTGCGACAGAGCAGCTCGCCCTCCGAGTTACACGCCACATAGCTGAGGGCTGCCTCCACAAAACGCCCCCGCAGGAACTCTGGCAGGACATCTTGCAAGCCTGAAAAAAAAAGAGAGAGGAACACATGGTAAGGTATTACTTCAATTTCAAAATATTTCATCATGTAGTTATAAGGTGGTATTTCAGCTGCAGGACAACAGTGAAGGCCTAGGTATAAAATGCACGGCCCGCCACTGCCATCTATATTATTTATATATATATATATATATATATATATACGTTCTGTATTTCTACTCGTGGAAGGACAGGAATCCCCTGTCAGAAACTCATGTCCAAGAACACTTTGACTCTCACAAACCCTAAAATCTATTCTAAGGCGAGTTATATCAAAAAAACCTAGGATCACAGGACTTAATGACTACAGGCCCGTCGCCCTGACCTCTGTGATCGTGAAGTCTTTTGAACGCCTGGTCCTGTCTCACTTAAAAACCCTCACTGATCCACTCCTGGACCCCCTGCAGTTCGCCTACAGAGCCAACAGGTCTGTAGACGACGCAGTCAACTTGGCCCTTCATTTCATCCTCCAGCATCTGGACTCCCCAGGAACCTACGCCAGGATCCTGTTTGTGGACTTCAGCTCTGTCTTTAACAACATCATCCTGTCTTTGCTGCATGACAAGCTCTCCCAGCTGCACGTGCCCGACTCCACCTGCAAGTGGATCACAGACTTCCTGTCTGACAGGAAGCAGTACGTGAAGCTGGGAAAACACGTCTCAGCCTCCCGGACCATCAGCACCGGTTCCCCCCAATGATGCGTTCTTTCCCCTCTGCTCTTCTCCCTGTACACCAACAGCTGCACCTCCAGTCACCAGTCCGTCAAGCTCCTGAAGTTCGCGGATGACACCACCCTCATTGGACTCATCTCTGGTGGGGTTGAGTCCACCTAGGTGGGAGACTGACCATCTGGTGACCTGGTGCGGTCTGAACAACTTGGAGCTCAACGCTCTAAAGACAGTGGAGATGGTTGTGGATTTCAGGAAGAATGCCGCCCCAACAGCCCCTATCACTCTGTGTGACTCCCCCGTCGACGCTGTGGAGTCCTTCCGCTTCCTGGGCTCCACCATAACCCAGGACCTCAAGTGGGAGCTGAACATCAGCTCCATCACCAAGAAAGCTCAGCAGAGGATGTACTTCCTGAGGCAGCTGAAGAAATTCAACCTGACAAAGACAATGATGGTGCACTTCTACGCCTCCATCGTTGAGTCCATCCTCTGCTCCTCCATCACAGTCTGGTACGCTGCAGCCACTGCCATGGACAAGGGCAGACTGCAGCGCATCATTCGCTCTGCTGAGAGGGTGATTGGCTGCAATCTGCCGTCCCTCCAGGACTTGTTCGCTTCAAGGACCCTGAAGCGAGCAAGAAAGATTGTAGCCGACCCCTCTCAGCCTGGACATGAACTGTTCGAGTCCCTTCCATCTGTCAGGAGGCTGAGGTCCATCAGGACCAAGACCTGACGCCACATGAACAGTTTCTTCCCATCTTCAGTCAGGCTCATCAACAAAGCCCGGGACCCCCACTGACTCTGTCATCCCCACAGTTTCCTACCAGTCACTACCCTGCACATCCCTTCTCTGTTTCTTCATTTAAACACACTTGACACTTTACATTACACTTCATCATACTTGTTTATAGTCCTGTTATCTGTTTGTTGTGCCCTTTATTTTATATAGTTTATATTTCTTGCACTGTGTTGATTGTTTAATGCTATTGTTTAATGTTATGCACCACCCGCCATGACAAATTCCTTGTATGTGCAGCATACATTGGCAATAAACGGTTTATGATTCTGATGAGGACCCGACCCACAGAGTCAAACAGGAATAAATTCCCAAGCTACGCGAAACACTGTTTGTCTCCACCTCCTCTAACAGCGGGGGTAACATCCCACTTTCACCTTCTCTTTCATGATTTAAATTATTAAAAAAAAAAGAGCTATGCTAAGTGCAGTGCCACCGTCTCATGACTATTAAACCAAATCAAAAGCCCATGTGCGATCTTAAAAGCGCGTTGTCATTCGTTGGGAACCAGCAGAAGGCTTTTTAGTGTTCACGCTGCTTCTCTGAACCCGTCAGTTGGTCCGTGTCTGTCTGTCCGTCTCTAATCACCAAGAAGCTCCCTCTCTCCTCACTCTGACTTTCAACAGCCAAGTCAATCCTGCTATGAATATGCACGTCTCTTCTCCGGTGTTTACTCTCTCAATGGCTTGGAAAGCAATGCAATTAGTCACATTTTTCCTCTTCCATGCTTTGGCAGGTGCTTTGAGGTTTTAGTGTGTGTGTGTGTGTGTGTGTGTGTGTGTGTGTGTGTGTGTGTATGAGTTGTAAACCTGGCAGGGCTTTCTTCAGTTTGGGAGACAGCTAAATAACTCTTCCCAACACCAATCGCTATCCAACTTTCCGTGTCTCCCTTCCACCTCGCTGTTTGTTGAGCCGTCTTTCTACTTCTCCTGTTTCTCTCTACTTTTCCTTCAGTTACAATCGCTCTGTCACTCTGTGGAAAGTACAGGTGGCCATTTTCCCAGTCCACTGCCTCTGGGTTTGTAAGGGCTTATACTGTATCCTCTTTGGTACCGCCGTGGTGGTAGCAGTAGTAGTAAAAGTAGTTCCTTGTTGTTAAGAGTCTTTTTGAGTATACGGTGACATACAGCACTGAGAATAACTGATTCTGTTTGTTTTCAAGCATGACTGAAAGCGTGGCTGTATTCCAAGTATTAGACACAGTTAACTTTGTGAGAGATGTTTTTTAGGTCTCAACCAAAAGGCCTCGCTGTGATGGATTGAAATGGGTGATATTGTTGTTTCATTGAAATGAGCGGGAGGTCACTTCTAAGTATTGTGTATATCATTTATTAAATGGGCAGCTCAAATCAAGCAATCACTCTGCATTTGAGAAAAAAAATGAATGTGTTGTCATGGTTGCTTGACAACAGGGTCCCAGGGGGGCATCACTTCCAGGGAGCAATGCAATTTATTTAGTATAGCCCAAAATCACAAATAACAAATTTGCCTCAGAGGGCTTTACAATCAGGTTAAAGATATATAGTAACAATAGTAGCTGCTACAATCCTGCTAAAATTCCCTTTAGAGTTAACTTCTATGGTGGAGTGGATTGAGCACAAAAAGATCCAGCTGCTCAATGACTTGCAGCGCTTCGTAAAGAGGAGGTTCCACGCTGTGACCCAGAATGTGCAAACAAACAGGAGCGCAGCAGTAACACACTAACCACAACCTCCACAGCACCACAATCTGTTGCAGGTCATGACACCAGAGAGATGATGGCCGTAAGTGAAACCTCTCTCCAGAACTATTGGCAACTTAACCTCAGGGATCGGAGAGAGAAGAGCAACACACCTCCACCCAAAACAAGCAGTTATCAAAGTCAACCTACTGACACTGGACACTTTCTCAATAGTTGCACAATAAATAGCAGCCAGCACAGAGGGTCTATTTTATTGTGAACATTACTATTTATTTATGAAAAATAACATTTATACCCTGGCCTGTCTTGAGCTATTGCTTCAGTATAATATGTTATTGTAAATGAAATATATAAACTATGGGAGTGAAAAGTTCCGCAACACTTCTGGACCAGCTTTGGTTTGATGTTACAAGGCGTCGTTCAATCTGTCTTCTTCCTTTTGAATATTTTTTGGAGCAGTATTCAAGCCCCAGTGGTTAGCAGAGCAGTTGTGTAGTTATCTTAGATAATTAATGAGGAGACGATCTGCTCTGTGTGTACATCAAGGTGTGTGGGACAGAGCCAAACATTCGTCGATGTCTCCTCTTCTCAGCTTGCTGCTTCCAATTTTCTCGACAATCGTTCATCCGATCAATTTCCCACTTGGCGGGTGTATGCTGACCCTTGTAAAGTCAAGTTTATTTATATAGCACATTTAAAAGCAACAGGAGTTGACACAAAGTGCTTCACAGTAGAGGTCGTCGGGTTATTATCTGCCTCAATACAGGTATCCACAAAAATAAATAAATGTAATATAAATGAATAAAAGGTGTAATACAATAAAACAATAAAAGAACAGTAAAAATGTACAGTAGATTAGAAACCAGTAAGAGGACGTTGGAAATAAAGAACCCCAAAAAGTGCAGTGTTGAGTGTGATCTACTGGACACATGTATGAGCAGTGTGACATGAACACACTGTGCAGAGAGGGGACCCTATTAACTGAAACACCGCTGAACGGCATGCTGGGTACAGCTCGCTCCCCGCCGTTGCTCGTGTGAGCTTTTGACGCGTGCACTGCACGAGAAATGTTAAACAAACAATCTGCTTTGCTTTGCAAATGTTTTAGGAAGAAGGAAATGCATAAAGCATAAAGTCACAGGGTGACTTTAAATCAACTGCATATTTCCTCTTATGGTTCCCAACCAACTAGAGTATGTTAACTAAGAACAGGACTGCTTATGTATTACATAGGATGTAGAGCTGAGTGCTGCACATAGAAGGACACGGTGATGAAGAAAACGTTCTCCTTAACTCACCCATTATTACGCCTCCAGGTTGCTTCATTGTATTCCAGTTTGATTTATAGCCTATTTTAACTTGAATTATAATCAATCTAACATGGGCGTCGTTTTATTAATTACGTAGCGCTCTGTGGAGGCAGTATTAAGACACTCATTTAATCACTCAATGAATCAATCAATCACCGATCCTCCATGCTGCCACGTTGCGAGCGCGGAGGTGCGGACTCGCGAGCAGGACTCCGAGGCGGCGCAGTTAAAAGAGATCAATCGCTTCCTTGGTAAAAGTTCAATGAAGAGTTCGGCGACAGGTGATCGATCTGTCAGCGGGGGCAAAGAAAACAGGCGAAGAGGGGAGGCGGGAGAAACGGAGAACAGGCTGTGGTCAGGGAGAGGGAGGCAGGAACACCAAGACTGCATAATGCATTAGATGATCCGGAAGGTGACTGGGGAACGAGGGCTGGTGTATGTGTAGGGGAGATAATGAGGGAATGGGGAACAGGTCTGCTGGTGGGTGAGGGGTTCAAGAGATCAGATGCATGAACCAGGGGAAATCCTGGAGGTAAATAAGTCCCTGTCGCTGGAGGTAAATAAGGTAAATAAGTCCCTGTTGCTGGGGTGCCACATTATGGACAAGCTGTGCTGAGTGGTGTACAATTATCTACCTTTACTTTACTCTTCTATGCTACTTTTGACAACAATGTCTATGAGTTTGCTCAGAACCTGAGCAGCTCTCAGCTGCCTAACGTGGCGAAGAAGTAACGAAGATAAGGACCATTTCTAGTAGGATTATGATTCTGGATTCCTCGAAAACAATATACACCGATTCAAAACATGTACTTTTCAAAAAAAGAATTAAAACCAAAATTCTTATAATTTCTAAATGAATATGCTCTCCTCCTGACTACATTGAAAAACAAAGCAATTTTACTTTGCCAATTTTAACACACTATTCAAACTCTGCAGAAACTAAATAAAACTCATCAAAACTCATCTTGGTTAGCCTAATCGTTCTGGTCCAACAATCACCAACTCTGGTTTGGTGGAAATAAAGCCTTAATTTATCGGGTTGAATGTGAAAATATTCTGGTTTTAAATAGATCTAATATAAGTGAAGATTCAGAAAATGGATTGGCAATTTCTCACTTCAAATTACTTTTTTAGTTTACTAACCCTCTTTCCAAATCTTGGACAGGATATCCTGTGGATTGTGAGTGTTTGAGCGTAAATGATGCACACATGCATTCTCGCCTCTAAACAAAGGACTCAGTCCTCTGTAGAATTCGAAGGATGCCCGACATTGGAACTGTCGTTCGAATTGTATGACGAAGCATCCTTGAGATTCAGCTGTTGAGCAATCCTTCCTTGACCACAGAACAAATTAACTCAATCAGCAAACTGTTACCCTGGAATATAACGTCAGCCGCTCTAACTCGGGCAACCAAATGACCACAAAGTAAACATCATTACGTAGGCGTCACAGACGTAACATGTAAAAAGTATCTGCTAGTAGCTGGTGACTCTCAGTGATGTGGTTGCCATCAGTGTTTATTATCTATCTGATGATAGGAAAGAAGTTAAGAGATTATGGATGAAATTACAGTTAGTGTTTTTGCCTGCTAAAAGTCATTTTTCTTCCGGTCCCTACCATGAATTTCAGGACCTGTCTGTGTCTTATTTACCTGTCTGTGTCTCCTTCTGACGGAGGCTTTCCTTCCATCCAGCCACAGATTTGGATCATCCCAGTAGACCAGAAATAACAGACCCGCGGTCCTCTCTCGTTCTATCTCTCAATCTCCAGCAGAGACCATTTTAGGCAATTTAAGGCTTTTAAGCCTCCCTCTCGACCACCGCCCCTCTGTTGTCAGCGTGTGTCCGAGTGCCTCGGTCCACTCCTGCCGGAATGCGCTCCCTGCTGTGGAGGCTTTGCTGCTGCTGGTACCCTTGGAGAGGGTGCTCCTGCTCTCAGAGCCTCTGGCTCTGGCGGCGACTTAGCTTCAATACACGGTAGAGTAGACGGGCTGGCACTGATGATGCTGCATCACACATACCGTGCTGTCTCTCTTTCTGCTTATCTTTATGCCTGCCTGTCTTTTATTCTTTCTTTCCTTCTGGCTGTCACTTGAATTTCCTGCAGACTTGCTGCAAGGAAGGAAATGCTCATTTTCTTCAGCCGGGGGTTCCGGGGGTTATTTTGTGTTCTCTTGCGATAGTTTTGTGTTCTTTCGCAGACATTCAGCCACATGGCGGGCGAGTGCAAAATGCAGGGCAGTAAGGTTGGGAATAGATGGATTTGCGTGTGAAAAGGGTAAAATGCCTCCATAGCCCCAAGTGCTCTTTCAAAGGATGAAGTTTCATCTTACACTCCACCTCTTCCTTTCTAAATCTCTCCCTCACTTTAAACAACCTTTACATTTGAGATCCACATTTAGAGCCGTGATGTCACAGGAGTCACCGACGGGGCATTCGGTGAGCCATTTATATGCCGTGTTACACAGTGACAGGTGGTGTGCTGAGAATTTGTTTCAGTGACTGCCCAGTGTTGGGCCCAAGCAGTAGGAGGCACTTGACAGACCTCTCTCCCTGCAGGAGTTCACAAGAGTCGTACAGCATCTGTCCCTAGGCCCTGCTGCCGCTATTGATGGAATTCCAGCAGAGTTCTAAAGGCGCATTTGGGGTGCTGTGATGGAGGGGGGGGGGGGGTTGTTAGAGGTTTTCCTGGAGTCCCTCTGAGAAGGCCACCGAGCAGCTGTCAGCAGGCAATGGTGTCATTTCTGACTTGAAAGCAGGGCCTGCAGATTCATTTTTGTGCTTTCATTAATAAAACCTTTGTAGCTAATACACAGAGAAACTACTTTGACAGGGTAATACACTGAGAGCATGTCCATATTGTGTTCCAGGGACATCTATTGTACACGCATTTTTCCGTCACCGGGAACAGACTGAGTTGGAATTGAAGGGGAATGTTTGCTTGTATTTAAAACGGACTATAACTGTGTGTACATACTGTATGTTTACATACTTTTCATGAATTTATTAATTCATTATTAATTTATTTATTAATTATTGAGTCATCCTTCTGCAGGTCTGCACAGGTTTTCAGTGTTACATTTACTCGACATGCAGAGACGGTGAGAGTGTGAGCCGTGGTCGAACACAGACGGAGGGTTTTGCAAATGTAACAAGTACATTGTGAATGATGTGCAAGCCTTCAGCAGGTCCTTGGGAAAGCGCCTCGTCAATAAGGATGGACTGGGGAGAATATCAGAGGGTGTCCATAAGACGATAGACACATTCAAGGATTCTTGCCATTATAGCTGGTGGTTACAGGAGAGGACAGATGCCATGGAAGTACTTTTTACAGCAGAATGCGGAAAAAGGAATAGGGGATTACAGCCGCATTGTCAAATAGTAGTGGTTGTTGCAAAAGTCCTTTGAGGGTAGAAACCTGGCTACAAGTAAAGCAACTGCCACTAACGCCCCGGCATCAGTTCTTTGTGCTGTAGACCCTTAAAGTACCGGTAAAGGTCTCAGAGGAGGACTAAAGTGGCCATTTTGTACCTGCCAGTATAAAGGCGAGATTAAGGTCTGGTGGATTTACAATGTGAGTTTTGTTATTTCCAGCCACAGGTGGAATAAAGCTTTTTGTTTTAGCTTCACATCTGTGGCTCGGACAATTCTGCACCTCGCAATTTACATCTAATGGCAATGTTCAGTGCCTATGTAGGAAGTAGTGTGCACTGTATGTATGTAGTAATGTGGAAAGTAAGGGTATGAAGGTAGGAGTTTTAGATGGGTATGTAGCGAAGTTGACTTTCAGGCAGGAAAATATGTCTGCTTCCTGTCATTTACCCTCCGCTACGTTACCATGGAGCCCACACTGTCACTAACTGCACTCACTGAATAAATGATGTCTAATTTGTGACAGTGAGGTGGAAAGGCCTGCTGTGGGCAGTGAAAGATAGGAGTGAGAGGCAAGGCCTTGTGTTCCCAGAGAACTGTATACATGCATGGCACGAAAACAAGCGAAGACAAGAGGCTATGTACAGTGCCAGAGCCTGTAGACACAGTTCAGTGATGGAATTTTGATTTGAGTAATGTGTGGTTAAGGTGGAATGAAAATGATGCTGGATTTTAAAGAAAAAACTAAAAGTTATTACCACCTCTCCCATTTGTCTCTGTTCATATCAGCCTTCCCCCCAAAACCTCTATTCTACTTTCTTGCCTTCCTTCTCTCATCACAGGAACCACAGGAGGGCGATGAAGTAAGAGTCCACACTGAGATGTTGCACCAATCCTGAGTCTCACTCCTTGGGTTTCCTCAGCAACACATTTCCTGGCCCATGCCCAACGTCAATCCTCTATTCCATCCTCTGTTCATCCCCTTGTACTTATTCAATCTCACCCCTCTGCCGTTTTCATTCCCAAGTTTCCGACCTTCTTTCATCGCCGCTCCGCTTTACATGCCGTTCCATGGAACTCATTTGCACACATAAAACGACATGGTGTGTAAGTGGACAGTGTGCTCAACAAAGTGATGGCTGAGATATGGTTTTCAAAGGGGGCTAAATCTCTGTGTCCTCTCGTGCACTCAAAGCAGCAACTAAGACACTGTGGACTACGCTCTGTACTCTGTACAGATAAATGAGACAGACAGGATGGACATCAATTTACATTCTGATCTTTTCAATCTTGTAGTTTTAAAGTTTATTATTTATCCTGATGTAATCATTTTTACACTCAAGTTTCAGTGTTAACCACTAGCAGGTCTCTAAACATGGATGTGTGAGACAGTGAAAGTCACATGTATATTTCCTGGGGGTCCTTTAGCATCTGTATGGGACTTGACAGGCTTTCAACTAACTCCAAAGTAAACCCATCCGCGTCATTATTAGAAGACGTAGTATAAAGAGCGAGAAAGTCCTCTTAGGGCGGGTGGGACGGGGAGGTTTGATGGGTAAAACAAACAGACTTTTGCTGAGGAGGCGTGTGAAACCAAGAGTCAACGCTGACTTATTTTACTGTAGTTTTGTTACGGAACTGCCATTCCTAACTAACTCCCGTTACGTAACAAACGCAGCCTACTTATTTTACGTAACAAAAAGAATCATTATCACCCAAACCACGACCTTTTCTAAAACCTGACAAAGTACTTTTGTTACGTTAGCAAACCTAAAAACCAAGTAAACCTACGTTGGAAGTGTTTTTTGAAAAGACACTTTGCATTGAGCAGAAACTGACAAGCCACCCCTGAAACGTCCAACACTGATGCTAGAGGGGTACATAGAGTGAAATAGTTTCAAGCTTAGAGCCACCGACCAAGCGTCGGTATTCGGGTGGAGTTTGTCCTCCGTGACCCTTTGTCCACACAGAGCATTGCGGTGAGAGCGGGGGTCACTTTCTTTGTTTTTGTGAAAGAAGATTATGTAAACTGAAAGCTGCTTAATCTAACTGGTGCATTTTGTGTCTCTGTTATGCGTTTTTAGCGGCCTGGACTCTCGATGTGTTGTTAATGCACTCATACTCAAGCACACCACCCACACTCAAACACACACATTCACAACAGAGCTGCTCGACAAATAACCCGAAGAGGAACGCTAAAAACGCCTCGCAGAAAACCCGACACAAATGATAATGACTTTGCAACTCCACTTCGAAGCATGGCTCTGAAGTCAAGGCTAAGGTCAGGCTGTTTTTTGACAATCACTAATGATGAGGGAAGGATGGCCACTGTTGGCACCGAAGCAGTGGTCTTCAACTCGCAGAGGCACGCAAACACCCAGGCAAAGCCGAAAGGTACACGACACACTCAGACACACATGCAATCAGAGTCAGAGATCAGAGAGAGGGAGGACAGAGGAGCACTGAGGCATTCGGGGAATAGAAAACACAAAGAGACGTTTTACGGCTGGAGAATGTACAGCTCTGAGATTCAGAGTTTCTACCATATCACCATCAATTGATGCAACACGTTTCTGTCCTATAACTCTGATACGGTAGCTTTTTCTTTTCCTACATGATTTATCAGCGGTGGAGAGGCTGAACACACAAAAGGGCTGTGAAGTGAGAGCGTTTCATCCTCCTACAATGGAGAGGTGTACATGCAGGGATTGAGGCTTTTACGCACTTAATTTGATCGCTATTAATTTGCACGCCAGTATGTTACTTTTACATAAATTCTGAATATTATGAAATTGCATTCTTTTAATTTGAAGCGATTTTTTTCTGAGCTTTCACACGTGGTAAAGATGTCAAGCAATCACATTTTGGGGAAGGGAATAATTCAAATAATATTCACTACGTACACTTATGTTGCACAACACGGAGGTGCAACAGACCAGATCCACTCCTTTCGTTCTTACCTTTCACAATAAAAGCCCTAGACATTAGAGGGCATTAGAGAAGCCAAGAGCAGATACCAGCAGCGTATCGAGGGGCATTTCGAAAGCAACAACCCCCGCAGCATGTGGAGAGGCATTAAAGTCTTAACAGACTACAAAAACAGCACCTCACAGCCATGACGCCACGCTTCCTGATGTCCTGAACCAGTCCTTTGCTCGCTTTGACAACCACACCAGCAGAGTGAGAACTAAAACAACACCACCAAGGGAGGACCCCGTACTCGTCCTACAGCGCCACCAGGTGAGATCCACTCTGATGAAGATTGACATCACCAAAGCAGCAGGACCAGACAAGGTATCAGGCCGCACACTGAAGTCATGTGCCGACCAACTAGCAGGGGTGTTTACCAACATCTTTAACCTCTCACTGCAACAGTCTGTGGTCCCCATCTGGAGCATTCAAACACTTACGCCAGGATTCCATTTGTTGATTTCAACTCCGCTTTCAACACAATAGTCCCCCAAACTCAATAACCTTGGATTATCCACTACACTCTGCTCATGGATTATGGACTTCCTTACAAATAGACCACAAACCGTCAGAATGGGCAACCGCACATCCTCCACCCTCATCCTGAACACAGGAGCACCACAGGGCTGTGTGCTCAGTCCGGCCCTTTTCACCCTTTACACCCATGACTGCACACACATCCACTCCTCTAACACTATAGTAAAGTTCGCTGATGACACCACTATAGTAGGACTGATATCAAACAACGAGGAGGCGCACTACAGAGAGGAGGTACAACATCTGGTTGAGTGGTGTACTGACAATAACCTGGTCCATAACACTATAAATACCAAAGAGATCATCGTGTATTTCAGGAGAACCAGGAAGACCACACCTCCCCCTCTCCACATAAACGGTGGAGAGGGGGACACTCAAAAGAGCCAAACTCTGCTCTCAGCTCCTAGTCAACTTCTACAGGAGCACCATGGAGACAATTCTCTGCCACTGCGCCACCGTGTGGTACACCAGCTGCACAGCAGAGAACCGGAGAGACCTGGCCCGGGTAGTTAATACAGCGCAGAGGATCATAGGAACCAAGCTCTTGACTCTGGACACGGTATATGCTAGCCGTCTACACAAGAAGGCTAGCAACACCAGCAAGGACCCAACCCACCCAGGTCACAGTCTGTTGGAGAAGGTACGGAACAATACAAACGCGCACAAACAGACTGAGGAACAGCTTCTTCCCCAGAGCTGTAGCCTCCATCCCCCCCCCCCCCCCACACACACACCACTGTAAACAGCTACCCCCCATCAAGCTGCTGAAAATGATTCTGATTCTAATGATACACTTTATACTCTGTCTGCACTGTCAAAACAAATGTTTGCACAAATTTTTAATTGTATTACTTTAGTAACGTTCTTATTCCTTTTGTGTACTTTTGTCTTGTATATTGTTTATCGTTGTTGTTGTTCGCTGGCTGAGGGCTACCGAACGGAATTTGGTTGTATCACTACAATGACAATAAAAACCTCTTTATCTTATCTGTTAGCTAGACATACTGCATACACTGCGTATCTGTTTACTAGAGGGAACTAAAATTAATTTTCTAAAAGAAACTCAATAGAATAGCTCAAAGCAGCTCAGGCTGGAGAACAATTTACCCAGATGCTTCTCTGGGTCAATAGGATCCTTGTAGTTGGTTCTCTGCCTGCGTGAATCTATTCAAATCTCTTATTGAGAAAATGTCAGAAATTACCATCCCTGCCAGTATGAATAGTTGTGATGCAAAATATTGAAAGGCCTTTACTTGGAACAGAGCCAAATATTAACGGTTACATTTGAATGTATCCTCCTACAGAGATACCCTTTTAAAAATAGCTTCACATTCATTCCTTAACAATTGATTGCACTAGGCACCTAGATACCGATTTTATTCAGCCCTACAAAAGCCAGAACCAACTTGCATGACCTAATTGTTGTTGATTGGGCCGCTGGGATAAGAGTTCTGAAATTCCAGTCAAATGGAACCCATCAGTTTAATTGTCTGGAATGAGAGGCTTAAGTTTACCCTCGGACATTGCGGTGGTTCTCCAATCCCATTACAAAATCAACATAAAGCAAACGCATCATGAATCACACCATTAGTAGATAGATTGAAACTTCAGCTCTGTAACGGGGCGACTGTGGCTAAGTGGAGAGCAGGGTCATCCTTCAATCAGAGAATCTGCGGTTTGATTCCCGGCTCCGCTGGTCGCATGTCGATGTGTCCTTGAGCAAGACACTTAAGCCCAAAATTGCTCCCGTAGCAGTTACTGCAGTGTGTGAATGTTAGTTAGTCCTGATGGGCAGGTGGCACTTAGCCCCCGCCATCAGTGTACGAATGGGTGAATGATGACATGTAGTGTGAAAGCGGTCGGAAAGACTAGAAAAGCGCTGTACACGTATAGACAGTGCATACACATATAGTGCATTTAGGAAATTTAATGTCAGCAAAGAGTTACAGTTAATCTACAACCAATGCCTTAACATACCCACAAATATATCTTCCTTAAACTCATTGTTCTTGAACTACAAATACAGATATAGATTATTTATAGCTCAATGTAATACTTTGACTGTCCTTAAAATCTATTTTCTTAGCCAGCCTCTTAATGTGAGGGACCCGACACAAACACATTATTATTTGTCTATTTTGAAACACAACAGTTGTTTAACATGAGAGATGTTCATATTTGTGCTTTTGCCTCTCTCTGATTGAAAGTGGATGGGCCTTTGCTGGAAACAGGTGATATCTATCGGTGTTTCCATGCAGCTATCAGACCTTTAAAACAGAAGAATAGGAATCCAATCAGTATCATCCTCTGTTCATCTTATAGCGTAACATCCTGTACTGTAGTCTACAACATTATCAAGTCTATATCTCCATGACCGCCTCTCTTATTAGTCAAGGGCTACTTCTTTTTTTTCATCTAACTTCATGTTTAACCATTCCTTCTTTATTTGTGTCACAGTACAGAGCATTGTCTCACATTGTTGAGAGCTGTGCTATTAATATTTTCTTATTGTTTTGGGTCCTCCACACACCACTGCTAACACCGCGGTGTGAAATTGTGCTTTTTTTCCACTGGCACTGAACAATCTGTGAAGCTGCGGGGGAATGCTGAGCTGAGAGATAATTTTCTGTGAGCTCTTCTCCACCAGTGCAACACATCCTTAGACAACGGTTAGTATGAGATCTTACGAAGAGTTATTTTGTTCTTTTTCAGCGAATAGTGTTTAGGTATCAAAACTACCTGGTTAGGTTTAAGAAAAGATGGGGGTGTGGGTAAAAATGACCAAAGAAGTGGCATTACTTAAAAACAGAAGATGAAAAATAACATTTGTGTTCAAATAACTATGGTACTGGTGTTACATAAGTACAGAGCAAGTCAACATTTGGGTTAGGATAACCACAGAAATGGCGTTACTTGGCTATGGAAGTTAAGTGACAAATAAGTCAGTTTTGGGGTTAAAATATCTATAGAAATGGCATAACTTAAGAACAGAATGTACGTGACATAAAAGTCAACGTTTGGGTAAACATAACTATGGAAGTTATGTAACAAATTAGGTTGAAATAACTACAGAATGGAGTTACTTTGTACTGAAGTTACGTGACAAATTATTCAACATTGACTGCAGGGTTTCACACATGAACGGTTGTCTCCTAGTTGAATATCTGGTGCTTTTAAGACCCACCCGTCCAACCGAACTCGCTAGACCTCTTTTACTACGACACCCTCCCTGGGTCAGGTTTATGTAGAATACGTACAAGCTGATTGTGTGGTTTGTACCCGAAATACAGCACAGTACAGAATGAGAACCGCCTGACCACTGACTGTCACATCATACATGGTTTGACACCATGTTATTACAGACATGTAATGCAGCCTTAACTTCAGTTTTAAATGTTTTCAGGTGCGTCATGGGAGGTTATTTCCTCAATAAATGTATATAAAACACATTCATACACAGAAAAGAAAACTCTCAAGGCCTTATCCAAGACAGGAGTTTTACAAAGAGCCGTTATTTTTCTCACTTTGTTCGACGGCGCACCGCAGCCAGATCCCATGCTGATAATACTCATCACTTCAGAAGCACAGGGCACGCCGACTGCATTCCAACAACACTATTACCTTTGGCCGTACAATGGCAAAGCAAATTACACTTCAGCTTTGGAGAAATCTGAAGTGTAGCCACTGTGAAGCGGTGGCTCAATGAAACGTGTGACACCTCACACTCGGGATTAGGACAGTCCCAAGGACGAATTTAAATTAAATTACGAGAAAGTTTTGTCCCCCTTTGACTCCTTTTTTGGAGCAGGTTACAGATCAGTGCTAGTGATTATCCTCTTAAGGCTGGGTGGCCGGGGAGTATAATGCTATTGAGATATTCTCTGCTTTCATTTATGCTCTTTTAATATTTGTGTCTGCCCACAAGCCTGTAATGTTCCGGTATGTGCAAAAAACCATTTTCAAGAAAGTTTTGATCATCATTTAAGAAGTATTTTAGAAGTAGAAGTAATATCTGCTAATGGATTATTAACACATAAAGTGATACAATCCACAGATTCCCTTAGAAATGATATTTGCTTCGCTTCATCTAATAGAAAATGGCGACGAGCTGGTTAGACACCCCTGAAAACTAAAAACGCTGACCCCATTGAAAATCCAAGGGAAATGACCCTGAGAGCCAGTGACCCTAAAATTGTGATAAGACTAAACATGAGGGGTACCAGACTGAATCTACTGTAAATGATTGTTTTCAGGTATGTTTTAAAGCATAAACTCAATTTCTTATTAAATATGGGTTTTCTCTGCGAATCGCCACCTTAACGTGGTGGAGGAGTTTGAGTGGCTCAGTGATCCTGGGAGCTATGTTGTCCGGGGCATTAGCCCCTGGTAGGGTCTCCCAAGGCAAACAGGTCTCGGGGGAGAGCCCAGACTAAGAGCGGTTCAAATGACCCTAATGATAAGCAGCCCACGGACTTCAGCCACCTCGCCCGGACCAGGGAAACCGGGGAGCTCGTCGGCGAGCATCTGGTGGCCGGGCCTTCGCCCATGGGGCCCGGTCGGGCTCAGCCCGAATAAACAGCATGGAGCAGCCACCCTGTGGACCCACCACCCGCAGGGACAAGCATCGGGGTCGGGTGCAATGCAGACCGGGCAGCGGGTCAGGCGGGAGGCCTGGGCGAGCCGATCGCCGGCAGCATAGACTAGCTCTCGGGACGTGGAACGTCACCTCGCTAGCGGGGAAAGAGCCAGAGGTGGTGCAGGAGGTGGAGCGATACCAGCTAGATATAGTTGGACTCACCTCCACACACAGCGCTGGCTCTGGAACCAAGCTCCTGGAGAGGGGTTGGACTTTGTCCTTTTCCGGAATTGCCCAGGGTGAGAGGCGCCGGGCGGGAGTGGGGATACTCACGAGCCCCCGGCTGAGCGCCGCTGTGTTGGAGTTCTCCCCGGAGAACGAGAGGGTCACCTCCATGCGCCTACGGGTTGCGGGGAGCAAGGCTCTGACTGTGGTTTGTGCTTATGCACCAAACAGCAGTTCAGAGTATCCGGCCTTCTTGGAGTCGGTGGGAGGGGTCCTGGAAAGGGCGCCGCCTACCGACTCCATAGTTCTCCTGGGGGACTTCAATGCTCACATGGGCAATGACGGAGAAACCTGGCGGGGGGTGATTGGGAGGAACGGCTTGCCTGATCTGAACCCGAATGGCGTCTCGTTATTGGACTTCTGTGCTTGCCACGGTTTGGCCATAACGAAGACCATGTTCGAACATAAGGTGGCTCATAAGTGTACCTGGTACCAGAACACCTTAGGCCGGAGATCAATGATCGACTTTGTAATCGTATCATTTGATTTGCGGCCGTATGTCTTGGACACTCGGGTGAAGAGAGGAGCAGAGCTGTCAACTGATCACCACCTGGTGGTGAGTTGGATCAGATGGCAGGGGAACCGGTTGGAAAGACCCGGCAAGCCCAAACGTGTAGTGAGGGTGAACTGGGAACGTCTGGCGGAGGACCCTGTCCAGGAGGTCTTTAACTCCCACCTCCGGAAGAACTTCTCACACATCCCGAGGGAGGTTGGGGACATGGAATCCGAATGGACCATGTTCAAAGCCTCTATTGTGGACGCGGCCGCTAGGAGCTGTGGCCGGAAGGTCATCGGTGCCTGTCGTGGCGGCAACCCGAGAACCCGGTGGTGGACACCGGAGGTGAGGGAAGCCGTCAAGCTGAAGAAGGAGACCTTCAAGGCCTGGTTGGCGCAGGGGTCTCCCGAAGCAGCTGACAGGTACCGGCAGGCCAGAAGGGCTGCAGTTGCGGTGGTCGCGAATGCTAAAACTCGGGCATGGGAGGAGTTCGGGGAGGCCATGGAGAAGGACTTTCGGTTGGCCTCAAGGAGGTTCTGGCAAACCATCCGACGGCTCAGGAAGGGAAAGCAGGGCTTACCCCAGGCTGTTCTCAGCAGGGGGGGGGGAACTGCTGACCTGGACAGGGGACATCGTCGGGCGGTGGAAAGAGCACTTTGAGGAACTCCTAAACCCGACCAACATCTCCTCTGCAGAGGAGGCAGCGCCTGAAGATCTAGGGGGAGGCTCACCCATATCCCTGGCAGAGGCCGCTGAGGTAGTCAAAAAGCTCCTTGGTGGCAAGGCGCCGGGGGTGGATGAGATCCGTCCTGAGATGCTGAAAGCGCTGGACATAGTTGGGCTGTCCTGGCTGACACGCCTCTTCAATGTCGCATGGGGGTCGGGATCATTGCCCATGGACTGGCAGACCGGGGTGGTGGTTCCCATTTTCAAAAAGGGGGACCGGAGAGTGTGCTCGAATTACCGGGGTATCACACTACTCAGCCTCCCGGGGAAGGCTTATGCCAGGGTCCTGGAAAGGAGGCTCCGACCGTTTGTCGAACCTCAGATTCAAGAGGAGCAATGCGGATTCCGTCCCGGCCATGGAACAGTGGACCAGCTCTTTACCCTCGCAAGACTACTGGAGGGATTCTGGGAGTTTGCCCAACCAGTCTACATGTGCTTTGTGGACTTGGAGAAGGCTTTCGACCGGGTCCCTCGGGGGTTCTTGTGGGGGGTGCTGCGGGAGTATGGGGTGCCGGACCCATTACAACGGGCGATCCGGTCTCTGTACGACTGCAGTAGGAGCTGTGTCCGCATTCTCGGCAATAAGTCAGACACGTTCCCGGTGGGTGTTGGCCTCCGCCAGGGCTGCCCTTTGTCTCCGGTCCTGTTCGTGACTTTTATGGACAGGATATCTAGGCGCAGCCTGGGGGTGGAGAACGTCAGGTTCGGGGGTTTCGGGATCGCCTCTCTGCTGTTTGCAGATGATGTGGTCCTGTTAGCCTCCTCGGATCGTGACCTCCAGCATTCACTGGGGCGGTTTGCAGCCGAGTGTGAAGCGGCGGGGATGAGAGTTAGCACCTCCAAATCTGAGGCCATGGTGCTCTGCCGGAAACCAGTGGATTGCTCCCTCCAGGTGGGGACGGAGTGCCTACCTCAAGCAAAGGAGTTCAAGTATCTCGGGGCCTTGTTCACGAGTGAGGGTAAGATGGAGCGGGAGATCGACAGACGGATCGGTGTGGCTGCAGCAGTAAAGCAGGCGCTGCACCGGACCGTCTTGGTGAAGAGGGAGCTGAGCCGGAAGGCAAAGCTCTCAATTTATCACTCGGTCTACGTTCCTACCCTCACCTATGGTCACGAACTCTGGGTCGTGACCGAAAGGACAAGGTCGCGGCTACAAGCGGCCGAAATGAGCTTCCTCCGTAGGGTGGCCGGGCTCAGCCTTAGAGATAGGGTAAGGAGCTCGGTCATCAGGAGGGACCTTGGAGTCGAGCCGCTACTCCTTCGGGTCGAAAGGAGTCAGCTGAGGTGGTTCGGGCATCTAATTAGGATGCCTCCTGGACGCCTCCCACTGGAGGTTTTCCAGGCACGTCCAACTGGGAAGAGACCCCGGGGAAGACCCAGAACACGCTGGAGGGATTACATCTCCCAGCTGGCCTGGGAACGCCTCGGGATCCCCCAGAATGAGCTGGAACATGTTGCCGGTGAGAGGGAAGTCTGGGTCAGCCTGCTTGGCCTGTTGCCACCGCGACCCGATCCCGGATAAGCGGAGGAAAATGGATGGATGGATGGAATATGGGTTTTCCACATTGTTCTCCCCCTCAAATATCCTGAATCTATAATTATGCCAAAAGTCCATTCTTAGTGTATACACTGCAGAGATTTCAAAATATGTCTTTATTTTATTTTATTGAAAAATCATCATTTCAGAAGCATTTTAGAAGTAGAAGTAATATCTGCTAATGGATTATTAACACATAAAGTGATACAATCCACAGATTCCCTTAGAAATGATATTTGCTTCGCTTCATCTAATAGAAAATGGCGACGAGCTGGTTAGACACCCCTGAAAACTAAAAACGCTGACCCCATTGAAAATCCAAGGGAAATGACCCTGAGAGCCAGTGACCCTAACATTGTGATAAGACTAAACATGAGGGGTACCAGACTGAATCTACTGTAAAAGATTGTTTTCAGGTATGTTTTAAAGCATAAACTCAATTTCTTATTAAATATGAGTTTTCCACATTGTTCTCACCCGACTCAAATATCCTGAATCTATGATTATGCCAAAAGTCCATTCTTAGTGTAATACATGTATACACTGCAGAGATTTCAAAATATGTCTTTATTTTATTTTATTGAAAAATATGGAGATACAACCAAACTAAACCAAACAGGAAGGACAAACATGTCCTTCTTAATAAAATCCTTATTAATAAAACAAAACAATAAACACTAACCTTTTTAGAGATATAAGGTGAGATGTAGTAGTGTATCTGACTCTAAATGGACCATAATTTACTAAATGAACATCATGTTGTATTGAAGAAGACTTGAAACTAGAGATTGAGACCATAAACTCATGTTTACAATGTTTACTGAGGCAATAAATCAAGAGAGAAGTAGAGTCATAATTCATTTTAATTATAACCAAACTGTGTGGCGTGAACCGACTGAAACGTCAGCTCGTTTCTAATGCCATTTGTGTTCTCATTTGGTAGCGACGGACCGGTGAGGGGGGGGGGGGGGGGTTGCCATTAGTTGGTTTCATTAGGATCCAAGCAGACCTGCTGATGCAGACATGGTACAACACATCAGACGCTATCCAGTACAGGTACAGCCTCATTTCCAAGATCACCAACGTTGGCTGGTAATGCTTTGAATTAGCCATGCTAATGACTGCTCCTTACTGTAACCTTAAAGTTGATCCTTTATTCATATCTATTCACTCCACCCACAGCTTTCACACCTATGCTCCAATCCTTATGAAAGATGTCACCCTTAGTGTAGGTGATTATTTTATACTTGTATCATGGTAATGACTAACAAGAATACCACTCTGCTAGTGAAGTAATAGATCTTGACGAGTGAGATGTAGACATGAGTTGGTAGATGGGCCCTGCTCAATGTGAATGTGGGCCCGGCTGACACTGTGACACTGGTTTGTTTTCCACAAAGTAAATAGTTAAGACTATACTGTATGTATGGCTGCAAAACTGAAAACATTAAACTGAATAGCGCCGTGGTGTTGCAAAGTCAACAGGAAAAGTGCACTCAGTAGATCGCGGAGCTCTGCTCGGTGTGTCTCCCTCTCCACTCCCAAACAAACGGGAGTTCAATCTCACTCAATTGTCCCTCCCGGCTCCCTTTCAGTCAAGATGGCAGCGATATGTGACTAAAACAAGGACTTCTTCATTTTGTATCGGGCCTTACTTTATTGGATCATAACATATCGGAGGATTTAATTTAATATAAAATATATAAATTAAAAAAAAGAGGCCAAACTTTTCTATGGATGTCAGTTTTTGAGCCACGACAAAGGCCAAAATGTGTGCCTGTTCCTAGCCTAGCAGAATGCACAACTTCTTATACACTTTGTATTTTTATTCTTATTTTTAATCGTATGTTGTTGTAATTCAGTTGAACTATTTACTTACTCTCTCTATTTACCTCACTCTTATTGCTATTCTATTTTGAGCTGGTGTCAGTGTTACTTCTTCTACACTCTTATCACCCTACTGTTTATATATTGTTGATATTTTTACCCTATCGTTTCTATCTTATTTCTCTGTTTTCTCTGAATAATTAAGCACTGGGTGATCTCTTGCCAGCCGGTCAATAAATGTGAATAACTGCAACCATGATAGATACGGTCATATACTATGTGCACGAAACAAATATTAACCCGATTAGTGCATTTGCATGCAAGATTAGCCGTGGACAGACATACGGATGCACACACGACCGAACGCATGATCTCCCCACAGGATTACGTCTGTTTTTTAAGCCAAGAATGTTGCCCAGACTTCTTTTTGTGGCCCGATATAATGTCAACTTTTATTTAACACAAAGTGCTTGTCCACGGATTACCTCTATAGTTTTCCTTCTGCACCGAGTGTTCCAGGTGCAGTTGGAAGGGGGTCAGGGAGGGGTCAGCGTGGCTGGATACGGTCCATCTACAGCTCGGCAAGATACCAGTTTTCCCCCGTGAGACTGAGAGCCGGTCAGGCAGAACAGACATATAAACTACTGCAGCGTAAAGTAAAGGGTCATCCCGGGCCAACTACTACACACAGGAGGTCAGAGGCTTGGCAGGGTGGCGGATGGAGGTGGCTGCAATGTGTTGTCAAATCCTTCTGCAGACCTTTTTCTTCAGGGATGTGTGTGGATGTGTGTGCGTGCACAGATTTAAGATGAACATACCTGAGAGATGGTGTGTGTGTGTGAAAGTGAGTGGGTGTGTTATCCAGCCTTACCCTTTAGGTGGATCTTATTTTCCGGGCTGTGCACCAACACCGAGCTAACCGAATCCAAGCTGTCATAGTTACTGCAGCCGAGAGGGCCCGTCCTTGTCTCGGTTACCTAGGAAACAGAGGAAGGACAGATCTATTTAAAATATATGTTGCTGTTGTTGTATCGTTTTTTTCAATACAATGCCACATTAGCGGTGAATGAGGCAGATGTTTGTTTCCCGTTTCTGGCAGTCACGCACACGGCTTCTGGCAGGTGGACGCAGGCGGACGCAGGTGGGAGGACTGGATGTGAGGCCTCTTGACAGCGGGGAGAGAGCTAACACCATCTTTTGCCTCGCACCCACAGCTGCAGCCGCAGATGCCTCACAGAGAGCGGTGGGAAGAGAGAGAGAGAGCGAGAGTGAGAGCGAGAGAAGCACAGGTGTTTGTGAGGGAGGGTTTCAACTTTGAAGAGACTCATAGGAAAGGTCGAGCTAAGTCGAGTGCCTTGTTTGGATAATGACCGGCGATACACGTATGTGTGTGTGTGTTGAAAAACAACTAGATTTGTGGGCGCATCAGATGTTAAAGATAACTAGAAAATGCATTTCCTGCTGAAAATGCGTTGGAATGATGATAACATAAACATTGCTGAAAATACAGAAATGGGAGACTACCCGTCTGAAAAATGTTGAAGCCTGAAAGCATTTAAACTGCACTGCTGAAAACCCTTCTAGTTGAAATGTCTTTTCTCCATAGAGATCCCATTCAAAAGAAAATTGCAAATAGCTTAATAATTCAAAAAGTTGAAAGATTACAAATATGAAAAGTCAAAGCACCCCTCTCCTGAAAAAGCTGAACATTTTGAAAGGGAAAAGTCCTCTCAAAATCTCATAGACCTGAATGACTGTATGAGAGAGAGATATAGACATAGACAGAAAGATAGAGAGAGAAGAGAGTGAGACAGACAGACAGACAGACAGACAGACAGACAGGAGTACAATGCCTCCAAATCTTGTGTGTGTGTAGAGAGACAGACACAGAGAGCTCATGTAATAGCACATTAAGTCTTCTTGTCTTATCTTTCTCACGGTATCCATATTTTATTGATTAGTCTCATGGTTTTGGTATAAAGGGCATATGTTTGACAGGTAGTTTTGTTGAAAATCACTGTTCACTCTAATCTCTCTTAATTAGCCTCTAACACACAGGTGCTCCAATCACCAACATGCACCCAAGCACACAGGTGTTTATATGAGCTCATTAGTGATGTTGATAAACACACAGAGGCACTGAGACATATTTAGAGATATACGTGATGCAGCTCAGCCAATCAAATATGGGTATTCTGATAAGTTTCCTGATTCGAGTGACATTTGCACACACCAGGTGGAAAGACATCGCAGAGCAGGACAATAATTATGTAAGCTGTAAATGATAAAACATAGGACAATCTCCAAATGAGAAAGTTTGCCAGAGATCTCTCTCTCTCTATCTCTCTCTCTCTCATTCAGATTTTAAGAGGACTTCCCCCCCCCACACACACACACCCCTTTTTAAAATAAAAGCCCCACAAAATTAATTCTAACTGAAATGCTTGTGATGAAGCCTGTCATTTAATAACCTGTTTATGTTTATCTAACATTATGATTCCGCATCCTCTTCCCTCCCCCCCCCACCCCATTTCAAAATAAAAGCCCCAAAGATTGAATTCTAACTGAAATGCCTGTGGTGAAACCTGTCAATTAATAACCTCTGTTTATGTGTCAAACATTAACATTATGTCTCCTCTCCCCCTCTCTCCCCCACTCAGTCCCACCCTTTCAAAATAAAAGCCACACACAGTGAAATCGAACTGGAATGCTTGTGATGAAGCCTGTCATTTAATAACCTCGGTTTGTGTGTTTCATACATTCTGATTCTGTCTCCTCTCCTTTCTCCCCCACCCAGTCCCACCCTTTCAAAATAAAAGCCTCATGGATTAACTGAATTTAAACGTTAAGCTCAAAATTAGGCTTTTTTGTTGAAATAATGAATGCTCTTACTAATACTGCGACAACTACTACTACTGCTGCTAATATTTCTAGTATTACAACTACTACTACTGCTCCTACCACTTCTACTGCAACTTTAGCTGTTGCTACTATTACTTACTACTACTACTACTACTGCTATTACTGCTACCATCAATATTATTACTACCACTACTGCTATTACTACCACTACTACTATTACTTATACTACAACTGCTACTACTACTACTGCTATTGCTGCTACTACCAGTACTAATACTACTACAGCTATTAGTACGAAAGAGATGTCTATGGAGATTCAAACAGGTAGTCTCCCATTTCTGTACTTTCAGCAATGTTTATGCAATTCATTTCAGCTTTCAGCATTCCAACGCATTTTCAGCAGGAAATGCATTTTCTAGTTCAGCGTGGCTTTGTAGCACAAAGGCAGTAAAACTGCCTGTGCCAAAGCACACTGTATATAATCCATCGGGCTGAATCATACTAATACTAATAATAATCTTTATCCAAAAGTTTGGCGCGCTTCTCCTCACACAGCGTTGCCAACAGCGGCGTGAAAAATACATTAAAACGTGCGGCCTGATCGGGAATAGTGTGCTATCTATTTTTCGGAGAGATTCGCCCAGCGGTTTCCCCGAAAATCCCAAAAAACGGAGCAAAAGTTCTCCATTCACTAGAATGGGGTTTCGGCGTGAAGAGAGCTAAAAAAACACTTAACTTTGGGCCCATATTGACGAGCCGTACATTAACGTAGAAACATGATTCAAAGTTTAAAACGTAGACAAAACGCTGCACTTTATTGAGCGAAATGGATATTTTGAAAGCTAGCAAAGTTTTCATGAAGTCACAGATTAAGTTTCAGGAAAATTTTGGGTCCGTTTCAGATTTTATAATGGGTGTGTATTGCACGGCTCGTTAAGAGCTAGAGTGAGGGCATAACTGTCAGAGTGGAGCAGAGCAGGAAAATATTCTGTGATTTTTCCAAACAAGCTGCGAGCTCCAGTCTCTAGAGTTCCGTTCCCATGACACCCGGTCTCTAGAGTTCCGTCCTCCTGACACCCGGTCTCTAGAGTTCCGTTCCCCCGAGCTCCAGTCTCTCGAGTTCCGTTCCCATGACACCCGGTCTCTAGAGTTCCGTTCCCCCGAGCTCCGGTCTCTAGAGTTCCGTTCCCACGACACCCGGTCTCTAGAGTTCCATTCCCATGACACCCGGTCTCTAGAGTTCCGTTCCCATGAGCTCCAGTCTCTAGAGTTCCGTTCCCATGACAACGGGTCTCTAGAGTTCCGTTCCCCCGAGCTCCAGTCTCTAGAGTTCCGTTCCCCCGAGCTCCAGTCTCTCGAGTTCCGTTCCCACGAGCTCCAGTCTCTAGAGTTCCGTTCCCACGACACCCGGTCTCTAGAGTTCTGTTCCCATGACACCCGGTCTCTAGAGTTCCTTTCCCATGAGCTCCAGTCTCTAGAGTTCTGTTCCCCCAAGCTCCAGTCTCTAGAGTTCTGTTCCCACGACACCCGGTCTCTAGAGTTCCGTACCCACAACAACCGGTCTCTAGAGTTCCATTCCCACGACACCTGGTCTATAGAGTTCCGCTCCCACGAGATCCAGTCTCTAGAGTTCCGTTCCCACGAGCTCCAGTCTCTAGAGTTCCGTTCCCACGACACCCGGTCTCTAGAGTTCCGTTCCCACGACACCAGGTCTCTAGAGTTCCGTTCCCCCGAGCTACAGTCTCTAGAGTTCCGTTCCCCCGAGCTCCAGTCTCTCGAGTTCCGTTCCCACGAGCTCCAGTCTCTAGAGTTCCGTTCCCACGACACCCGGTCTCTAGAGTTCCGTTCCCATGACACCCGGTCTCTAGAGTTCCTTTCCCACGAGCTCCAGTCTCTAGAGTTCCGTTCACATGAGCTCCAGTCTCTAGAGTTCCGTTCCCACAACACCCGGTCTCTAGAGTTCCGTTCCCCCGAGCTCCAGTCTCTAGAGTTCTGTTCCCCCAAGCTCCAGTCTCTAGAGATCCGTTCCCACGACACCCGGTCTCTAGAGTTCCGTTCCCACAACACCCGGTCTCTAGAGTTCCGTTCCCCCGAGCTCCAGTCTCTAGAGTTCCGCTCCCACGAGCTTCAGTCTCTACAGTTCCGTTCCCACGACACCCGGTCTCTAGAGTTCCATTCCCACGACATCCGGTCTCTAGAGTTCCATTCCCACGAGCTCCAGTCTCTAGAGTTCCGTTACCCATAAGCTCCAGTCTCTAGAGATCCGTTCCCACGACACCCGGTCTCTAGAGTTCCGTTTCCACGACACCCGGTCTCTAGAGTTCCGTTCCCACGAGCTCCATTCGCGCGAGCTCCAGTCTCTAGAGTTCCGTTCCCCCGAGCTCCAGTCTCTAGAGTTCCGCTCCTACGAGATCCAGTCTCTAGAGTTCCGTTCCCACGAGCTCCAGTCTCTAGAGTTCCGTTCCCATGACACCGGGTCTCTAGAGTTCCTTTCCCATGAGCTCCAGTCTCTAGAGTTCTGTTCCCCCAAGCTCCAGTCTCTAGAGTTCCGTTCCCACGAAACCCGGTCTCTAGAGTTCCGTTCCCATGACACCCGGTCTCTAGAGTTCCGTTCCCCCGAGCTCCATTCGCGCGAGCTCCAGTATCTAGAGTTCTGTTCCCCCGAGCTCCAGTCTCTAGAGTTCCGCTCCCACGAGATCCAGTCTCTAGAGTTCTGTTCCCACGAGCTCCAGTCTCTAGAGTTCTGTTCCCATGAGCTTCAGTCTCTACAGTTCCGTTCCCACGACACCCGATCTCTAGAGTTCCATTCCCATGACACCCGGTCTCTAAAGTTCCGTTCCCACGACCTCCAGTCTCTAGAGTTCCGTTCCCACGAGCTCCAGTCTCTGGAGTTCCGTTCCCATGACACCCGGTCTCTCGAGTTCCGTTCCCCCGAGCTCCAGTCTCTAGAGTTCCGTTCGCACGAGCTCCAGCCTCTAGAGTTCCGTTCCCACGACACCCAGTCTCTAGAGTTCCGTTCCCATGACACCCGGTCTCTACAGTTTCATTCTCACGAGCTCCAGTCTCTAGAGTTCCGTTCCCACAAGCTCCAGTCTCTAGAGTTCCATTCCCACGACACCCGGTCTCTAGAGTTCCGTTCCCACGACACCCGGTCTCTAGAGTTCCGTTCCCACAACACCTGGTCTCTAGAGTTCTGTTCCCACGAGCTCCAGTCTCTAGAGCTCCGTTCCCATGACACCCGGTCTCTGGAGTTCCGTTCCCCCGAGCTCCAGTCTCTGGAGTTCCGTTCCCCCGAGCTCCAGTCTTAAAACTCTTTTGCATGTCCTTTTGCTTGATCCAGTCTGTCTGCTATTGTGTCCAACCAAGTCTCATTCTGAAATCTCAGGAGAGGGTTAGGCCTCATCCACATTGTCGAAATCAGGAAAATATTCAGCCATGACATTGATCACTTTTTAGATACCACTAAGCCACACTTTCTGTACTAACTGACACGCCTCTCTCCAACTCTTACTCACCTTTCCACCATTGTCTTCCAATAACAAGTCACCTCTCCGAAGATCTCAGAACAAGACTTCTACTTGAGCGAGACTTGGTTCGACGTAAAAAAACATATTATTTCTTTGAAGGGTCTTTTTCCATAATGTTGTCGGACAGTTATTATAATCTGAGCCTGTCAGTGCTGAACAACAAGCACTTGAAGTAAGTGAGGTATTGCCGGAAAGGATTACTGTACTCCATTGTAGAGCGTTTAGCGGCTGCAGCTCTCTAACTCTGTGCTAGACCAGTTTAAAAAAGTGACTGCTCTCATAAGTCACTTAGATTCAAAAACATGGGGAAATAGGGTCCAGGATGAAAAATACTGAATTTACAATTTAATAGTAGGGGAGCTTTGTTGTCTTGGCGGACTTTGTCGCACCATAATCACGGGCTGAACATAATCACACGTAGTTCCGTTCACATGAGCTCCAGTCTCTAGAGTTCCGTTCCCACGACATCCGGTCTCTAGAGTTCCATTCCCACGAGCTCCAGTCTCTAGAGTTCCGTTCCCACAAGCTCCAGTCTCTAGAGATCCGTTCCCACGACACCCGGTCTCTAGAGTTCCGTTCCCACGACACCCGGTCTCTAGAGTTCCGTTCCCACGACACCCGGTCTCTAGAGTTCCGTTCCCCCGAGCTCCGTTCCCCCGAGCTCCAGTCTCTAGAGTTCCGCTCCAACGAGATCCAGTCTCTAGAGTTCCGTTCCCACGAGCTCCAGTCTCTAGAGTTCCGTTCCCATGACACCGGGTCTCTAGAGTTCCTTTCCCATGAGCTCCAGTCTCTAGAGTTCTGTTCCCCCAAGCTCCAGTCTCTAGAGTTCCGTTCCCACGACACCCGGTCTCTAGAGTTCCGTTCCCATGACACCCGGTCTCTAGAGTTCCATTCCCACGAGCTCCAGTCTCTAGAGTTCCATTCCTATGAGCTCCAGTCTCTAGAGTTCCGTTCCCACGACACCCGGTCTCTAGAGTTCCATTCCCACGACACCCGGTCTCTAGAGTTCCGTTCCCATGACACCCGGTCTCTAGAGTTCCGTTCCCACGACACCCAGTCTCTAGTCGGACAGTTATTATAATCTGAGCCTGTCAGTGGTGAACAACAAGCACTTGAAGTAAGTGAGGTATTGCCGGAAAGGATTACTGTACATTGTAGAGCGTTTAGCGGCTGCAGCTCTCTAACTATGTGCTAGACCAGTTTAAAAAAGTGACTGCTCTCATAAGTCACTTAGATTCAAAAACATGGGGAAATAGGGTCCAGGATGAAAAATACTGAATTTACAATTTAATAGTAGGGGAGCTTTGTTGTCTTGGCGGACTTTGTCGCACCATAATCACGGGCTGAACATAATCACACGTAGCTTCGGGGCACTTGCAGAAACGATTGATGCTGTTCAAAATTTGCAAAACACAGCAACCACACAGCCGCTTGATGCCACGCAGCTCGCTCTAACTGCTGAAACACAGAGAAGCGTGGCTTAAACTGACTGCACAGCATCCTTTAAAAATGGAGGGTTGATTTGAAGGAGACTTCCCATCATGTCGGGGCCGTCTGGGCCCTCACCTAAACCATTATTTTCTACATTAGGACTGTGAGGTCCCCTCGTTACCGTCACACATTTTCTACTGTCATCAGGCTGAGTCAGGCCACCTGTGCCTCGTTAGGCTCAGGGTGGAGCCATCAGTTAGCTGAAGTTAATCACGGTAAGGTAAGAAGGTGTGAATTTAAATAGATTTTTGCTTCTCTCTGTAGTGGTGATGTTTACTAATTGTGACTTTCCCTTTCTCTTACAAGTTTCATTGTAGTCACTGGCGATCTGAAGTTTTAGAGGAAGGGGAGGGCCCAGTAGTCTCCTCCTCTCCCTTCATCGATTTACCTCACCCCCATGCAGTGGTTCAGTCCAATTAGGGTGAGGCCAGGTGGGGTATATAAAGCCACTTAGGCGTTGAGTGAGGGAGAGTGGTTGTTGGTGGCAGCTTGCAGTGAGGCTGTGTTACTGCTGAACATTTTTCTGGATTACTTGCTCCTTGTTAATCATTCTGGGACTTCTGTTCCTCGGCTCTGTGTGATTGTTGGTTAATAAAACCACAGATTTTTTGTTTTTTGGCACAGACTTCCTAATGAGCCTTTCTTCTCAACAGCTTCACTAAAGTAATTTATTTTCTTACAATTACGACCAGTAGTGCTACAAAAACACCTTGCTGTGTAAACATATGGCATAATGTGGCATATTTATATAAGAAGATTGGTATGATGCACCTTAAAAGATGAATACTGAGCATAATGTCCTTGTTTTTTTTTTTTTTTCAAATATTCATGTACAGTTTTTAAGAAAAAGTGACACGAAATGCTAAATCGCTATTTGTTAAATATTCTAGGAGATTGTACGTTTTTTTCAAGTACACTACAACCAAGGTAAATTCAGAGTGGCTCAATGAAGAATTGATTAATTATTTTTAAGGAAAGGTCGAATACCCCTCAATCTTAAAACCCATCGGTCTGACAGCGATAAGCTTGTTGCGGTCAATATGTTCCGGTGTAGTTAGTAGATATCCGGATTATGGATGTGGCCATGACTTAATCTTTCATGCGCCAGTCCGATTTAGCAACTTCACATGCAAGAATGAAGTTGAGAGACGGCATCTACGACCAGATTGTTTAATGTTTCAATGCAGATAAATAAATGGTCTTCAAACAATAGCCGGTGGGTTTCGAGATTGCATTGGCCAGTTGCAGTGTGTGTGTAGTTGCACACTACAAAAGGACAGAAAACCAGAATGCAGAATGATTTCCGTTGCCTACAGATTCTGCATTCATAAGCAAATATCTGTAGAGAAGAATAACATTTCTGTACTTAATTCAACACTGTCTAATGACGTCCCAACTAAAAGCTTATAGTCAAATCAGATTGGTCAAGTCTTGCCTATTATTGAGTCATGTTTTTAGTTTTGTATTGTTCATTGATCACCCTCTCTTTAAGCTTATGTATTATGCTGCTTGGTTGTCCTTGTTATATATGCCCTAATTCCTTGTGTTGTTATTTCGCCTTTCGGAGGCTGTTGCCAAGATGCTGCTCCAATGGTCTCGCAAATTTGGATAGTGCAACTTAGTCTGCAAGTTGATTCATTCACGCTCACTAAGGAGACTGATTGAAAGCAAATTTGTTGTTTAAAAATTTGCATTAACAGTGTCATTGATAGGCTGATATTTAAACCGAAATAGGCTATATATGTCATGATTTATTGGGATAAAACCAGTATTCAGCACCCCCAAATAGCCAGAATATAATAAACCATTGTTTCATAACTACATTTTCCCACCACTGCGGCGATTCCCCTGTGAGATTTTCAGCAGGATCAGGCTTCTTAGATTAAATAGTCTACTATTTGTGGCTACCCCAACTGCTGTCTTCATGCTGTTTCTCTTACACACCATTTACTAGCCTTTACCGTTTTGTCTCTTTGTATGGAGGAAACAAAGAACGGAGGCGCTCACTTACAGTTGTGTCTCAGTAGGAACTAAATTGTGTATTTTCTCCCACAAGAATGAATAAAACCCCCCAGCTGAAGAGGTGCCCCTGACATTTCTGCCATTAGGCTCAATTACAAAACAATTATGGCCCACACATCACAGACAGCAGTAGTGCTTCATACATGCAATGAAAAATATGCTAATTGAGGCGACACCATGATAAG